>NC_084900.1:28815641-29119279 GCF_949316345.1 Pungitius pungitius
CGTATGACTGTTTCTTATTCACTGTGACTAGTTTTGTGTCATTGGACTGAGTCGTTTGTTAGTTACTGCTTAATGCAAAAAAAACGTGTGTTTACCGTAAAAACATATATTTGCTGTAAGGCTTTTTTTCACATTTGAATCGTCTGGCTTTTCATGAATAAGAACAATTAGCTTTAGCAGTTTGCTACTTTACACTGTGGCAAGACCAACCTGGCACAAAGAAGCCCTTTTGTTACTGTTAAAGTGAACACAAGAATGAAAAAATCAGGTTTTTGATCTGCAGGTTTTTTTTCTACTGGACTAGGTCTCAATGTGCACACAATATTACCCCCTTACGATCACAAGTTATATTTTGTTTTAAACAAATGAGATAGAGTGGTTCATTTGTATTGTTAGGTGAACTTTGTTTGTTGGGAAAGGCCCGACTGTTTGCATACTCATGCTATGCTAAGCTTATTGTATTTATCACCTATGAGCCGCTTTTATCATCAACCTCTCAGCAAAAAATGTCTGAAATATTTTTTTAAACCCTTTATAGTCACATTACATTACAATCCTCAGCACCACATTCACTTTCATTCAGATGTTTTATTGATATTTATTGTTAATCCTACCGCAGTATGATTTTCATTTAAACTAATCACTTCATCATCATTAAGCAGAACCAAGCCCGAGCTTCACATGCCCTGCCCCCCCTCTGAAGGGTACCTGTTACACATCACATCTCTCCACTGGTAACATTGGCATATTTGATATATATTCTTTCACTTGCTCACTCACATCAGGAAGCTTGAACTCAGCAGTATTTATTAAACATCCATCATAAATATGTGCACTAAGTGCATTTAGTGTCAGGGAGCATCTGCACTGTAGAGCTCACATGTATTTTCACTAAGCGCACCTTCCTGTTTGTGTTTAAACCATTATGGGAATGGGTATAATCTTTAACTTTTTATTTTTCATAAGAGGATTATGTTTGCTTTCTCTCTTCAGAGATAATATGTAGTTATATAACAAATGAGATAATTCTTTAAAAACAAATAAGTCCCTTTAGTCATCAGATTATATGTAAATGCAACCTTATTTAACGCACATTTGAATGGTCTAATAAATCCATGTTGTTCTGCCAAGTCATTTCACAGTTTTTATGTGAATCCATAATTACAGACTCATAGTTGATGTTAGTATTTTGGACTCCGACCTCGTCTCCCTCATCACAGGACTCAGAAAAACACGAGATTATTAAAACAGAAGCAGTTGTAAGTCTACATCCATGCTCTGTGGGTCTACTTCGGCACATCGGTTCTTTGAACTAAACTCTGATGTCTGATATTAGCGTTAGCTGAAAAGTTTATGTTTATGTTGTTTATCTTTGCCAGTACAGCTGAGCTGTGAATAATTATATGATATGAAAAAAACAGGGATCCCTTTATGAATGGTATACGGCCACATATATTTTCAAAGAAAAAATAGTCACAAATGTAAGTCATAAGTTTTGCTATCTGTATTTCTAACAAAAATGCAACAAAAAAATCAACTATTTCACTTGGTTGAAGGAAAAGAAACAGTCACGGAGGCTCATAGCAATTCTTGACCTATGAACTACTTACCCAGTGTTACCTTGAGTAGTCAGCAGGCAGTGTTCACATATTACAAAGTGTTGTTTCTGTTATTCAACATGGGCCCCATTCACTCCTCTTCATCAAGACCTTTCTACATTTTCTGGATTCTTTATCCAGAGTGGAGGAAAACGAGAAAAAGTTAGATTGGCACACATTCTTTTGATTACATGTTTTTACAAAATTGTGTATAGCAATATATTTTCATGTGAGGCGTTTGAACTTCATCTTAAATGCTGCGGGGTTGATGAGTGAATTAAAACGTTTTTGAGTGTTAATATCACACCGGCTCACTGCACAATCAATTCCCCTCTGGTTTGACTGGTGAGGCAAAAGCATTACTCACGCTAATTGTCTGCTGACAGAAATAGTCACGACATGCATATTTATGAGAACATTACAAATGCCACAGGTCTGCTAAAGTGAAACATTGGCAATCTCATCCCTCCTCTTCTGTCTCAACTGCCATCTTGCTCACGTCTTCTGTGCTCATTAGAGCCGGGGAGCGGAGTAGTGCAGGGGGGCGTTGTGAAACGCAGACAGATGCTCCACAGTTAATAATCCAAGCCAGCTGTCAGCAATCGGAAGGGTGAGAAACTAGAAATCAGCCTTTCGGGATGGTCCGGCATTCACACACAGGCCTCGACAACCTAAAAAAAAACAAATTTAGATTTCTGCCACAGCAGCAAATGCACAACTTTACATTGCTTACTGCTTTTCTCCTACCAGGTGATTGCAAAATACAAACACCCAGAAAAGAAACACCGTACTGAGCATTTTAGGACACAAATACCAAATACCTGTTCACACTATTGATTCAGGTCCAATCATTAAATATAAAAGAAAAGATAAGACAAGCATTGTAGATCAGTCTTTCTTTTCTATGGTTTGGGACAGTATGTTCATGCTTATTGGGTAAAGTGTCAAATAGTAAAATTCTTCTGCCCTTATTGGTCTTTATTGCACGTGATCAGAAGCATCATGTCTATGTCAGATGTAATGACTGAGCTGTGATGTTCAGTCCGGCACCATGTTGGTGCCATGGATCAATCATCTGAGCTTTAATATCTTTCAGACTAATAATTCATCATCATCAAAATAGATTATCAGATACATATTTATTTCCCTGTTTACAGCTGAGTTAGATGTAAGGTTACCAAGAGGACATTTGTGAGGGCAGGTGCCTTCAAATAATCACTATGATTTGTGCGTTTGTGCAAAAAGGGAGAGTTTTATTTGTACTTGTCACTGGGCCCACAGCTCTGTGGTAATGACACCAGAAACAGGATGGACTGGTAATAATGACCCTGCATTAAACCTCCGTTTCCCAGAAAACGCCTTTTCACCACAGAGAGCAGAGGGCTGTGATTAACACAGGAAACAGCAACACAAGTAGCGTCTTTTAAACCGCCTTAAGCTCGCCACAGGGCTGCCCTGACGATTATTACACACTGACGCTGCCATGAAGCAAATCTCCTTTCAGTAGCGTCCGCTCTCTCTCCGTTTCTCCTGGTTGTGGTTTTGGGTTTAGTGTGTTGGACAACCCTTGTCCCCGGACCGGCGTTACTGTGACACAGATATCAGCATAAATAATAGACGCAGAGCACCAAAGTAACTGACTGTTTCACTCCCTCATCACACAGCATCAGCAGTCTTCATGCAACAACTGCAAAGGTCGTGGTTTTAGCCTAACAACTGCTAAATTGGCTTTTTGGGCCGACTTTCCCACTAATCATTCAATGGCACAAACCCCATGCCGGAGGGATTGAGCTACGAATGAGGTTAGATTAGATAGTTTAAAACATAAAATCCTCTTAATGCATTTGTGCCGCTGTGAAGGGCCAGAGTTCAGGAGGAACGAGAGGAAGTATCGGATAACGGTCAACCAGCTAATGGTGGGAATCGAGAAGTTGAGCACCTGGGCTTTTTGACAATGATCACTATATTTAGAATTGGCAAAGAGCATTGACGTTGAGCAATCAAAGAAGAAGCACACTCGAATAGATTGGCAAACACACGAGTGAGCAGACACACACACACACAGCGCGTGCTTCATTATTCACAGCACAGAGCTGAATAAATAAAGGCACACAGTAAACAACCCTGATCTAATGATGCAACACGACACTTGTTTTAGAAAAGCCGAAGGACACAACGTCCAGCTCGTCCTCGCTCTGCCACCCTTCATTTATCTCCCTTTCTGGCCTGCATGCTTTCTAGCTTGCTGAGTTGGAGGACATTTTATCAGCATTTCATGCAAAAGTGTAGTTGATTAATGTTTTTAGGCTCCTTAATCTCTCATGGGTAATATCCCAGTCTGACTTAGACATAAAGCAACTTGACGTTCCTTCCTGTTTTGTATAGAAAACAATTAATTGTAATGTTCTATATCCAGATCGCTGAGGAGAACAATTACCAGACAATTTATTGACTATCAAGTTTGATTTCTGCCACACACATCGTGATGAAAGCATCTTGGTTCTATTCTGATATTGCAGCAGTATTTTCACAATTAATGAGGTATTTTCTCTGGTATGTTACCATTGATAATTACTGTGCTTCTTTTCTTAAACCAATGCTGAAAGGTGTGTGTATCACCCTGGTGCCGGCATAAAAAGATACTCAGGACTGTATGCTTTCGTCTGAGCCTCATTACAGCACTCCACCCCAAAACGAGGACTCAATTCGATGGCCGCCCTCAAGCACGATCGTCGTTTGACTGGAGAACTGTAGAGAAGTCCGTTTTGCCCCGGGCTTCAAGTGGCCACTGAGGAGTGAAAAATGAGTGTGGGGGGGGGATTAATGTCAAGTGTTCAGCAAACTAAGACTGGAGGTCAGCGTTTTGACCTGCCCCTAGTGGACAACGAGAGGGAATTCAGGGGCTTGTATAGTCTCGGCCATTTGTGAAGGGAGGGAAATCCTCTTTGGCAGGGTAACGGGCTCGGGGTTGACTGCTGTTGCGTCGCTCGCCGCACCTCTCTGACCCAAAATGGCTGCAGGGTAAAAAGAGATGAGTCCAAGCCCGGTTGTTAGAGACACCGGAAGGATTCATTTTAAATGAGGAGAAATGTGCAAAGCTGAGTGCTAAATACAGGATGAACTACATGTGGAAAAAAGCAGGTCATACATTACTTATCATGATTGAATTTGTGTGTCTACCAGGGCCACGGCTCTTATTGCAAAGGCACAGGATCAACGTTGTTTTCCCACATAGTGAATTAGTAGAGAATCATTTGTTTCCATTGGGAACAACGAGCATGCATCAACTCCCTTCTTTTTCCCAAGAGGAACAGATTAAACTCGCCTTCCAATAACTCCCATTCAAAATATCAACCGAAGTTATCCTCTTTTTTATCTACATTACATAATAATAACAATACTGATGCTTATTGCAGATTTAGTATTTCCCCATGCTTTAAATAGACCTGTAATGGGTCCTCGGCTTGACGCTTTCACCTGACAGAGGTAATTATGCACAGTTATTAAAGCCAAGCTTGTAACTGCATTAGTGACAGCTTCAGTTAGTGAGCGAAAACAATGTGTGCGCTGCCTCGTGATTAGACCCATTGTTCATGCTCACAGTGTAGGCTGACACCTGCAGCCCTTTCCCCGTGATTTAAAGTAGTGCTTCCCGCTCTCTGATGCGTGCGTGGCTAAAGTACGGCCTGTTGCTAAGCAATGGGACGTGGCAAGATTACAAACAGCTTTGCTTTTATTGAGGCATGGGCCACCTATGTGGGCTTTTTCCCGGAGATATGATCGTGGAGTGACCTTGTTTCATCCCTGCACAAAACCAAAAGTGTTGCTACAATTTTACTGATTTATTTAGACAGATTAACAGTGTCTTTAACAAAAACTGTCCTATAGTGCTATAGTTGCTTGTATGATTAAACCAGATGTAAAATAATTACAAGCAGTTAACACATTATTGTCAGAAAATGAAGAATTAACTCATCTTGAAGCAGCTTTCATTGTGTTGCACCATTATCGTCATCATACAGTACCAGTCCAAGGTTTGGACTATGAGTATGAACAGTTCAATATTAAATGAGTAAATTTGCTTTTAAACTGTTATTTTTCAACGAAAAACAGCAAGTAAAGAGTAAAGAGTGGGACAGAAAGTTTGACGTTTACTTTCTGCTCAGGAAGCGATAAATGATTTTGATTTTTAATTATTTTTGCATCCAAAATTACACAGCAAAACAAAAGCAAAAGGCCGACCTGCTACCTTGCAAGCGTTCACACGGCAACCAACACACAGTGAAAAGAGAGCAAAAACACAGCAATGGGAGAGTGAATATTTACCCAACTGGTATGTGTTTGCTTTGTATCTGCTCGCCTTGCTACCTCTACTGCTAACAAATAAATCATATCAACCTAAAAAGTATTTTTTATAGCACTTGTTTACAAAAACAGCGATGGTGACTGTAGGTAAACACCTTTTCTCCGTTGTGTGCCACTTCATGGACGCAGCTGCCGGTGTAACGTGCACAGCCAGCATGGAGTCTAATTGCATCCAGTTGTGTCGTCATGTTGCTGTCGGCTCTGAAACAGGAGAGTGTGTGTGTGTTTACAGTGTGTTTATATGTCAGCAGAGAGGCCCGCTGGAGCACAGAAAGAGCCTGCTGAACGTAAGCATCATTTACACACGTGTAATCACAAGCGAATAATCCTCTCCGGCGAATTCAGCCAATAGCTTTCAGAATGCCAAATATCTCCTCGTGTGATGCTTTGTGAAATGTGATCTCCAGGGTGGATAGGGGCGGAGAGGCATCGCGTTCTTTTTTAATTGTTGCCAAGATCGAGACATCGATCGGTGCGAGAAACCCAATCGGAGCAGATGCACAGAGATAAACAAGAGAAGGAGAGCCACCCTTCGATATGCCAAGGAGCCGAAACCGTCCACGAAAGGCCGCAGACAGTTGCCAGGCAACACTTTCCCTATCACAGCAGGAAGAGCAGTCGAACATTAATCACTTTCAGTTACATCTCACCAGAGTCACAGTGCTATAGGGCCTCGACCCATACCTGGATTTCTTGGCATTGGCGGCCTGTTAAGAAAGACTCAAAATGAGTATTTTGTCACAATCATGTGACAAGAGAATGAATAATCATATGATCATATGAATCATGTGAATGAATATCATATCAGTACATTGTTCAATGTATAAAATGAACAATAACACTATTTTCACGTCTCGATCTAATTTAGAGAGTCTCACACATTCATATGTCTTATGGTGAAGTAATAATTCCATAGGACATTAAAACGATCCTGTGTACCCTGTTGCTGTAATATTAATGAATGAAATGATTTATGTTGTGGCGTTTTGAGTAAGAAGCTTCATCGGTGTTTAGCAGCTCATTGGCAATGCACGAGTTCTCACAGCTTTGTTGAAGCCAGGCTAGCTGCAGACGATTTGTGAATTAAGGAAAACCTGAAATAATGTGAAACGCAGCATGTGGGTGGATTCACTGGAGTAAAAGAAATGCCAAGGTTTTCCCCGCTCAGTCGGCACCGTGAACAGAACCATCACAAAAAAACCCACATAGACAGAACACATAAAAAACATAACATAAAAAAAACACATTAAGTGAGAACAGGACATGCAATGAGTAAATGTTATTGTTGGAAAGATAGACAAGCTATCCTAAAACAATATTCTAATTGAAATAAGATATACCAGTGCATGCTTCTAGTGAAAACTAGATTTTAGTAGTAACACAAGTAAAGTATCTTCTTTTATAAAGTACCTCAAAGAGTTAGTTGTTTTTTAGACAGTGCAGGCAGAAATACAGAGTGACTTAACTGCTGCTGAATTAGAAATGCATCATTGACTGACCACTTAAAATAATGATGGCGCTTTTCAGAACCGGCAGTGATGCGCTTAATCAGCTGCAGGTGTAAAGATGGACTGAGATGTACAAACGTGTGACTGCTGAGCATGAGCACATCCAGCCCCATGTTGGTGAAGTATATATTGTTTTCTTATTTTACCTGCAGGTATATTACAACGTGCAACGTTGCCTGGTCACAACAACGGGAATCACACATTAACAGAAATCGTTTTATTTGCGTCACCACGAGCTGACCACGAGACTGCAGCCGAGTATCAATATCACTAATAAGGACGGAGATGTAAACGTACATGACCCCCCGCAGCTAATCAGACACTACAATGGACAACGGATAACAGGGATCCGGGCCAGTCCAGCCCTCTCGCGTCTTTTCAGTGCGTCTCCGCAGCGCATCTCCGGTGCGGCCACTTCCAGTGAACAGCGCCTTCTTGGTTTGAGCGGCGCTTTCCTCCATAAAAAAACACGTCGATCCCCGCAGCGGGCCCGCGAGGAGCCACGGGGGGAGCTCTGGCGGCTTCGGGCCGCTCACTCCTAATGATCCCCATGGCTGCCGATGAGACCGGACGGGAGCCGGATCTGCTCGAGATGCGCCGATTCTCCGCAGAGGACGGACGTGCGTCGCTCTTTGTGCACAGCAACGTGCTCCGCTGAGAGCAGAGACAGCTGACCGTCGGTGGTAGTCAGCAGTTCAAAAAAAAAAAATAAGGACGCGCTTTGGCTTCTCTCCCCGGAATCTTTTTTTTGCGTGTTTTTTTTTTACCGGGTACTGAATGCTGCGTGAACCAGGGTTCTTTTGGCGAGGGTACCTCTAGGGAACACCCCACCTCCCTTTTAGACGCTGTTGTCCTCAACAGCAGACACACACACACACACACACACACGATTCAGACGGGGACTATTTGTCTGGAGCAACATCGTGACGTTATTTGTAAACAGACGAGGAGTATTTTTTTATTGAAATCCAGCATCGCGGCACCGATCGAAGGTAGGAGCATCTCTCGGTTTCCTTCTCCGGGCTCACGTTTCCATGTTGTGCTCGCTCGTTTCCGAGCAGGAATGGTGCAATGCAACGTTTGAAGAGCTCTCTCACAGACGGACAGGGACATGTCCGAATGCTCCATAACGTTAAAAAAAAAGTCACATTTGTGTGACTCCGTTGTTTATGTTTTAGTGGTTAAAACATTCTTTCAGCGTCCCTTAAAGCGTTTAAATGGAGCGAAGGGGACGGACGGAAATAATGGGAAGAGGAAGGAGAATCAATGCATGTCTTCCAGGAGAGTGAATGCACATGGTTTAGTGCGAGCACCGCGTTTGTGTGTGTGTGTGTGTGTGTGTGTGTGTGTGTGTGTGTGTGTGTGTGTGTGTGTGTGTGTGTGTGTGTGTGTGTGTGTGTGTGTGTGTGTGTGTGTGTGTTTTAAGGGAAGACGCGCTTTGTGCAGAGCGGCAGATTAAAGTTGTATTGTACGCAATAAATGCGCGAGGAGCCAAGTGGGGCAGTGGCTACTTACTGCATGTCCAGATGGGGGCAGAGGTGGTGAGGGGGGGGTATGGTCACTGTGGGCACACGAATACGTCATTATTTTAGACTCTTACTAGGGAAATATGTAGTCAGTCCATGCTGGGCATCCATTCAGACTGCGCTGCACTTCTTTATTGAGTACTCTCATGAATACAAGTACTTACAGCTAATGTTTGCCACTTCTTATTTATTATCTGACTGTCACACGGGTATTTTCATCTATTACAATGATGTTAAAAACAAGCATTTATGTTTGGTTAAAGGGATCATAATTTAACACGTTTAAAACTTGTGCTTACTGTTATTACTGTAGTAAACATACAGATGGCGGCATCAAAACAGGAGAATCTGTGGTTTGTTCTATTAGAATATTACTTGTATAATGTGGGAGTGATAGCAGGCGTCAAAGATTTACTGTACATTGTTGTACTGTTGGGATTTGAATGACATTCCCTTCTTTCTGTTTAATAATTACACATTTTTGTTGTCTCTGTTTCTGCTTTCTTCCAGCGTTCACTTAAAAATGCCTGGGAAATTCTCCAGCCGCTCTTCCGTGCTTTTCTCTGTGGGATCGTAGTGAACCTTTGTGGGATTTAGATCTACAGCTAGCATGTTGCAGCCTTCTACCAGAACGGGTGACGCCCCGCTGAAAACATTACCTCGTTGGAGTGAGCGTCCGGGATGGGTCCTCTCGCTCACCCTCTGTATGGCTTCTGCCCTCTGGCTTCCAGGGGCAGCGGCATCCACCCTAAACTGCCATAAGACATGCATCTGCGCCTCAAACATAGTGAGCTGCTCCAAGATGAATCTGACCACCGTCCCAACAGGTCTGCCACTCTACACCGCTGTGCTGGACCTCAGCTACAATGAGATAGAGCGTCTGCGATCCGAGTGGACCCCCGTCAAGCTCCTGAAGCTGCATAATCTCCTGCTCAGCCACAATGGTCTCCACTTCCTGTCATCGGAGGCCTTCCAAAACGTGAAGCAACTGCGTTACCTGGATCTGTCCTCCAACAACCTGCAGCTGCTGGATGAGTTCATCTTTGAGCCTTTGGTCAACCTGGAGGTCCTCTTGCTGTACAATAACCAAGTTTCCCAAATCGACCGCTCTGCCTTTCTCGGCATGATCAACCTACAGAAGCTCTACCTGAGCAAGAACCAAATCTCACGCTTCCCCATGGAGCTGGTCAAGGAAAAGTCCCGCCTGGAGAAACTTAGTCTTCTGGATGTGTCCTCTAACAAGATCAAGACGTTACCCATTGATGAGCTCCGGGCGCTGCCTGCCTGGATAAAAAATGGCCTCTACTTCCACAATAACCCTGTGCTGTGTCACTGTGATCTCTACACACTCCTCGCCCATTGGTACATTCGAAAGCTGAACTCCGCTATGGACTTCAAAGACGACTACACCTGTATTCTGGCTGGCCCGCAAAAAAACAAAGTGGGCGTTTTCGATCTCAGCGGTGACAGTATGAACTGCAGCACATTCAAGGAGGCAGATGAAGAGGCCTTTTTGGAGCAGAGGTTGATACTTGCTTGTGACACCAAACGCAGGGGTATGTTAAAAACCTGGTTAATGCCTGGTAATGTGGTGGTGACAGCAGGAAGCAACCAGACTGCCAAAGTATTGCCAGATGGAAATCTGCAGATTAACCCAGTGAGGAACGAGGACTCCGGGACCTACACTTGCTTGGCCATGAGCGAGGCCATCAATGAGACCATCTACGTGGTGCTGAAGGTTCACAACTTCACCATGCATGGTGGCGGTGATAGCCTGAACACAGCCTACACCACCTTGGTGGGCTGTCTGGCCAGTGTGGTGCTCGTGCTCATGTATCTTTACTTGACCCCGTGTCGCTGCTTCTGCTGCCCCAATAAAGGTAAGGCTCCAGGTGATGACAGCATCCACTCGTCCATGCTCAGCGTGACGCCGACTCACGAGGACCCGGCGCTGAACAGGCACGTGGCCTTCATCGACTCCAAGGACCTGCAGGGCCAGAACGGCAAGCTGAACCCCAGTGGGGATGACGAGGACGACGATCTGGATGCAGAGGCTGGTTCTCTTATGAAGGGGAAGAGGAAGAAGTCAGTAGCAGAGTCCATCAGCTCCGTCTTCTCTGACACTCCAATGGTGGTCTGAGATGAGGCCGACAAAGACTGGATGTTCATGGTACAGCGCGGGCCATGTTTTAGATGACGTAAACTGTGACCTTGTGGGAGGATAAGAAGAAAGGAAGTCCATCTATAGCTGTCGGCAAGTGGAAAGAAGGATCTCGAAGGGAGTAAAAAAACAAAGAAATTCTTGTTTCCCACAAGGACAATATGCAGGACCTTTCCAGCATATTAATCTGTAGCACTTAATATTCATACTGTGAAGGAATGGCAGTGTACATGACCCGAGGGAACAACTCAAGTCTTATGACAGTAAAACAAAGACAATTTATTGTTGGTATCAGCACTCAGGAAGTGATCCATTAAAACGTTAAATTGTGGAAAATACATATGATACACATGGGTTGAAATGAGGTTTATATTCAAACCATGGCCGGCTCATGATTATATTTATTACATGGACTAGAATTGATTAATCTTAATTAAGCATCAAAGCATAGATACATGTGCTCCTCCTCTATCAACACGGGGCTAGAGACTTAGACAGGCTGCCAGGCCGCCAATACATCTGTCGTTAACCTTGAGTCATCTGTAGAGAAACAGCATGTCATCAACACTCATTATGTGAGTTCTCAGGCTGAACTTTTTTAATGGGATGAAGAAAATGCGCATTGAGAAAGCAGTAGTACAAACATTATATTAAAAGGCCATCGCAGGTTATTTCCATTCTACATAATACTGAGTTAAGCTCAGATATATCTTATGGGTCCGATCATATCCATAGCTGTGTATTGTGTTAAAGGAGAAATCCAAAAACAGAGATCAATTTAAAAATAGGTATGGTATAAAATAGTTTACCAGCTTGAGGATGAACATGGTTTATGAATGAACCATAGATAAGTAGACTTAATTACTGCACATCTACAGTATGACCCCAAAAGATGCCTTACTCAATTAAAAACATGGCACACAGCCAATGGACACACGTTAAATATTAGCGTGGAATTGTTTTGTCTTGAATGATAATCCACATATATTCCTGCATGCAGAGCGGTACCGTGGTCCTTTAAGCAGGCTAATACACTGAGCTGCCACATCTGGAGCTGACTCTTCCTCTTGGCCAAGTTAAATCATTTGTTTCACTCAGTCACACTAGCAGGAAGTTAAAGACCAGGTTAAAAGCTGCCAGCTTGAGTTCATATGAATCAGTTTTATATGTAAAATGGGCACCTTACACAGAACATAAACCTGAGTGTATTCATATGCGACAAATTATGTAGTAGATTTCAATATTTTGCTTGTATGGACGATGACAAGTGTCCCGCTGTCTTCTCCTGTGGTAGGTACGCTGTGTCAGCAGGTAAACAGAGTCAAGAAGTATGTTGATGAGGCTGTACATATTTGACAGGACAGAGCTGACTTTAGAGTTTGAAGCTTCTGTCAGAAGTTAAATTATGCTGTGCATATTTTCGTCAAGGTTGGAAACAGGCATAATCAAGAAAGGGTGATTTTAATATACGGTGCAGTTAGTGTCGTAATACAACAAGGCTAGCTGGGAGTAAATGCTAATGGCATCTTCTGATTACCATGCCTTTGTGTCTTGTGAGGAGCAGGTGATAGGTGTGTTACATCATGAGTCAAAGCAACACAAAGCCGTTATCTCTGGCTCCCTGCACACTGACAGCATCAATTCAGCCCAGATGTGTTTGCCTTTTTGTGTGTACCTCTGTCATTACAGGACTGCCCTCACTTTAGATGATAAGCATTCACTCAAACAGGCAATGGAAGTGATTCCCTTTAAGTAGTCTTAAATGATGGTTGGGAGGGAAACGCCTGGAGCTTTCTCTCAACATTTGCTCTGCCACTGAGTCTAGTGGTTTCCTTTCAAGTAAGAACTTTGGAAAGAATTTATTGCTCAATGCTGGTTGATTTTAAACGTAAACACAACACTACATGTACAAATAGATGTGTATGTAAAATCCCATACATCTAGCCAAATGTCCTTATAGCTCTCAAATGTACACTTTTCTAACCAAAATGTAGGTTATATTCACAGTTGCAGGGTGCAACGCAGCATCATTTTGTGTGGGTGGGACGAGGAAGTCACACTTTCCAGGGAGGTGGTGTGTTAACCATTCCACTCTCGCACACTCACTACCAGGTGTAAAAACACGAAGCCACATTTAGCACTATATACTGCTGGATTATTAGAACCTACTTAATGGGGGTTGCAGAATAGAATATGGTAATAAGGTATGCTAATATGCTCCAAAGTAACCCAATATCAATCGAGTTAATTCTGGCCTAGTTGCCACTCGTAATAAAGGTTTCACATCTGTACAGAGAAAAACTAAGTGCTATTGCAAAGGTCCTAACATAAGAGTAGAAGGGTAGCTTTACTTGTCTCCAAAGCAAATCTGCTTTCCTATATATATATATATATATATATATAAATATATATACGGTATATATAGATATATATGTATTAAGACTTTTCTTGTACTGCTATGTTCTACTGGTGTAATGACTGGATTCGTGGATAACCGGATGTCATTTTGCATCACGTGTGCCGCTGTGCTACTGTTAGTCGTTTCTACATTCAAGTCTTACCATAAATGTTGATTTTTTTTTTGTTGGCAGAGTGGGTTTTAATTTTTTATGACATAGGATGTATATTACACTTGACAATATGGTCAAATATTTATTGAACATGTATGAAAAACGTTGGAGTGCCGGTTTTAAAATCATCGATACACCCTAATGGGCAGTGAGCATGTAGCCACCAGTTATTCTCAGTCAGTGTCGTAAAGCCATAAGGAATTAAGGGGATTGCTTCATCAGATTGGTGGCTGTATCAGGTAACATATTGAGATCTCACATGGATAGCCTACAATTATTGAAGAATAACATTTTTCTGTCTCTAAGTCAAAGAATATTTTTTATAAAAACTGGGGAGGAAATCAAGAGACTTCTCCACCAAGGAATTCCTGTAACACAATGGGTTCCGAATGGATTAATGAATCTTCTCAGGACTATGTCGTTTTTAATTTCTAGTTTGTTATGATGCACAATGTTTTCACACTTGCGACATCAATAATACAAAAACTTAGATTGTGGATCTGTGTAGTTCACAGGCCTTTTGCTTTCTGCCGTAATGGTATATTTACTGTCCACTTCATTAAGGGAAGGCTGAGTGGTCTCTGCCAAATACACATCTATCACCTTTCATCTGGCGTTATGTAGTAGCAATTATGGAAACGTCCTTGAGGTGATCCAGCTAAAAGCTCTCTGCTTGAAATGTGTGCAGCTATGAGTGACCACGGGGAAAAGAACAGAGCTTTTAACAGCATTTCAAGCTCAGAGTTTATTGATTACCGCCCTCAAAGATGAGCTGGAAGGTCCCTGCCATAATATCTGAAAGGTCCTGTGGCTAAAGTGGAATGGCTTTGCATGGTTTGCTTAAGAGCTTCTCTGACAGCAGGATAGGTGCAACCTAGTAGACATTAATGATAAAGAAGATGTCATTTGACTTAATAAAAAAGATCAAGATATTCACATTGTGCTGGTTCCATTTTTACTGTTTTTCTTACTGTTTCTAAAAATCATCTGTGACATATTCCTATGTTTGTGTTGCATGAGGCAGATATCTAATGTACTATGACTAATGTAGACTCAGTAAATATAGAGCAGCCATTGGGGCTTACGAGACACAAAAGCATGTATTCCCTTAATAACTAACTGTATGGCCAATCTCATTTACAAAGATGTGTATAAAGTAAGTTATATACATCCATTTTTAATTAATGGAGTAATTTCACCCATAATAACATACTAAAAAGATTTATATAAAGTGTGTGCTTACATAACTTGCAGGAAATGGATAAAGGTTCATCATGCTGCTTTTTTCAGAGTAGAAACATTGATAGCTTAACGGCATCTAGTGGTAAATGTAGGTAGTGCACTATTGAATGTAAATAATGACATTAACGGGACACATCTCAACCATTTGACAAATACTTTTATAAGTAGAAGTATAGTTAGTTTTATATAAATGTACAATGAGTCAACAAATACAAGTTTGGAAAACTAAAATGTTGACTGTGTCAGTCCACGTGAGTGATATATACATATATATATATATATATATATGCACACTTTAAACAGTATATACATACAGTGTATACTGTATGTGTATTATGATTATTCACAAGTATACTAAACCTAAAAAACGTGCATTTTGACCATCTCCAATGGTCTATTGGTACAGAAGACACAGGACAAGGAGGATTCAAGAATTGTTTACTTTTTTGCCATGATATCACTTTTCATTTTAGCAGCATGACAAAGTAGTTTGAGGTATTTTCACAGTATTACACAAGTAACAAACAGACATTTAGTCACGTAGAAAAATAGGCTGTTTGCAAAAATATATACATATGGTAACATGCAGACCAATATTATTCCTGATGTCTGTGCATAAAAAGGGGAAGACCTAAATATTTGTGGACAAAAACATAGAGAGAGAGACACACACACACACACACACACACGCACACGCGCACACACGCACACACACACACACGTGTTTTTAAAAGGCTGGCTTATTTATTGCCTGTGACGATAAGAGATAAACAACATCGGTCATCTATAAATGTATTAATTATTGATTAAAACGAAAATCCAGCTCAGATCAAGAATATGTCCAGTGCCACTGCCATTCATATGGTTTTAGGCTTTAAGGTCACTAATCATTGATAGTATGCGACCTGCAGCATGCCACAGCTAGCTAGTCTACTCACTTTTCAGGGGTTGGATCTTTTCTCCAGGCCCAAAGCGTGCGCGTCCCCGTTATTCTTTCCATCTTCTCTCCTCTCTGGGGAGGGGAGGACAAGCGTTGACACTTGGTTCTGGAGCCAAGGGGCTGAGATTCACTGCCGTCTTTGCGCTTTTGGGCAGGACCTCTCTGGTCGTAGCCCACCACCTTCTGCTGAATCCCCAGAGGCCTCCCTCGGCTGCGGGGGGCGTGGAGAGGAAGGCATGGCTTCTTTTTGCGTGAGAAGGTGCCATTCACTGTTCCTTGAAGGGAAGGGAGATGTGGCTGGCCCTTCTCATTTAGCACGGGACCCCTGATATATTTGGAGGCTTTTTCCTCACCGATGTGAACAACTTTCTGTGCTGCACTTGCATCCTGCATAAATCTCACAGATGTGGTGGAAGACGGCGGTTTGGTACTCTGTGTGTTGTGCTGACTGGTTTTGGTTTCCAGTGGTCCAAGTGAGGTAGATTTGAGGCTGAGGGAGACTGTCGATTTGGTGGGTGTGGCAGTCCTGACAGGTGATCCCACGGTGGCATGTGTGACATGGCAGGACCGGAGACCTGACGATACTTGAGGCATTTTCCTGTAAGTTAGAGCAAAAACATGAAGCACATTGCCACTCCTGTTTTTCATAGAAATGAAAAAGACAGCAAGAGATAAAAGACAGTTCTGGTGTCAATTGTGTCTTGACAAAAATGACAAAAATATGGGTCAGCAAAAGAGCATTCTATCGTCGGGAAATGAATGTGACAACACTTGGGTAAGAGCAAGAACCTGGACTGAACACCAACCTATAACCTGTGAAATTAGATAAACCAGTAAGTTGAGTTTTGAGGGCTGCTCAGCAGACTCCTGGACCAATAGACCAGTTTGGCTAAAATATCCTAAAAGTGGATATTAGCACTTCCCCTGATCTGGTTTAGGTGCATGAACAGCAGCCTAATTTTAAAAAAAACGAACATCCTGTGGCGGATCCTC
Source organism: Pungitius pungitius (assembly GCF_949316345.1). Classification (NCBI taxonomy): domain Eukaryota; kingdom Metazoa; phylum Chordata; class Actinopteri; order Perciformes; family Gasterosteidae; genus Pungitius; species Pungitius pungitius. The sequence continues at coordinate 28,832,545 of NC_084900.1, forward strand.
TTGTATGTAAGCTAACATCCCAGTGATTAAGTCTGCATAACTGAAATCATAACTGAATTCCGGTAACACAGTTTAAGCGGGCAAATTCACTAAGGTCTCTGATAATGACTTGGAAAAAATGGCAATCAATCCTTTTCATCGTCTTCAGATCTTTTATAAGAACACCAGATCAGTGTCAAGGTCTGTTTTCTCATCAGATAACTCAATTCAATTATAATTTGAGCTTTTTACACTGAATCATGGCAAGCCATCTCCACACTCACTGAGCAACTCTTCCCTTCACCTTGTCATGTATAAATAGGTGACATTTCTACAATTTAGCGAAGTGATACTCACTTCCACAAGTGTGTGCTGACATGGCGTTCCAACATGGCCCCGAGGGCAAACCGCAGATGGTGCCATCGGCGGTTGAAGGTGAAGATGCTGCAGCCTAACGTGCGGCATCCAAAAGTGCATAGCTAAAGAAACCAGAAACAGAAATCATACAGACGGAGTTATGCGTCATTTTGAGAGGTGGGAACAGTCAGTTTACAAATAGTATCCACTCCTTTCTTTCTAAAGGGAAACTAAATCAGCGTAGGTTTTTTTTTTTTTCACTGTAAATTTCGACACTCTATAATACAGTAGTATAAAACTTACTACTTTTGCAATGAACTACTATTTCTGCACTCACCCCGAGAGGTTTGGGGTGCCAGGGTGTGGCCGACAGGTCTACGGCTTCCTGCTGCCTCCCGTCGTCACTCTCCTCCCCTGAAACCATGCTCCTGCTGAAGGGAATTTGAGGCTGTGCCTCCACTTCCGCCGAGCTTTCACCTTCCGCCTCTGGAATGCTTTCTGATGGGACTCCGGACCTGCTTTGAAGGCAAAATAGATTACAACCAGCTGTGCCGTGAACGTATTTTACGATGTACTGCATCAGCGTGACGCGTGTAACTGGAGGATTTCCCCAGAGGACTCAGCCCATACAGAGGGACAGCTGTTACGACAAGCAGATGTGTCAGTGTGCAGTAATTGACAGTAATTATAGACTCTGTCTATTAGCTTATTTTAAGAGCTTTTCTTACATTTTCCTGCCTACTGACCCTTTGACCCCGTCACATCACCTCACTCGCTCTAGTGTTCCTGATCGTGCGCAGCCTAAACTGACACAGGGTGCACATGGCAACCATCCTGCAGACGCAGTGCAAGAATATATCGGGCCTAAGTATGTCTTTATTGTGTTAGGCCTTAGTGTCATTGTGCTCCTCTTTATCCCAACCTGCAATTTTTAGAACTTATTCAACTCCCAAAACAATTTGTTCTGAGGATTTTTGGTTAATCAAATTAAATGTACTTTTACGGAGAAAAAAAACACATATTTCACACCTGAGAATGCTGTTAGAAGTTATACTAGTCTGAAGTGGCTGTTGTTGCTCGTTGACAAGAAGCTGCTCCGTATCTCCATCTGCAGAAGGCGTTTTCTGCTCCTCTGTCAGTTGATCAAAGGTCTTAGTCCTTCCCAAAGCTTTCTGCTGCTGGTGGATAGAATCCGTCTGCGTAGAGAAAACAGGGGTGAAAAATACGCCACACCAAGCTATGATAATCAGATAAAAGATCTTCTATGTTCCTGTATCAAGTGACAAATACAACTTCCAAGACAAAATACTTCTATCTCTGTTCACAACGAACACCAGTAAAGACACTGGAAACAATATTAGACAGAAGGCCTTGACAAGGCATCAAGAGTTTACGTTGCATATAAGCTCCTGGCTACACAGCTCCTTCCTCTCTGGATCCAGAACCCCACACGGTTTGTTCAGGTCACACTTTTTCTCTGTGGTGAAGAAAGCAAACACAGTAGTTAGTTAAGCAACACAGAAGGTCAACCCGATGCACTTATTATTATTATACAATCTAATTGCTGTATCCACTATAACCGCGCTAATACACTACATTTTTGATGGACCTTGACAGTCGGAGGCAGAGAAGCAGTCGAGGAAGAAAAAACACATGTTGTATATATATATCAGCGGACTTACTACTGATGTTTTTGTAAGTCCGGCTGTAGGTTCTCGTTCTCCGCAGAGGACCACGAGACCCGCGGGACTGCGAAGCTGTGGGCTTCTGCACTGAGGGCAATTCGGCTCCTGAGTGCCGTGGAGGGACGTTGGAGCAAGGCGTGGAGGACGAGTGGTGTGGGAGGGGAGACTTCTCGTGGGGAAACTTTTCCACTGAACAAGAACTGCAGAATAAGGAAAATAGAGATGAAAACTTAAGAGATGTATGTAATAGAGGCTCGGAATTTAGATATATGTAACTGCATTTAGGTTCATGACAGATCCAAATTAGATAAAAGACCGTCTAATTTGGGAGCATATTGCAAAACATCTTGTATGTGAAACGTAGTACTTTTTGACATGAATTCTTCAATGCTCTGCAAACAGTTATTGACATATTGAACATAATTAAGAGCTATTGCATTTATTCAGATTCTGTGATACAGCGGGTGAAATAAGTATTGAACACGTCACCATTTTTCTCAGTAAATATATTTCCAAAGAGCTATTGACATGCAATGTTGGTAACAACCAAAGTAATACATACATACAAAGAAACCAAAATATAGAAGTTCAGAAATAAAGTTATTCGTAATAACGTGAAATGACACAGGGAAAAAGTATTGAACACTGATATTTATTCAATACCAAAGCGTTTGTTGGTAATGACAGCTTCAACCTCCTGTTTGGAGAAACTAGTCGCATGCATTGCTCTGGTGTGATTTTGGCCCATTTTTCCACTAAAATCTTCCTTGTTTTGGTTTCTTTGTATGTATGTATTACTTGGGTTGTTGCCAACATCTGGTGAACGTTTCATGTCAATAGCTCCTTTGGAAATACATTTACTGAGAAAAATGGTGACGTGTTCAATACTTATTTCAACTGTTGTATGTGCTTCTGTTTCAGCCACATCGGTCCTCCTAGAGCTTTAGTTCGATTCAATACGGCAAACGGGGAAAAAGGTAACTCAGTTAAGCTTCTTCTAAATCAGATAATTCATATTCCATCTATTGCTATGACATTTTTAAAAATGAAGTTGTACACAGTACCTCACTGCGTCCTGCTGGGCCTTGCCAGGCCTGTGCTGGTGCACCGGGGCTGCAGCTGCTGTGGAGGAGGAGGAGGATGGGACACTGGCTTCATGACATCTGCCATCTTTCCGCCTCTCTCTAGAGGAGGTGTGATTTGCTGGAGTGCGTGCAGGACAACGGCGCTGCTGGGAAGCTGAAGCAGGAGACTGTCCACGCATCTTAGGGAGAGGACCGTGCCGCCTCTCACAGTGCTTCTCAAAGGCTTGAGGCTTCACCACCTGGCCGCAGTGGCTGCACATCACCAGATAGATGTCGTCGTGTGCTGGGCAGTGCCCAAATGTGTGCATATCTATGGAGGGGAGCAGAGGAGTCACAGTGATGAACCTGAAGATTGATTGGACACTTGATTGCACTAGGATTGACTGAGGGTCACGTGTCACCTTCTTTCTTGAGGGTCATGGTCTCAGGGGGGTTTCTGACATGCTTGCCACTGTCGTCGACATTAGACCCAGCTGCATGAAAAGGCAAATAAACATTCAGGGGGACATGTTTTGCAGCATAGACTGGTTTGCCAATGTGAGCGGGTAGCTTTGAGGAGGACAACCCGGAACAAGTGGCTCCAATGAGTTTTTAAGCAATGTCCTGAGCGGGTGAATCGATGTTATCTAGAAGAAATTCCCTTCTCGTGACCTCCCGTTTCACGCATCGACTGGTGCAGTCGGTTTGGCTGTAAGCGAAACGGACAACTCCTACTTAAGCAGTGTTCTTGTTCAGTGACAGTAGCTCGCAGGCTAACACTGCCACTAAATGCACCTGTGCACAGGTAGTGTGTGCGCCTTTTATTCAGAGGGTTTTATCCCTACATGACCAAATGCATGAAAACTATTATTTTAATGTATCCTTTTGCGAGTTAACGTTCCATAGCCAGCTTACCCTGCACTAGGACCCAGTGTGTCTTTTGTTTGGGTCACGCTTTATGCCGCTATGTGAACGTAACAACACGTAAATCACAGGACCCGGGCGATGTGACGTCATGAACGCCAGGTTCGGGGCAGGGGGTGCGACTCACCGTCAGATGGTAAAATATTCACTCTTTCTACCCAACAACTCCAGTTTAATCCGACAAAATCGTCGAGATTAGGATTTCGCCGATCCAAAGCGGCCATTGCTGCTCTTGCGCGCTCACGAGGTGATGCCGTCAGTTCACGCGCATCAACACCGCGTCACCCAAGCTCGCGGCCGCGATATTCTGGTCACGTAAGTGAGGCCAAGATAACCACCCAGGGAGAAGATATTTGTATTGACACATTTGTTACATCTTCATTTACAGCTTCAGCCTTCATATTGATTTAACTTTGTTTTATAACTAACCGAATAAATGCACCACAAGAGCCACTGATACATTTCTGATCAAACATTTAACGTGGATATAGATTGTAAACACAAGCAGACATACACACACACACACACACACATATATGTATATGTATACATATATATATATATATATGTATATATATATAATTTAAGGATTGTTATTCATGTTTAATTTTCTTGTAAATAAAAGTATACATACAAGTAGAAAATATGTGTATATGATGTGTGTATTACATCTTCTCAACCAAAAATACCTTGCGCTAGTTACGGGGTGCATGGCTGAAAGATATTTCACAAAGGGTTCAGAACGATTTATCAAATGATAAAAAGGTTCAACAAATATTCATCACGTTTTCAGTATTAGGAATTCACATGATTGATTGATTCACTAACTAACGCCTTGACTGGAAGGATGAGGACCGGGAGTCTCATTCAAAGGCCTGTGTATGAGAAGATACTCATGCTGTCAGTTAATAATGATAATAGCAGAGAGAGAGAGAAGTATCCTTCTGCCACCTAGTGAGTGTCAAACTGTATTGCTTGACAACCTCCCCATTCTTGCTGAATCCTGCCTGATGAGCATAAATAAAATCTAAACGTGTGAGAAGTGCAAGATATTATTCTCCTGTCTGATAAAAACATTACATGCGTGTGTGTGTGTTCCCACTAGATAAAGCAAGCTGGTGTAAAATCAGACAAGTTCAGCTCATCTTTTTAATGATGCAGGGCATTTCATGCCCACTTCTTCCTGAAATGAACACAAACTGCAGTTTCATCGATTTGACACTTGTATAAATACACAGTTGTGGAAAAAGCTAGAAACTGAATAAAGCAAGGCTATATCCAAGTAGGAATCAGAATGATGGCAATAATACAGTAAAGAGCTCATCTTACAATAATGGCAAAGCCAGGCAATAGCATTTAACACAAGCTATAGAATCAATTAAAAATTGGCTTTAAAATACTGTAGGACCTTGCTGGGATATTAAAAATAAAAAACAAAGAATCCAAGAAAAAGATTTAAGTTATGCAGAATTTCTTATCCAACAGTCAGTCAAACGTAAAAAATAAAGAAGCAAACATGCTGTTAGTATTAACAAAGTATTTTAAACTAACGGTGAATGAAACCTTTCATAGTGAGACGATTACACTAAAAAGTTTAAATGAAATTGCTTTTTTCCTATTAGAAATAATCTCATAATGGCAACTGGAATATTCAACAACTATTTAACATAAATACATTTCAACTACATGTTTTGATACCTACTGCATGTTTTAGGTGTGGGCAAATACGGATTGATTTAGTCCAGACCAGTGTTCGAAAGGACTGCATTTAGTGATAAAATTTGTTAGCTATATTGTATTTTTTTCAAAGAGAATGTTGATTTGGATTTTTCTGGAAAAAGGATGCGCTGTTCACATCTGCAATACCATTTTAGAATGCAGGGCACTTTGCTTTGGGTACAAATGTTTTAAAAGATGCAATCTATGACTGCCAAGTTTATTTAAGAAAACACAGCCCTAAAAACAATACAAAAAAGAAAGGAATATCTTGAAAAAGGATATTTGGAAATGTATACCTTGTAATCTACAACATGGGAACAATTGTTAGCAAAAAGACTCATTCAATTTTGAATGTGAAGAAGCTGCACGTTTAGGATGGCCCGACTCCCTCCTCCACATGTGCAGGCGGGCTGGCTGACTTGTGGAAAGGAGTTTCCTTGTAAATGAACCAGCAACTGCCGCCCCACAGGATGAGGTTGAGAAAACCAAAAATCTACCAAAGAAAATGCAATAAATCAAATATCCAAAGCTTTTGTGCACACAATTTCGGAAAAATATCAAAGTTCCATACAACTTACCACAGAGGAGTTTAGTCGGCCCATGTGAGGGAAGGCACCTGGGCTGCACTTGTTGTTAATATCCCCGCACACCTGAAGAAGAGCTACAATGTTTGCAGGACTGGTGGCCCTCTTTACATCGGTCAATCCCTGAGCCCAGGCGGAGGAGGACGACAACCACAAGACGGCCATGGCGAGAGTCACCAACAGGTCCTTGAAGAAGGAACATTATCAGTTTGAAACGAAACACAGCGCTAGCTTTTACTCAAACAGCTATCTTGAAGTGCACTACCCAGTGTTGTACGTCCCTTAGTTGCTTGGGAACCAAAGCCCTTCCTTCGGTTTCATTTACACAACTCTGTTAAGTGCACTTTCTCTGACCTCCAGTTGGATACCAGGAGGAAGTCAGATACAAAACTTTACATACAAAGAAATATTAATATTGATGAACCGCTGATTTAGGTTTGACTACTAAATTCTCACAACAGCTCAGAGGAAATGCATGTTAAGTGCTCCTTAAAAAAAAAAATTAAAAAACTTACCACAGTGGGGCCACGACCAGATTCTCTGTACAAGGGTTGGTAGCACAAGTAGAGGACTAGCGCCGCAGTGGCGTAGAGAAAGGACAACACTCCAATGCAGACGTAAAACTGTGCAGAGGAGCTATAGTTCCCCATCAGGAAGAACTCAGTAGTAGAGGCAGATTGATTGAGTTTGCAGTCAGGAACATGATAGGAATGCTGCATCAACCTGTGCAAAACACAGATATGAATAGAGGATTATGAAAACCCTATAAGTAAACACACTCCCTTTCCATATGCTGGTTCTTCACTGTAAAGGACTGTGAGACTATTTGCTCTCACACACACACACACAGACCTGAATGGGTAGTTAAAGTCTGCCAGGATTTCTTGACTGGCATTTCCACGACACTGGACGTTGATGCTGGTGGTGCCGCTGTAACCTCCAGTCGTAGCAAAGGCAAAGATGGCAAACACCTGCAGGTGCAGACACAAGATAAGATGTTGAACGTCTGCATGCAAGTGCTTTTGCACACTTCCCTTTTCACAGGAAGTTGTCTTAATCATCGGAAGCCACCACTGTGAATGGTGTTCATAGCAGAAGTTTCGTCATTTTAAGAGCGTTGCACCGAAATGTTTTATCTGGGAGGGGGAAACACACCACACACACAATTTTGTATTGTTATTAGGCTGGAAATATTTGTAGTAGTTAATATGTGTATAAAAAGCATTCCCCTACAGGTGCTACGGTGAACATGCTAACACGCGTGCTCTTGTACTGCGCCTCAGTTTGTGGTTAGCGGACATGTTGGCGTAACGTGACGCATGTGGACGCGGACTGACGCAGACGTCTCTTAAGAAACGGTGTTGACAGCCCAACGGCTGAGGGTCATCCCCTCAGCGGGTCACGAGACAGGCGACGTAATGCATCTTCATGGGATCCCAGCTACCAGGGACGCGCAGCTCGTGACTCGTCGGACGGGCCGCTCGACGCTCAACGTTACCCATTGAAGCAGGCGGATGAACGCCAGCGGTTCCTTCAGGGGTCCCAGGTCAACGTTGAATCCCGCGGACAGCACTTTCTAGTGGCACAACACACACGCGACGTGAGGAAGAAGCAGCCGCTACACAGCGGAAGAATTGACACAAGTAGTAGTAGCAAAAGTTTGCGCCATTTAACGCGCTCAACGTTTCTGTCGGCGCTGTTACCTGGGCGACGGAATCCATAGCGTGTCGGGAGATCAATAACCTTAGGTAGCTTTAGTCTGCCTCCTTTCCTCGGTGTTTGGCTCTCTCTAGCTGTCGCTTCCCTCTCTCTCGCTCGCCCACTCTCTCTCTCTCTCTCTGACTCAAACTTTTCTCCAACTTCAGCGAGCCGTTGAGGACATCACGTGATCACTGACTTCCATGCGTCGAAAGGGGCGCTGCTGGGACACAGTGGACTAACGTTAAGTGGACTAAGTGGTCACAGGGGAGAAGGAATTGGGTTTAAACTTGGATCTTATTTCTGTAAATATATACACGTGTGTCTTTGTTAATTTCCTGTAACACCAAATAGCAGCTATATTATTTCAGTGTACAACCAGGAGAGCAAAGGCTTGTTTGTTTTATAAAATGTCAGTTCCTGAATATTTAAGAACCTTTTTCTGTCTTAAGAAACAAATTCAGCGTAGATGTTAATATCATTGTTGAATCAAATTTTAGAATAAAAATGTTAATATTCCCCCTGCATTAATGTATGAAGGGTGTTTAAAATGCTCCAAAGTGCATAATGAAAGCACTTTAATGCCGATTTACTTTTCACTCAGTTGCAATTTCCAGAGACAATACCTGAAATTTACGAAACCAACCCTTTATAGACAAAGCCCGCCTTGTGTTTGCCAGGACGCTCCTGTGTGCTGAGCTGATCGACACACAAAACAGAGAATTACCTCTGTTTGGGTCTAAAGAAAATCTTGGTAACAGAAAAGGGACCTTTGTTTCTTTCCACTGTCCAATACGAAAAGGAAAATCTGCAGAAAGAGGGTGTTCATCTTTAGAGAGTACATCTCTAAGGCATAAGAGTGGCTTTGTTCTCCACCTTTTAATAGTTGACTGAGCTGCCATGGGGGAGGGGCTGCAACTCCATTGTACAGTCTTTTTGTAGAGGAATTCTACTTGCAAGATCAGATTGTTTGGCTTTTTGAGAGAGTCTGTGACTCAAGAAATACACAAGCAAGACCGGACACATACAAAGAGTATTCTTGATGATTTAAGGCACATTTGATCACAAGTTTGGGTTTAACTTTAAGGTTCTATTCAGGGGTCATGGTAACATGTTCAAAGGCGTTCTTCAATTGTCAAGAGATTACACCCTTATGTTGCAGTCACATGGTTTGTTGTCTTGTCAAACCGGTTATGCCACACCAGCACAATAAAATAATCATCATGACCGTGTGAGCAGATCCTTCCACCCAGAGACTTAGTTTCAGTAACTCGGCTAGAATAACTACAAAATCCCTTTTTGGGATTACCTGGCAAACTTAAAACTGCCTGATGTTGTGTTTGAACAACATTTTGTGGTTTGATAATCTTTGATTTTCCCCATGGTCGCTACAGGATTTATTTTTCCTGCATCACATGACAAGTTGTCGTGCTGGTTATGTCCCATCACATGCACAAAACATATTTGGACTCATTGCTTACAGCCTGTTTTTGCCTTAGTATCTATGTAAAAACAGAATAATCCAGGCATTGTCTGGAGAATGACAATAATTATGTTCTTTACTTTAGGAATAAACTCTTTAGCATCAAACTGTCTCACCTCGATCTCAAAAGGTAATAAGACCTCCCCAGACCCGCCACACTAACGGTTTCTTCCCGTCAGTCAGGCTCATCAACCGAGCCCGGGTCCCCCCTGACTGACTCTCACTCAATGGACATACACTTTGTCACTTTCAGTTAGCTGGTGCACTTCAACTTTATTTCTTAACTTACTAACCGATAGCTTTAGCTTAATAACCCATAGCATATGTTTTATAATATTTTTTTATCTTATTCCTGCACTACGTTGTCTGTTGTCCATTAGTGTACTGTCTGCGGTCATGCACCAACCTCCAAGTCAAATTCCATGTATGTGACATATTATGGCAATAAACGATTCATGATAAGAATAGAGTTGGGGGAACAGTATTTTAGACCCAATCAACTGGCCCGATCAGAACTTATTTTCTACACCAGAGATAAAAAGGTTATTTTACACCTCACTGAGAGCAAAACACTCGACAAGTTCACAACGCTTTGCTGTCCTGCCCCGAAAAGGTGGAATGAGGTCTCTGATGACATGAGGACTGCAGAGAGCCTTTACATCTTCTACCGTAACTTAAAGACACACCTCTTCAGACTACACCTTGACTAAAAACACTAACAAATTGTAGATCTTAAGTTGTACTCATAATGGCTCTTATCTTAAGCATGTTCAATCAGCTTATTTGATGAAATTGCACTTTCTTGTTTCTTGATGTCTTGATTTCTTGAACTATAAAGAAAGAAGAAAAAAATACAAAAACAAGACGTAGAGCAGAAACTTAAGAATTCACATTCGATAATTTCCAAAATATTGTGAGTGATCTTTAAATTATTTTGATAGTATTGCTCAACCTAGCATGGAAGGGTTTATCAGCTAATGGGCAACGCCTCTATCGGACAACCCCCCTTTCAGAATTGAACCAATCAAAACAGCGGATAGGTGGACCAGAATAGATCAGCCAATCACAGCGGCCCTTCTCTGCATACAGCGTTGCAGCCCACATTCTCAATTTGCGTGATGCTTACAGTGTGTCATGTTGGCCGAGGAGTTGCAGCGCGTATGATTGGTGTCAGATTCTCCGGTTAATTTCGTAAAAAAAATTCTGCATTGATATTTTTTCCGCCGCCGCGCGAGGAAGCATTCGGAGCTTCGAGGGCGCTCCGTGTTGTCAAATCCCGGAATAATCGCTGAATAAACGACTCCTGTGCTGCGGCTGTCATCTCGCGGCAGAGCGGTAGCGACCTTCAATTCGCAGAGAAGACCAGCATAAACAAAGACTGGTTTCTGGGCTGCTCCTTCCGTGTTTGTTTTGGTTCTATTCGCCACCGACGACAGCAACGACGATGGGACCGTCGCTGCGCGCGCTCCTGCTTTTCTCCCTGTCCACTCTCACCGCCGCTGTGGATTTCCAGCTGGGAGCGAAAGCCTCGGGACGGTCGTTCGTGAAGCGTCCACTCGTTGAACAGAAAGCCGCGAGCATCGTAAAGCGGTCCCTGCCGGCATGGCTGTCTCCGTCACCCGACCACAGGATCCGACGGAGGAGCGTCGAGCTGGGCGAAAACTGCAGAGCTCTTCAAGGATACGACACCAAGTTAGCAGACAACACCCACCGTGTAAGTTACCGACCCGCGGTCCGGTTACTCAGGCGAGGTGATGCGCAGGTGCACTCGTCGGCCTAATCAGCTCTCCGGCGCGCCCGACACACCTGTCTGCCGACGAGCCTTTTTTTTCTCCATTAAACTGTCAGCAACGAAGCCGGAGACACCAGATAAGTGTGAAGCGTGCGAGCGGCTTCAGCTGTGGTCTCTTTGTGTAATCTAAAACCCCAATGGAAGCGTTTCCACCTCAAATAGCCATTAGAGGTACCGTTTTGGTTGTCTGTTGGCTACCAGTTTCGGCCCTCGCATGGTTTGTTATTTTTAAGCATTTGCTGCAGTGGTTTACAGTGCAGCCTCTTGTTTCCCCGCATGCTTTAAGACCTACGCAGGCTCCACTGTGCTTCCAACCGTCCACCACACTTCTCAAATGCTCTCACTAGTAACCACAACCTGTTTTTCAGTAATAACAACAACCTGTTTTTCAGTAATTACCACAACCCGTCTTCTACAGCTCAAGGATGCAGCTCCATCCTGGGTTTTGAGGACTTTGACTGTGCCTCACTGAGAGCCAGTCTGTTGACAGGGAAATTGGCCCAGTGGGATCCATGTGACTGGCTGTGTGTTAGTTATTTTGTAATAAGCCTAATTAAAAGCTGTGTTTCTCTGGTAGTGAAAGCAGTTAGCATTGGCAAGCAGGAGCTCTCTTAGGACACAAAGAGACTTCAGTACTGCGTTTGGATCAGACAGAAGTCTTGGATTCATCTGTGCAGGAAGTAAAGTCCTCCAAATGAATGCAGTTTATAAAATGTCCAGTGCACAGTTCTGTGCTGCTTATTTGCCTACAGTGCCCATGTGATTGACTTTGCATTGCAGTCTTTGTATGCTCGGCCTCGGTAATCTCTACAGAATTCCCTTCATTTCCCTTGAGGTTTCTGTTGCAGGTCTCATCGGTATTGGAGCCGCTGAAAGAGACGTGCCTTAAACAGTTAATGAATGTTCACGTGGTTGAAGACTTTTGGACCACTGAGTTGGTTTCGGGGAAACCAGACTCTGTTTAGTAATTCGGGTTCCTGGTTCTGATTAAAGAAGCAGAAGTGTTTTCTTCAAAGTCACACTGGTTAATTTGTTTGATTTCCACAATACTATTGTCAGTGTAAACTGCAATCCCACCCTGTATTCTGAAGTGTCTGCAAATGTATTGCCTGGTTTGAGAAGTGGTGCTTCACTCTTTATGCTTGACCACATTGTCAGGGGAAATACATCACCAGTTAAAGCAGTACTCCAGTCTGCAGGCAAAATTCACAAACAGGTTTTGACTCCGGTTTATAATATGTGTTTATGAATGTGTGGTCAGTTCATCACTTCTTGTTATTTTGACTCAAAATCTTCACTTAATTTAGTGTCATTCGAAAACTATTTAGACGATATTAACAGTTTAATTCTGCATCTGTTTTATCTCTTTCCTCAGCATATCTTCAATGACCTGAGTGGGTCGGTGTCGCTGGCCTGGGTTGGGGACGGCACAGGGGTGAGTGTTATGTCCTCCTGTAATTGCATCAAACGCTGTTCCTCTTTGACGTGAGTGGGCCGAATGTGACTCGTCCATTTAGTGAACCTGGTACATTTTACAATACGTTCCCTCACATCAGGGTGTCATCATGCACATTAATCAAATGATCCATTCTTCACTTTCCTAAAGCTGAACACCCTTTACCCGGCAGGTCATCCTGGCGTTGACGACTTTTCAGGTGCCCTTCTTCATGTTAAGGCTCGGGCAGTCTAAACTCTATCGAAGGCAAGTCTCATAATCTTGGAAAAATAGGACCTAATAGTGTTTTGCATCTAATTTGACTGGAACCATTTGTCTGCCAGTGAGAACTATGGGAAGTCATTCGAGGATGTGACCAGTTTCATCAACAACACCTTCATCAGATCAGAGTTTGGCATCGCAATCGGGAACTCCGGGAAAGTAGGTCATGTCCTCACCAGGAAGGTCTCTCTTCTGGGAAGAACCTTTCTTTTCATCTTGGGCTGTGTCTTTATAGGTGATCCTGACAGGAGAAGTGTCCGGAGGTTACGGCTCTCGGATCTTTGTCTCTCATGACTTCGGAAAGAGTTTCACCCCCCGGGACTTGGCCTTCGTCCCCATGACGCAGATCACATACAGCCCTGATGATTCCAATGGGCTGCTAGCCCTCAGCAGCAGCGTGAGTAGAAAATGTCAACGAGCTGTAGTTGTTCAAGAAAGTCACCAGTTCTGATCCTGGGTAGCCCTTACAAACCTGCAAGCTCACATTAGTGATTAGTAATAGTTCATTTTTTGCTATTTTAAGAGGGCAATTGAGATTTTTCCTGGCAGGTTGTAAAATCCTTAAGCAAACACCATCATCTCACTCCCGCATAGCAAGATGAGCCCGGTTGGTCAATCATTTGTTTGCACACAGTTCATGTATTCACGTGGCTATGTTGCTATGGGCAGCTCCGGTTTAAAAAGTTCTGCATGACCTTGTGTGAGCGAGGGTGCTATTTGAAACAAAGGCTCATTTTCCTGTCCTCAGAATGAACTGTGGCTGTCGGAGGATTTTGGCAACAACTGGAAAAAGATTCACGACATGGTGTGTCTTGTGAAATGGTAAGGGACGTCCCAAACTGGTGGTTTTAACATCTTTGTCAGGTGCTTGAGTAAGAAAACGTACTTCATGGGCCCCAAGTGAATCAGTCTCAAGGAAATCTTACTAGTCAGTGTGTTGAGCTCTTTCTTCCTCAACAATAAGCTAATTATTAAAGGTAGTTGACAGAGTGGGGATGAACAGAAAGTTTTAAACCATACTTTGACTCCTTCACAGATATGCTAACAGGCTATTTGTTATAAACAACCCAAGGGCAACATGTTCAGAGTTTTTTTTTTACTGTTGCTCCACCTTTGCAGAACAGCCAGTACAACTGCATTGCAGGGCAGTCCGTGACTGACAAGCCCTCACTGCATTCTTGTTGTTTTTAGAGGAACTTCCTGGTTCGTATCGCTCTGTAACTGTGACCGCTCTAGATGTCTGATTAGTTATGTTTAGTTATGTTTAAGGTCTGAGACAACTGGATGTGCAAAATGAATGTCTAATATCCAAACAATTTGAACAAACTTGTGGAAAATGGGTCATTCTCAATTGTGGCAAACAACTACTTCTTTTTTTGTTGTTGATGTGATTGCATTTTTGAAGGGCATGGTTCTATACTGGTTGTCATGTGGAATACATAACCAATCCAGTATGAAAGCCACATTCTTCCTTCCTGATTTGGTGTCTATTGAGATGAAAGAGCTGTTACAGCTTTATCAACAAAGCAGCCTAAATGTATGTTTTGCTTGCTTATCTTTGAGTGTGTTGACTCAAATGTGTGCTTCTGCTCATTTGATATTTTTGGTATTTTCCACTTCAATTCTAGGGGAAGAAAAAATACCATCTTCTTTACAGCCAATTACAATGGATCCTGCAGTAAGTGATCCCCCTTACAAGCAACACCTGAAATGAAAACTTGGTATATGCAACTTTTGTGTACATGTACTAAGAAGAAGGACATTCTCAAGGCAGTTTCCAAGATAAGCATCTACACGTTTTGATTGAAAAGGAATTATTGATTACCTCAATTTGGATTGGATTATGAATAAAAGTGGTTTCAATATTTTCATACTCTTAAATGCCATATGTAACTATTAGTCAAACTTGTAGATTAGCACTCAGGCTGTACTTTCATTCAAAATGTATTTTTCAGACGATCGGGGAATGCTGGAACTGAAAAGGACGACCGACTACGGTAAAAACATCAAGACCGTCGCCAGTAAAATCTACTCTTTTGGCCAGGGTGGACGCTTCCTGTTTGCTTCGGTTATGACAGGCAAGGTTGGTGTCTACAGTTGATCCAAATAACCTCCTAATATTGTTTGTGTTTATTAGTAAAAGCGATATAATCTACAAAATTTAATTAATTTAATTTTAACTTTAATGTCCGTACCTCTAGATCCTTTTCATTACATACCATTTCAGATCAAGCATTGGAAAAATACCTTTGTAGCATAGCATAGTTAGGTTATTACATTCTACCTATCACCATGTTTGGTTAAAAAGAGACGTAATTTGGTAAATCAATAATAAGAGAATATTCTAGCTCATCTTAACAGATTTTAACTTGCAATATTTTAATGTGCATGAAATACATGGATCCCGTGACACATTGTTTCTTTTCTTCTACTTTTTTAGCATGAGGTAATTAATCTCCAAACTGATGTGATTATTTCCTTTTTTCTGTCCTTTGTCCCGTTCTTCTTTTTTTTCACCCCTGCAGGGCACTCTGAGGATGATCCACGTGTCGGTGGACCAGGGCGAGACGTGGAACATGGCCCAGCTGCCTCCTGTTGGTCACGAGCAGTTCTACTCCATCCTGGCAGCCAACGAGGAGATGGTCTTCATGCATGTGGACGAGCCAGGAGGTCCGTACAGAAATCTCACCCATTATTTCTTTATTTCAATTGACCAGCGCAAAAACCTTGCACCTACATTTTATGTGTAAACTAATTTGTGTTTCTTTTTTATAAATTCACAGATACAGGATTCGGCACCATCTATGTGTCAGATGACCGGGGCACAGTGTACTCTAAGTCACTGGAGCGCCACCTGTACACCACCACGGGGGGCGATACAGACTTCACCAACGCCACCTCCATGCGAGGAGTTTTCCTCACCAGTGTTCTGGCCGAAGGTTGCTCTATTCATGTGCCCGCGCTTTTATTAAAAGGAATTTTAACATATCCCTGTACTCAAATCGCCTTCAGAAAAACATACACATATGACTTCTCTATTACTTGCCATTAGAAGGGCATTAAGTAAATATTTAATTAGATGTTCAGCGTTAGATGTGCTGTCTATTTGATGCTGCTCGGTGACGCAGAAATACAACATCACCAGCTAAATCATTATCCCATTAAGTCTGCGACTCCCTGTATTTTCTGTCTTTGTCCTCATGAATAAGATTTTACTGTCACACAAAACTACTTAAGTTGACAGTGGATGTATGAAAGAAGAGGTTTAAAAGAGCAAATTTAATTTAATTAACTTTAGCAACCCAGCAGCGCACACAAGATTTGATCTGATTTGATTTGATAAAATAAAATTCTAAAAAGAACTTATTTTAATGGGAAATGGGTATTTGACATACATGAGACTTTCCAGCACCAGAGTAACAGAACAGAGAAGGTAAAAGAGCTGAAAAGAACGCTGTTAAAGTAGCAACGGACTCCATTATATACTGATGAAAACATAGCTTTTAATATTATATTCCATTTCTGCCAATAGATCCCCCTAAATGCTAGACATTCGGCTTTATCTACACACATTTCATTTGGATAGGGCTATCAGCTAAATGCTTAATGTGATGTCCTTTTCTTCTTGTTCCAGATAACTCTGTGCATTCTGTGGTGTCCTTTGATCAGGGAGGAGAGTGGGTTCCCCTGCGGAAACCAGCCTACAGCAAGTGCGATGCTACAGCCAGAGACCCAGACGAGGTAAAGAAAGAACATTTGACTGCCTTGATCAGGGTGCTTTGATGAATTCTTTATTTTTCATTTCATATTTTTGACATTCATAGTGTTTGATACCTTTTTTTGTTTTGCGTGTGTAGTGCAGTCTCCACATCCATGCAGCTTACAGCATTGCTATGAAGCTGAACGTCCCCATGCTGCCTCTCACTGAACCGAACGCTGTGGGTCTCATCTTGGCTCATGGTAATTCTTCCGTTTTTTTTCTTGGATGAAGTGGAAGTGACTGGATAAACCATAGATGTTTGCCATATCACCCATTCTTTATATCTCACCAGGGAGTGTTGGTGATTCGATGTCAATGATGAAGCCCGATGTTTATGTGTCTGATGATGGGGGGTACACCTGGATTAAGGCCCTGGTTGGGCCACATCACTATGCTATCCTGGACTCTGGAGGGCTGATTGTTGCCGTGGAGCACAGCCCGAATCAACCGATCAACAAGATCAAGTCAGTTACTGTTTGTGTGCTTCACGTGTATTCAGATTTGAATTTGAATTGCTGTACTTTTTTAATTGTATTTGGGTCATGCTAATGTTTGCACATTTTTTAATGTCCTTTCAGATTTTCTACTGATGAAGGACAGTGCTGGGGTGTTTACAACTTCACCGTAGACCCCATCTACTTTACTGGGCTGGCGTCGGAGCCGGGAGCTCGCTCCATGAACGTCAGCGTGTGGGGCTACAGAGACTCCCTCCTCAGCCAGCACTGGATCTCCACCACCATCGACTTCAAAGAGCTTCTTACCAGAGACTGTGAGTGACATGAGAATGTCTTTGATAAAACAAAGTGACTTTGGCACACTTTACAAAGGAAGGTACATTTAAATATCATTTGGGATATTTGGGAATTGTTTGAGGTTATATGTAATCTGAGTCCAAAATATTGATGATTATAGGTGGCGACAAGGATTATGTACAGTGGTTGGCCCACTCAGATGACATCAGTGACCCCGACGATGGTTGCATGCTGGGGTACAAGGAGAAGTTCTTGCGTCTCAGGAAGGACTCTGTTTGCTGGAATGGACGCGATTACCAGGTCAACACCGAGCCAACCCCGTGTCAGTGCACCCTGGATGACTTCCTGTGGTAAGACTTGAGCTGTGTCCTCAAATCCATACTACTTTTTACAGTATATTCCACACACCGACTTGTTTAGTTTATTATTTCACCAGTTAGTATTTCAAATAAAATAGTGTACTTAAGATTAACAGGATGTCATGAAAAACTGCTAAAAGGAAGCAAAATGTATGTAATAATAATATATGTGTAATATAATTATTATTTTTACCAGTTTGAACTCAATACACAGCTCCTCTATGGCCTTTGCACATTGCATTGTAGGGGAAAAGTATCCATTTAGCATGCATTCTGTCTATTATACCTCTGTTCAACATTCTGAAGTGACCCTAATGTACTATGACTGTCTATTGAAAATAAGATTACTGGTTTAGAGGTATACTTAACGAAAGGTAAATGGGCAGCTTATATGGAATGGATGTGTTTTGAAATATGAAATACAGTAACTTGAGGAAGAGTCAACATTAAAAATGCCAACTTCGTATTGATTGGAAGTCTTCAAGTATCCTCAGAATAAAAAAAGGAGTAGCTCACGATATTGCAATCTTGCTTACCATTTTGGCATTTTCCGACTCTTTGCAGTGACTTTGGATACTACCGTCAGGAGAACAGCTCAGAGTGTGTGGAGCAGCCAGACCTGAAAGGCAAAGTGCTCGAGTTCTGTCTGCACGGCAAAGAGGAGAAGCTGCAGACCAATGGGTCAGTAATCGTGTCGACTCTCCAATCAATTATGATACATACATTTTCAACCTGTCTGTAATTGTCTAACCCACTAAATAATTTATTTTATTCATTGTGTACTATATTTCAAAATCTTATCAAAGCATTGCTTTTAAATATGGATATGATATTAATATTATAAAAGATTCTGTTTAAATCATATATTATATATATATTTTCACCTCCATACCATTTCCTATTCACGTGGCTATTTCCTAGCAGAGACAGTGACACAGCATTGCTCTCAGTGAGGAGGAAGTAAGTGTCATTTACGGATCAGTTAGAGGAAGCAGATAAGAACGAGAGAGGTGATTCTTAAGCAATAGACATTCTTGGTCAATTGTGTTTGCTTCAGTGCATACAGACTGAATAACACAAAGAGAATAATTGGTACACAGAAATCCAGATGATGGCAGTTATATCATTGTTTCGTAGGAAAGGTGTTGCACTAGTATAGATTAATTTATGTGTATAGTTATAATAATGAATACATGAAAAATTAGTGTAATAATGATGAACAGTTTGAGACTAATTTGTATTTGAACAAGCCAAAGCCTCTAAATGTTGATCAAACCTTCAACAAACTATCATACACTCTTGATGTGATTTTGGTCCACAGCTACAGGAAAATCCCTGGAGATAAATGTGAGGGAGGAAATATGGAGGAGCGCAAAGAGATCGACCTCAGCGTGAGGTGTGTGAGTGATCTGGTGGCCCCTGAACTCCTGGTCAGTACCCTGCATACTTCTGGAAAATGTCCTGAATATAGGTTTATTCACACCACTTGACCCTTCTGTCTGCTGGTATTTTTACAGATTGACAGTCGCTCTTCCAACTCTGCAGCCATCGTGACAACGGTCATCATTGTCATGCTGCTGAGCGTTGCAGCAGGAGTTGTCCTCATCAAGAAGTACGTCTGTGGTGGCAGGTCAGTGTTTCCTTCCAAATCCTGTCCAGTGCCTATCAAAGAAGCCTTTGCTTTTTGTGTTAACACGTGATGAAAAAAACATAAAAGGTCCAGTTTCCTGTTGATGGTATTTTATTGCTTTCTTAACATAAATAGAAGACGTTCATTGTCCTGTTGTAAATTAACATAAATCATAACATTTTCTACCACAGGTTATCATACGCCATCAAATATTTTTGCACGGTCAAAAACAGTTTTACCCTGCCAACAACCCTGTTCCTACTGGTCCGGTTCATACAAATCTTGCTGATTATATTGACTGATTGATTTATATTATATATATTTGTTTGTCCGAATTGAGAGCAGCCCGACACCTCAGGTGTTTGAAGGTTAAATGAAACAAATCAATAACAAAAAGTATTTTTGTAATCGAGTCAGTCATTTTCTTTCACTTTCCTTCATGTGTGTTGCTGGATGACTGTTAGTGGTGTGACAATATTTGCAATGTGCCCCACAGGTTCTTGGTTCACAGGTACTCGGTGCTGCAGCAGCATGTTGAAGATAATGCTGCTGATGGGATGGACGACCCTCTGGAGACCAACCACACTCAACATGGCAAGATAGAGTTTCACGACGACTCGGATGAGGTACAGTGGATACT
This sequence comes from Pungitius pungitius, assembly GCF_949316345.1. NCBI lineage: Eukaryota > Metazoa > Chordata > Actinopteri > Perciformes > Gasterosteidae > Pungitius > Pungitius pungitius. Next base: position 28,852,688 of record NC_084900.1, read on the forward strand.
GTTTTGTCCTTCATATCTATGATTGAAACGCCAGCACCAAGTTTTATCCTCCTAGACTGCGCCATTGTTTAGCAATGGAACTGATTTTGTCTGTATTTAAAGATTGTTTGATGTCCTGCAAAGTAGTAAGAGAAAAATTTCGAACTGGACAAAAAATAATTTTACTCAATGTTCTCATGAGCACCATAGCGATGGTTTTATTTTGCTCGGATTTATTAACGTGACGAACCTCATTTTTAAGAAAATAAAACATTAATAACCCTCATGATCAGGCTGTGATGTCCCACTGTGCCCTCCCCCCTGCTGTGACATGTCATGTTATATATGTAGTGAGGGTGTAGAAGAAACCAGAGCAACATAATAGTCCACGATGAGATAATGGATGATGTTCCTTCTTGTAACGTGACTCTCTGTAATTACACTCTCTAAATTAATGTTTAGTCTGAGCTGACATGCACGGGACTAGATTAACTTAAATTTCCAGGGAACCTGATTAACTGAGTTAGGTGCATGTGAAAACATTACCATAATGGTGTCTAATTTGCTCACCTGTGTTGGTTCTGCTTTCATTGGAATGCCATGTTCTTGTCTTTAACCAGGACCTGCTCGAATAGCAGGCACAACCTGTTGTGCAACTGAGCTGCAGGTTTCCATGTCACTCCGAGGCCGGACACTGCTCCTGTCGCTCTTTTGTCACCAGCTACTCTTCTTTTCACCTTCTATTATGACTTTGACCCATCAGACAAAGAGTCTGGTGTGCCAAAATATAAGATGACACTCTGCGCTCATCTGTGAGATTTAATGAATGTACGGAGGCTTCCTGGGACTAACGCCACAGAGGAAAGTGGTGTTGTAGTGGTTGTGCTTCAGTTATTGATTATGTTTGGGATATTTATTCTAAAGTACAAACATGTGTGCAGTAATTTGAACTGCTCACATTACAAGAGTAATGGGGTTAAAAGCAGAGGTAGTTATATAAATCCATCACCATTGCATTGAGGGTCCTGGCTGCCATCACCTGGGAGCGTTCATGAAATACTGCTCACTTCTGTCGGAGATTTTCCTCATGCAATTGTACATAAACCGTTTTTTCTTTGCCATTTTTGACGTGGTGTGACTTTTGTAGGTTTAAAAAGGGTTGCTGTTGGTTAATAACTCCCCAAACCATTTGAGTCTTAATGCCTACTTTTAATAAAGTATTTGTTTGTCAGAAAGTTTACCCCATACAGCCCAAAGTATGTAAAGGGTTTTCAGGTCCCTCCTCTGGGCACTGATTTGTAAAATCCCTTGTTGTCGTTTGTATTTGGAAAACAAGCCAGCTTACTGTTACTGCATGGAATTTAGAGCCACAGTTGAAGTAATAAGATGTACGTGGAAATTTCCATGCGCATTGGTTTTGATAGCAATAACAATGTTTGGATTTAGTAAATTGTCAACACAAGTTAAGTAATCGTAATGGCACATTTGATGAATGGGGGTGTCATAGTGATGAACACATTACACAATGCATAGGAGGGCAAAGTGTGTCTGCTTAAAGACAGGATTTAATCTGTGTAAATCTGCGGTTCTAACTGCCCAAAGCACAAGGTCCTTTCCTAAATGTGACCTAATGATTTATGTGATAAGACTGTAACGATCACTTTAGTGATTACCAAGTTGAGTTTAAAGTCATTTGAGCAGTTTTTGTACTAACAAGATTTTGAAATTGTTTAACAAATTATTATTGTTGGATAGTATAAAACTGCAGATATTTTTACACCCGATTCAACTTAATACATCAATATGATTTAGGAACAGAAGCATAGGAGCAATAAATTTAATTATGTAAATGTTGTACAGCATAAAGTGTAGCCTTTTAGAGCTAACAGTTTTTAATTGATATTTGAACCTGAGGCATAGCAAATTTCCACAAAAAACAGGGTTGTTTCAATGTTTTGCATTTAGGTCAACTGCTGTTTTTGTCTTTTTATCATCTTAATACTGCTGTTTTTTTCCCCAAACCTCTTTTACAATTGTCTGTCTTGTGTTAAATACGTTGCTTTCATGCAGGATTGATTTCTCTTGTTGATTGAGAGTACAGTAAATTGGATGTGGTTATACAAGTGCCTGTTGTGAGGATGTGATGTGAGGCCGTGCCCAATTTGTGGCTAGCATCACTCTATGATTCATATCAAGTGTAACCAATTCCATCCAAAATGTCACAGATGCCCTCAATTTGCACTTGTTGCCTAAATTGAATCCTTGAGCAGTGATGTTTCATACAAACTCCCATTGAACTGCATGTTAACTTACTGTTTAAATCCAGACCTTGGTCAAGAAAAATAAGCTCACAGTAACCTGAATATTCTCTTCGATGTCTTGGTACAATGCATCAGTTTGACAAGTGATATTAAAAACCATAGTGGATACACGCTTATTATGTAGTAATTATACACTGGGAGACACTTGCAAGGTACATATAATGGTTTATTGCATTAAGTGAAAGTAACATTTTTCTTACGGTTTAAAATTGCTGTATAAATGTGATGGCTCTGTAAATATACAAAAGGTACAGCTTTGTTTCTGTTCTGTATATTTGAGGCAATTTTCTTTGGGTTTGGCAATAAATTCATACGTTCCTCTTTTTTTGTTACCGACTCTTATTACAGCAGCACAATATTGTCTATCATTCTGGTTGTCATCAAATAGTGTTAAAGTAGAACCGTTTGTTTGGTCAAAGCTGAAGATATGCATTATTGTTTTTTTGCATGTTCAATCATTTCTCTAAAGTCACTTTGAGTCATAAAGCCAACCTGAACATCAGATTCTATACAAAAAGTTGCCCTCTCCATCAAAGACTTCATTGCCAACGTGCACCACGGGGTGAGGCTTTTCCATTTCCATGAACTCTTCAAGTTCTTTGTCTGTCAGCAGCTGTCCTTCCCAGCTGTCCTCGTCCTCTTTGGCATCCTTTGAAGGCCCCGAGTTAGTAGCACCGTCGTCTTCTTGTGATCTCGGCCCGGGTGCGTCTTTACTACCAGCTCTGACCCGGGTGGTCAGGAGCGTAGCCGGCGCGGGAATATTTGCCAGGGATCCTTGACCGTCCCCTCGACGCATCATAGTCCGGTCAGCCACAGGCACCACGGCACATTCCCCACTTCCAGGTGAGAGAGCAGCTGATGTAAGGTGTCCAGGCAGCTTCAGCCTATTCTGCCCTGTCCCAGCACCTGAAGGTAGAGCTCGCTGGCCGGGAACAGACATTACTTTAGCATCCTGCTTTATTTTTCGATCAGCAGAAGGGACATGCTTGCTCCGGAGGACTCTGAGGATGACATCAGGGGTGACAGAGTAGCCCTCAGCCAGACGCTCTACTGTCCACTCCTCTGGTTGCTCTTGCTTCAGATATCTACAAATTGAGCACAGTGTTAAACCTGGTTTATTCAAGGACATGGAAGGCAAAACAACGTTGTCTTGTGTGACCAGTTGAACTGAGACAACTTACCTGATCTGCTCAATAGCATCCCAGCTTAGCTTCCTCTGAGGAGCCCCCGGCGGAGTCATCTGCCTTCTCAGGATGTGATACTTTAAGGTCCTCTGCCCCTTCTTCTCCTCCCTGAAAAACACGCACGAGGTAGTTTAGGACCACGGCGCAGCACACACGAGGCACTGCGCGTTCTTACTTCAATCGTGTTGAATCTTACTCGGCTAAGGCCTGCAGCTTGTCTTCCACCTCCTCCAGTCCGCAGTCCCCAGCAGGCATCTCGTGGCCGTCTGGTGGAGCTCTGTGCGCGCGGCTCGGTCCCGTCCTCGGCCCGCTGGCTCCTCTGCTGCTCGCAGGTCGACGGCAGTAAATAGAAACCGAGGGCAGCGCACCGAGCCTGGAGAGGACCTGCACGGCTCGCGCCATGGTGTTCGCACCCCTTTTCTGGACCGTCAGCTAGTTGTGCTAGCTAGTGTAGGTCAGTTCGGCGAATAAACAGACCGCTGTTGAACCCACGGACCACGCACTTCCCCAAACAGCTCTCTCTTTCTCGCTCTCTCGCAACACGAGGACGGGGAGGTGCTGCCCACTACCGGAGCGGAGGTGCAGACCGGGGCTTTTTGCTGGACCCGAACTGAACGAAGAGGAGACGGGTCTCAATGTTACCCATCACACGATTTAACGGTTCCTCGTGGCATTTTCGTTCCGATCAACGGGATAAGAAAATTTAAATATAACGCAAACCCAACGGGAACTGTCAAAAACGGAAAGTATAAAAATAGCAGCACCTGTCGGCGGCCCCGGGCTCCGCACCCTGCTCCGGCGACGTGTTTGTGTGTCACGCAGCTGCGCGCCTCCTCCCCAGAAGCCCTCGTTTCATTTGCGCCATTTTGTCCGCTCACTTTGTTGATTGGGCTTTAGCGGGCTGTACTGGAGCCAATCAGAGGGGAACCGGACAGCGAGGAGACGGTAAGGGAGACCCGATTGAAGGCGTTGGTAGTTGACAGCACGGATTGGTTTGTCGTGAACCAACCAAATTACTAACCCAGATAACTTAAACGAGAAACAAACGGCATTTTTTATTTCGACCTGTCCCGTCCCCACCGGGCCCGGTCGGGCTGTAAATAACTTTGCTGTTTTCAATGTTGGCCCCTGGAAACGTGATCTCTGGTGGTTGACAAGCCTCGGCTAACGTTAGCTAACACGTAGAGTCTCTCAAACAAAGGAATTGGGGATAACGCCTCTGTCCTCCAGTCACTGAACGTTGCCTCGCATTTTTACCGTCGGCCAACGTCGTAGACGTGAACAGGCCGAGCTAAAGACGGACGTTAGCTGTTTATCCGCCGAGGAGCGACCCCTTTATTCTAACGTTGCCACGCTTTGTGCGAAGCTAACTGCTGCTAGCCTTGTTAGCTCCAACGGTAGCATCCTGTGAGCGAAACACCAAGCAAAAGACACCCAGCAGCGTGAACCCCTTTGTAAGGTTTTTACAATAGAGCTAAATGTGGGGAATTACATTTTGTATATTATTGGTTACCGTGTTAAGTTGAAATTTAAAAAAAGGCCGTAGTTGAATATCGTCAAAGCCAAACGTTATCAAGCAATGAATTGGATCTAACGTCTGCTGTCCAAACCTTCTTTTTCTGTATGATCCAGAAGGTTCCACATTTTAAATGCACTGCTAAAGAATCCTGCTAACACTGTATATGGTTTTCTTTAGTTTCTATAGAGTGCGGTGATAATAACAAGCTATGGAGCAGTACACCACTGCCACCACCACAACTGGGGAGCAGATAGTTGTGCAGACATCCAATGGACAGATCCAACAGCAGGTGAATACAGGATTTACCCATTTATTTTGTTTAGATGAGAAACGTGTGTCCTAACATCAACAATGTAACACTCTGCTTTAAGTCCAGAGTCAACAGGTACCCTTAATTAAAGTGTTCCAGTGGATTCCAGACCCAATCTTTTAATTACTTGTCTGCGACTGTATTATCCTGCATTACCTTTAGACACAGGGCACAGTGACCGCTGTGCAGCTGCAAACAGAGGCGCCAGTGGTGACGGCCTCAGGCCAGCAGGTGCAGACACTCCAGGTAGTGGTGTCACCGCCGCCGCCCTGCGTCAGAGTCATGACAGCGTTACGGCCTAGGAGATTGCATGCCATACAACCACAGCTGTTTTTCACGACCCTTCTATGTGCTGTTTTGGTCCATCTCCACTTCCACGGCATGTCTCATTGCCTGAACTGCATGTTCCTCAGCACAGTGCTTTCATGAGTGCCGTTGGTCTGAATTGTGTTTGTCTCTTGCAAGCTAAGCAAGTTAGACGTTCTTCGTAATGGGAACGAAATTCATGTGACACATGAGTCTTATGGATGTGTTTTGCCGTTTGCTGAAGAACCAGCAAAGAACAGCAAGGATCCATTTTCATTATTGGCTGTCTCCTCTCATCATCTGGCTATGTTTTTATAATTTTCTATTTACAACATGGCAGTGGATTGCTTTCTTCTGGCATTTTCCCTTATGGTACAACAGCTGCCACAGGCTTCCCGTTGTCTATTGTCTCACCAAAAAACCGTTGCCAATTGCTCAATTTGTATTTTTCGAGTTGTAAAGTGAATGCAAAAATAATTTGATGGCATAATTTGATCTTTCCAAATCATTTTACTTTTTAAGTATTCATAAAATACTTTTAAAATACAGTTTTTAGTAAACCTTAACAACAAATTGTATTCACCAAGTTTGGATTCACTAGGTTTGTGTTCCAAAAATGAAATAAAAGCAAATCATCATATTTTATCCATGAGGTGATATACTGGATGTTCGTGATTTTACAAAATTTGCTTGTGGTCATGTGTCATACATAGGCGACATTGAGGTATGTGTCTGCAGTGGTGCTCTAACAGCGTTCTGTATTTCTCTGTAGGTCCAGGGACAGCCTCTGATGGTCCAGGTGAGCGGTGGGCAGCTCATCACATCATCAGGGCAACCTATAATGGTGCAGGCCATGTCGGGGGGTCAGGGTCAAACAATAATGCAGGTCCCTGTATCTGGAGCTCAGGGATTACAGCAGGTGAGCTATGAAGCTTAGCCGCTCAATTAAGTTTTGTACTCTTATTGAACCACATTTTCTTGTATAAGGACACGTATTCTGTCATTTTTTTGGGGGGGGGGCTTTCTAATTTAAAGTTACAAGTACACCCCAATTCACTAGTTATGTATAATTTACTGGTGTTTCTTACTGACCTATATAAGATAACAGGGCCATCGGCAAGAACATTGGCCTTTTCTATATTCTATAAATAATTTTTATGGTCACCGGAATTAGATTTAGCAGAGAATCATATAAAATCAGGCAGGTTTTCCAGAAACCCCTTCAGCTCAGACTCCAGCGGTGCCCTTAGTGCAAACACCCCGGGGTTGACAGACCCAGATTGGCTGACAGCATCAACCTATAGTCAGAGTTGCGGTAGGAGGTGAAGAGTTCCACACACCACAACGGGTGCTCCTTCTCCAGCCAGTAGCGATGCTTCAGTTTTCTACTCCAGAGGTCCCCGCTCTGAGTCAACCCAACGCTGCTGGAGGCTCTCGCTGTATCGTTCCCTGTTGGAAGGGAACGGCTACCCAGGAGAACCATTTAAGAGACTTCTTTAAAGGGAATCTTTCATTTTCAGGGGAAGCCAAAATCCCCATAACATTTAAGTTCCTTGGATAACTTTCAAGTTAAGGAACTCAGTATTTTTTTACATGTTATTTGTGTAGATGTTTGAGGTGACTGCAGCTCAAATGAAATTGGACATTGATAGGATGTCCCTAAATCCATGGTTGGTGCTTTTTCCATGTGTAGATCCAGCTGGTGCAGCCAGGTCAGATCCAGCTGCAGGGCGGCCAGACTCTCCAGCTCCAGGGCCAGCAGGGTCAGGCCCAGCAGATCATCATCCAGCAGCCTCAGACGGCCATCACAGCTGGACAGAACCAGGTGTTTAAATCTCACCAGTTGAGCAACAAATCCATTTAATCAAATGATTATCAACGTGATTACTGAGTGTCTTGTCTTCTTACATGGGGTTCCACAGGGACAGCAGATCAGTGTGCAGGGCCAACAGGTCGCACAGACGGCTGATGGACAAACCATTGTGTATCAGCCGGTCAACGCAGATGGCACCGTCCTGCAGCAGGGTAAACTCACATTTCTGCTACATTTTCCTTTTCCTTCTGCTTTGTAGACTTGATAAATAGGAGCACTGCAGAGTTGTCTTTTTGCATCACAACTGTCATAATAATTTGTTTGCAGGAATGATCACAATTCCAGCTTCCAGCTTGGCAGGGGCCCAGATTGTACAGGCGGGGGGTGCCAACACCAACACCACCAACAGTGGCCAAGGCACTGTGACCGTTACCCTGCCCGTCTCTGGTAACATGGTCAATGCAGGTGGAATGGTCATGGTAAGACCCTGTGTAGAAGTGTTGTGTTAATCTTTTTTGTCTCAACTCACACTGTGGTGCAGGTCCCTTTTTTAAAAGAACCAAATCGTTTTTCGGGTAGGAATTTTCGTGCCAATCACAACAGACTTTGTGACGCTGTAAAAATGTGATGTAGTATCAGGAATCAGGAAACGTTTATTGCCATTATATGTTAGACATACATGGAATTTGACTTGGCGGTTGGTGCACGACGGAAGACAGTACAATAACGACAACGTAGTGCAGCAATAACATAAAAATAAAATAAAAGTATAATAAAATATATGCTATATGTTAGTACGCTGAAGCTATGGGTTATTAAGTTGAGAAGTAGTAATGCATCATATTGTTATAGTATGATCATATAGTGTTATGATTAATAACTTGTTTGGTGATGTTTTTGCAAATGGTATATTTTAGGAAAAAGCTGTTCACATAACATGTTTTTTTAGTTGAATTCACAGAATATTACTGTGTTTATTTAACACCTGTCCTCCCCCATAGGTATTTTCAGTCTTCCTAGAACTGCATGGGCGTTACAAGCTATGGTCGATTGACATCTCCCTCAATTCTACTGAACTTGTTAGGGCAGGGCCACATGCACCTTTAGGATTCTTGCTAGTTTAGGGTATTTGGTGACCGCATGCAACTCCCATCATAACTTCTCTGTCAGCGTGTTGATAATTCTAAAGTCTATTCAGCCAGAATGACAGGTGACACCGATAGTTGCACAGTAACTACTTGTTTATGTAAGCATTGTGCTCTCAATGCCGGAGACTCCAATCACATTGTCCCTGTTTGTGTCTCTCCCTCCAACAGATGGTGCCTGGAGGTGGTGCAGTTCCCACAATGCAGCGTATCCCCCTGCCAGGTGCTGAGATGCTCGAGGAGGAGCCTCTGTACGTTAATGCAAAACAGTACCACCGGATCTTGAAGCGAAGACAGGCACGTGCCAAACTGGAGGCTGAGGGCAAAATCCCCAAGGAAAGGAGGGTAAGACACATTGGTTAGGATCCCACATCAGTGGTTCCCCTACCGTTATAACAGGGGCGCCCCCTGAAAATATGGTATATCTACCAATTTAATCTGTAGATCCTTTTTTTGTCCTGATAGTGCCTGTATATTGGTATTTAGCCATAAATCTCAAGGGACCAAATTGCAAAAAAATGTGTTACCCTTTTCAACTAGTACTAGTAGAGGGGCAACAAAGTTGAAAATACTTACGCCCCTGTATATCCGCTTATTCCTTAGCAGAAATACCTACACGAGTCTCGCCACCGTCACGCCATGCAGCGCAAGCGAGGAGATGGAGGACGTTTCTTTTCACCTAAAGACAAGGAGGAAATGGCTTTGGCCCTGGCACAGGTAAGACATTGTGTGTAGAAGAACATCACCTACATCAGCACTAAATAAAAAACAAAGTCAAGCTAATATGGTAAATATATATTTTCAGCACTTATTTTGTGTGTGTGTGCCTGTCATTTAGGTATAACTTTGTTTGAGTAGGAAATATCTAATTTTGTAATAAAACTAACCTATTATGGTGACTTCACAGCAGCAGCAGCAGGAGGTATCCCAGGCAGATGAGACCGTGGCCCAGATGATCCGAGTCTCATAACCCTGTCACCAAGATAATCTCTTCTGTCTGAACTCTGCCCTGCCTGAGACTCTTCATCCCATCCAACCTGCCGCAACCCCAGACTCCCACTTTTACCCCTTCCTGACACGCCGCTAAACACCAACTCACAGAACCACCACTGGGTTTCTACTTTTGTCTCTCCAAGCAGACACTGGTCTTCCAGGAGGCTGACCATGTGGCTGCTGAGCCTGTTTATGGTTCAGGTCACTGAAATGGAGGAGGCTTCCACCCTCCGCTTATCTGGTTGAGCGCTAATGGCAATTTTCACTAGGATTTGTCTTGTCAATAATGATGCATGAAGTTATAGGTAGCCAGGGCAAGTCACTCAGAGAATATAACAACTGATGTCACACCCTGGTCTGTAAAAAGATGAGATTTAGTCTCCAGTGGATGCTTTAAATATTTTTTGTTTTCAGAGGACACTTGTTAAAGTATCACTTGTTAAGGTATCTTGTATCTTTTGGGAGGGTCAGGGTTTCAACCCATGTTTTGTTGAGGAGGGACTATATCAAAAGTCCCGCTGAGCAAAAACTGAAATGTGATACTAATGTGAAGATATTGTACAGACATTCTTTTCTTCCCCAGTGTGTAACTGACGTACCTACTAATTTTCCCAATTTTGTGAATGCATTTTATACAATTTTGTGCTTTGACAAAGTGTTTCCAGGAAAACAATAACATGGTGTTAAATCACATTACACGTTCTATCCATGTAGTTACTTCATCGGTCAAGTGTTTCGTATTTTCATTGTAGATACGTTTTTTTTTTTTTATCTATAAAATGCACCAATGCAATGGTTTGTTTTTTTATTATAATAGTAAAAAGGTTGGACATGTCAATTAAATTTTATTAAGTGACTGTTTGTGGTTCCTTTGCTCATTCTTTATTGGACCTTTAGTTGAATCCTTTTTATCATTGTATTGTTCAATCAATACAAGTACATACATTTTGTAATTGTATTAATTTAACGTTAGTTATATATACACATAGTTGGCTGGATGTTTATTCGTTAAGGAAAAAAAGGATGGCATGATCTTATTGCTTTGTTACTCCTCGTAGGTCGGAGGGTCAAACAACGTCCCGAGCCGGCTCTGCCAATCAGACGCCGTATATGACACGTTAGTGCCCCGTCTCCCAATCACAGCGAGGGGGCGGGTAATGCACTCAGCTCCCTATGATGCCAAAAGGGCCGTTGCAATTCTGCTTGTAATGAAAATGAACATATAGGTGACCCGGTAGTAAGCAGTGAACGAAACCAAAACTAGCGCTGCTCTCCATTTGAGACGCCGGCACCACACGCTGCTTCTCGGCGTTCGTCCGCACCGGCGCTGACCGGATGAGCGCCGCCCCCACGCGCTAACGTTACTCGTTCAGGTGACAGCCTCCACCAACCGCCCCCTCCCCTTCGGAGATGATGCTGTCTGCGGATGACAGCAGACCAGAGGACCGAAACAAGTGTCTGTGCCGCTCTCTGGCAAGTAGTGAAGCTAGAACACGGGTTAATATCTCCTTAAAGTAGCCCCCCTCATTGCTCCGCGGTCTAGTGGAAGAGCTTCAGCGTACGGTTCAGTCGTTTTAAGCCACGAAGCTTAACGAAGACGGAGAGAGGGAAAAAAAGACAAGGGATAAAGCTAACGCTAATGGTGGTCTGATCTGAACTCAGTCTCCTACAGCGACGGGCTCCACGTCTCCTGCACGCAATGACCGACTCGGTTGTGGACAGCAAGGCGGAGGTGAAACAAGCCACCAAATATGTCAAAGAGACCGAAAACGTAGCGGAGAAATACTCCGCGATGACCGTCAGCAAGAACAGCAGCGATGTGAACATGAACGTCGGGGAAATGCCTTCCGCCGCCTTCACCGCAGTCCCCACTCTGAAATCCGTCAAAAAGGTAAGAGACGCCCAGAGGGAGACAGCGTGTCCTGAACATCAGCATCGCACTGCGCAGAGGGACCGGGGTGCACCGGGCCGGTGAACGCACCGCGCGGCGATTCGTCACGCATTCACACGAAGGTTCGTGTTGTCGCGTGCGATGATGGAGCGTATTAACACGTTATGTTATTCACACGCGACTGTAGAACAATTGCAGCAGGTTTACTGTATAGAGCAGTGCTTTCATCAATTGGGCTATTGTAAAACGAAAAAAAAAAAAACTGCCTTCGTGCATCCTTCCTGTTCATAATGTCTGCATCATGTCAACATCCTGCAGACAGGAAACAAGAAAAAGCCAAGTTGAGCTTTTAAACCTCCGATTTACGGCCCGCGAAGGGAAGTAATGGGCGAAACCTGCGCTTAGACACGGGGGGGGGTCTCCACACCAATGGATTCCCAACGCCTTCTATTCTGCTGCCGCAGATGGGTCAGGAACATTTCATCTGTTAAAAAAGGAACAATTCCTTCATCGGTCCGATTCGCTTCAGGTCTGTGTTTGGACGCTGCCTTTCTGATATGAACAGCGTGGTAGGAATGTCGTAGCAGCACAAGGCCCCGTGAGGAAATGCCTCGCGTGCCTCGGCTGTCACACGGCGGCACGGAACAATCATGAGAATTACACACTAACCCGGAGACGGCTGTTCACCTCGGATCCACCACGGCGGCGGTTAACAAGGAACATCTCCGTTGAGGAGAATTGTTCTGTCTCTCAAGGTGACCTTTAACATGAGGCACCTGTCCATGACACGACGGACTGTTATTATGCTGTGCTAATATTATGGTCTTTGCATTAAAGACAATAGACGAAATACCTACAACAAATATATAGTTTTATTCATTTGCACCAGTATTCGTATGACTATAGATATTTATATTTATTTAATACCATTTCGGTTGTACAACATGTAGACATATTGCTGTGTTAACTACCACTATCTTGATACTAGCCTCACAATTATATTATAACTTGCGCTCTGCGTGACACATTATATAATTGCACAGTGCTGTCCAAGTGCTATTCTCGGACCAAATGTTGTCTTCATGTAAATTTGAAATCCCACATGCAGGTTTGGTCGCCGCGCCTCTTGATGCCGCGTGTTTCATGATTCCTTCGCCTCATTATGCACATTGGGGTTTTCGGGATGTCTTTTCTATTATTTCCCCAATAAACGTTCTCTTGTCTAGCTGCATTTGTGATTTAACTGCTTCAAACTTTTTAGTAGCAAGATGTTGACAAAATAATCAGCGTAATCAAAATATCTACATTCCCAGCAGCGGGGCTTACAGACTTCAGAATATTAGCTCAGACCCCCGTGTGATGAGGCAATAACGTGTGGACCGCGAGTCGCCTCAGGGAGCCAGAGAGAAAACATATTGGATGGTAGGAATGTGCACTCCGCTCATGAAAACAAGCAGTTTGTTATGAATAAATGTGAGAGCCTGGTGTCAAACTGAGCCACCTGTTTGCAAAGAAACAATAAATGAATAAAACAAACACTCAGTGATAGGAAAAAAAAAAGATAAAAACTCATGAATATGTATTTACGCGAAAAAGAAGCGTTGGATGTGTGAGGAAGTTTGGAGGCCGTGTGACATAATCCACGGAGTGGGGCCACGAACAAAAAGTCATCGCTACAAACTGAAGTGTGTGTGTGTGTGTGTGTGTGTGTGTGTGCGCGCGCATGTGTGTGGGTGAGTCAAAGAACAACTCTACTCTCACTCTCTCAATCCATCCAGCAGTTACACAACCCCCCCCCCCCCCCCCCCTCCGGGAACAGGACTTCCTCACTGAGAATTTGTTCATGCATCATCAGCATTTCTGATCTCTGTGGGCTGTTTAACATGGATATAAAAAGATGATTTTACCTCATTCTTACTATCTCTTTATGTCACACAGCTTTGTGAGGATTTTCTTTCTTGGAACAACCAGATTTAGGTATTTCCTAAGTGTTTGTTTGTGAGACATGGTTTTAAGTTAATGTTAAATGTCATGTTAAACCTATTCATTAAAGATTTAGCTGTATTAAGTACTAAGTATAGGTTATAGTTTCCTGCTAAAGGTCACGTAGTTCTGAAGGAAGGATTAGTATTGTGTGTTTCTTTCACAACACCGTAATCCGTCATGCATGCAGAACAAATGAAGATCTGCATCTGTCCGAGGAACGTCACACCCCATGCACTCACTGCAAAGATGTATGTAGATTGGACTGTATGGCTTCTCTGGTAGATGGTGCTGTAGAGCACTAGTGGTATCTGGCTAAGTAGTTAATGTCACCTTATGCCAGGCCCATATTGAACCCTTTATACCGCCGACTGACAGTCACACCCCGGCTTAAGTCTCTGACCTGGCTGCTATCTAGCAGAGATGGGTATTTTTAGCCATAGGATGGGACTGGATGGACCGCTTATTGATGCAGCTGAAGCCTAATGGAAACAGGGTTTAAAAAACAGGGGTCAATCCCCTTTCATTTAGTACTCCCAATCAGGAGTACAGCGTGAGGGTAAAAACTGTAGCAGACGTGTTTTATTTTTCTCTGCATGTAAGTGATTTAATTTTTTTGCTTTGCTGTATCTTGTTGGTGTCAATTGCTCTCACAGCACTGAAACGCATTAATCATAAAACACAACATACTGACTTTAGCAGCTGGTTGTCAAGGGCAGAACCAGAGAGTGAAAGAGAGCGAGAAAGAGAGAGGCTCAGTGGGAATCAACCTCCTCTCTCTCTCTCTCTCTCTCTCTCCCCCTCTCTCCAGGTTGGCCATTAGAAATCAGGATAATAGGTGGGAACCTCCCCCTGGCTCTGCCTGGGAGTGTTCTGGGATAATAGCATCAGGGACACCTAGTCCCATCACACTCAGGACACACAGGCACAGCAAAGCAGGCTAGAAACCGGGAGAGCGACTGGCAGCCATGGCACACAAACATGGGCACGGGAGAGAACGGGTGAGTTGCTATAATGCATCACCGGGGGCTCATGCAGCACACTTATTCTTAAAGATTTTGCACAGATGAGACACATTTACTTTTGTCATGTTCTAAGATTTCTTGTTTTTTTATCGTCTGTGTAAAATGATTAAATCATTCGATACGTTATGCAATGATGCAGACCATCAATGTGTTTCTTGTGTAATTACCACCCAAGTGTTTAGCTGAAATGCAGGTGCAAGTACAATCTTCTCCTTAACAGGGCAAAGGTTATTGAAATATCTCACCTCTGGGATACTTCACAGTGTAAGAGTACCACAAACGGAATGCTCTCTTAAGTAGCACTTCATCATTAATCAGATTAACCTCTTGCTTTTCCTAATGCTTTAACCACAGGAGAAGTCTCTGATTTTTATGTCCACAAATAACAAAAATAGAGAAATTTAAGAGACAGAAAGCGATGCAAAGCAAATGCAAAATAACTATTTGACAAGTGTGTGAAACAAAAGCACATTGTCAATTGCGAAAACAGAGACATGCAGAGATCTCAGTTCAAACTGTCTTACCAACTTCTTGAGTTTTGTTTTACTGACACATTAGATCTCGGAGGTTTCATTGTTCTTAGGAAACAGGGGCTAGAAGATACAAAACCTCAGTGGAAAAAGCTACTATATTCCAGCCGTCAAGGCTGCAGTAAGTTTTATTTTGAACAGATGGCATATCAGTCGTATTCTTGACATTCTTAATTTCGGGGTAAAAAGGTTCCCTTTTTGTCTCATATAAATCAAAAGTAGTGTGATGTGATAAGCTATTTTCCTAATAGATCACAAATGATGTTGGTGCTGGCCATGCAGCACTAACCCTGCTCCTACTCCGCTAACGTTTAGCGACTTTCAGGTAACTGCATGCTAGTTCTCCCCCAGCTGTGAGCTGTCTCTCCTCTCAGGATCGCTCGGTCAGAGAAAATCATTTCGTTGCAGTTAGCTTTTTCTAAATGTCATTATTCCTTTGTGTAATAATCATTGACACTAAGCTTAACTGTCACAGTTGTGGTCTGACGTTCCTGTGTGTAGTACAAATCTTACTTCGATATCACTCCTCTCATTGTCGTTAGTCTGACATCGATGTGTTTCCAGATTTATCCTCTGTGTGTTGTGACAACTCGGCTGGCCTGCGCGTTAGTTTTAAGTCCAAACACATTCTATGGACATTTCAAACACAAGAACAACGAAAATCCCAAAACATTGTTTTCCAAGAAACATAATTGAATGGAGTTATCACTGAAGAAAAATGTAAATATAGCACAGAAAGTTGACTATAAACTTTTAACCTCTAACCTCTTCACCACGTTCATTAAACATATTTGTTCTGTCAATACTCAGGAATTAGAGAGTGTGAGCAACAAGAAGTCCTTTGGCTTTGACGAGCCTCCATCCAGTCAGGCACACGTAAACCATCAACGTAAAACCACAAATATTATGACAACAACAAGACATTATCATGCAATAGCCATGACAAAGGCAAGAAATGTGTGAATGTGCACAAGACCACCCCTCATTCATTGCACGACTTTATACAAGATGTGACTTTATACGTTGTTGAGAGAATGTTTGAGCTTGAACTGCTCGTGCAACACCCCACCCGGCTTCAGTCAACGGCACGGTAACATTAGTCGAACGCTTTATTCGTGCAACATAATGGAGCAGGAGGAACTGTTCAATTAAAGTCATAGCTACAATGAAAGGACATGTAAGAGGTTCAGACCTGAAACCCACCTGCAGACTTCCTATTTAAGTCAAATGCTGCCTCGGTGTCTTGCAGGCCTATTTATTTACCGTGCAAGTGGTGTCAGGGGAGAAGAAGCTACAGCCAAACCGTGTGAAAAGAAGAGCATACTTTGGCATTTTGCATGTGTAATTATTGTCAGGATCAGTGTGGTTGTTTAGCTATGTAGGTGGTTCCGTTAAACGGTAACTCTTTACAGTCCCAAGTGTTAAAAGAACCGCAGGTTTAGGGCTCCCTAGCGTTTCTAATATTGACATCCAACTGTTGTTGTCTGCTGGTGCAGCCAGACTGTTCAAATTCACAGAATAACTTTCTTTATTGAACAGCTAAATAATAAGACTTTTTAAAATTGCACCATTCTTCTGTGGTTTGCCAGAGTAACCTCAAAGACTGGACGGCTGAGGATGTAAGTCTGTTTAAGGCCAGTCTAGAAAAAAAGCCGAGCTAGCTGTGTGCTGGTCCACTTTGTGCTTCCAGGGCTTTGATCTTCCAGGTCTTTGAAGGGTCCGGTTGACACGATGAACAACTGAAGCCTATGTTTTTGAACAAAGCATAAATCACAGGGCTGAAAGGAGGCTTCTAAAAATAGGCAACAGCTCCCTTCGTCCTGATCCACCTGTGATTTACTGTAACTCTGGTGACTCACCTTTTTAGAAGCACCCTTTGTTGAGGCTCAATCAGCTAAATGAGTCCAAATATAAACTAAAGAACAAATTACCTGAAGCACATAACTGATTGTGTCAGGTGTTATGATGATGATGATGATGATGATGATCCTTTTTCTTTGCTCCTCACATTTTCCCTCCCATGATTTCATTCTTCACACTTAAGTGCATACAGTGTCAATAATCAGTCAATAATAATATCTATAATATCTGGATTTTTAAAAAGTTGTGCACAATTTTGTCCTGCTTCTCTCCAGATCCAGTTCGCCAACACTGAGGACAAACAGGAGTTCAGCAAGTACCCGACCAAAGCTGGTCGCCGCTCCCTCTCTCGATCCATCTCGCAGTCCTCCACAGACAGCTACAGCTCAGGTGCAGCACACCTCACAGATTCATTTCTCTTTTCCTTTCTATTACCCGCTGAATTTTTACAGACCAAGTAAACGATTGCTGCCGATATGGAAGATAACTGCAAATGTTCAGTTATAGTATGTTGTCAATCTGATTTAATCGATTATGTGTCTATTTTTAAGTCCTTATATAATCTTTTGCAATGGCATATGTACCATACACCAATGCTGCATGTGAGCACATATACACAAATATATCTGACTCCAAAACTAAATCTCCAAAGAAAAGTAAGTAAGTATATATTTCATGAATGATTTTCCATGACCTTTGGTGTTCTCCATTTCATAGCTGCGTCCTACACTGACAGCTCCGATGATGAAACCTCCCCCCGGGACAAAGCCCAGGTCAACACCCAAGGCAGCAATGACTTCTGTGTGAAGAACATCAAACAGGCCGAATTTGGCCGCCGTGAAATAGAAATTGCAGAACAAGGTATGTTTGTTCTCACGATTGTTCACGGATTATTGACTTTTTTTTGTTGTTTTTACCCCATTTCAGAATTTTTAGCTGAGAATCTCTGTAGTGTTTCTTTTGAATTCATTTTACTCATGCATTATACATTTATTTTTTGTGATTTTATGACAGTCGTATAACAGAATTGCTATCTTCAACATTCATACAAAGAGGCTGTTGTTCTACCTGTTATGTCTCCCACCGGCGGATCACTTAGCTTCTGTTTTGCTGCTTGGACATTATTTGATAGCAGCTCTCTCCTCCTGATTTCAATACTGTTTATTGTTCTTGAAACAGGATCAGCGTTCTTTTTATCGCTGCGAGTCTGTCTCTCCCCTTGTTTACGTTGCCTGTGTGAGTCGGAAGAGTGTTCTTCAGGCTTAAAGCCCCAGTGGCCCAAGCTGTTTATGACATTATTGTTTAATCAGTTCATTTCACAGCCACGTCGTAGAAAAGGCTTATTATTGTATTCAAAACGTCCCGTTGTTCTTTTTCCACTCCCAAAACAAAACCGGACTTTTTGACGTCACTTTTTGCTCTGGTCTTCCACTAACGTTTGCTCAACCTGTTCCTCCCCAGACATGTCAGCCCTGATCTCCTTGAGGAAGAGGGCCCAGGGGGAGAAGCCATTGGCCGGGGCGAAGATAGTAGGCTGTACCCATATCACTGCTCAGACTGCGGTACGTCCTCTCCTCTGGATGCGATTGTTCAGCGCTTCTCGCTTCTATCTCTGATACCGGTTCATGTAGCTGTACATTTCGTCGTTCCCTCTTAGGTCCTGATTGAGACTCTGGTAGCCCTCGGGGCCCAGTGCCGCTGGACTGCCTGCAACATCTACTCCACTCAGAACGAAGTGGCTGCTGCGCTCGCTGAAACAGGCAAGTCTCTCCTCTCCCACATAACATCTGGGAGTGAGCACAAACAGCACATCATTCATTATTGTTGAGCTTAGTTAAGGTTTGTAGATTATATCAAATAAAATGTGGATACATTTTACTAATACTAAGAAAAGCTCTGCTATGGCAATATATAGCTGTGAACCGTAATGGGTGTCCACAATGGATTAAACAATATTGTTTCATTTACTCTTAATTGTATGTGTAATGTCTTGTGTTTATGGTAAATTCTGAATCCTGTGAATGTGCGTTCCCTCAGTAATCCCTTTTTGCTGTTTTATCTCTTGTAGGGGTACCTGTGTTTGCATGGAAGGGGGAGTCAGAGGATGACTTCTGGTGGTGCATCGATCGCTGTGTCAACAGGGAGGGCTGGCAGGCTAATATGGTATCAACTCAACACTGATCTCAGACCTGTTATGTCCCTTTGTTCGACCCAGCATGATGGTTATCATGGTTATCATGCTGGAGCTTTTTTTTTAGATCTTGGATGATGGTGGAGACTTAACCCACTGGGTGTACAAGAAGTATCCCAGCGTCTTTAAGAAGGTCCGGGGCATCGTGGAGGAGAGTGTGACTGGAGTGCACAGGTGGGATGTGGCTTATATTTGATGAGTTTGAGGGTTTTAAAGGAAGGTGTGAACTATGAACATGTTATGTCTGACTATGTAGTTGCTGCCACCATTTTAGTTTTAGGGATTACGTTTAATGAGTAAAGTGTGGAAGTTGGCCAAAGCTAGAACTATCAGAGTAGTAGAATCAATCATTTAGCCACCAATAAATTGTAGCACAGCTTCTAATGGACTATAAATCATAGAAATTGTGGTAATATCTTTGAGTTCTTAGGATTGATCAAACCCCAGGTGTTACATTACATGTCATTTAGGTGTCCTGATGGATGACACATGCCGGTCAGCACAAACACTACTCAATGCAGTTCTATAAGTAATAGTAGTATTAATTCATACTGACGCTGTAGATGGAAAAGGTCACTGGCCTGAATTGACTTCAGTCTATTTGAGAAACACCACAGAGCTGGACTCCGGGTCACTGCAGCTGTGCGCGTGCGACTATCAATGGATTCAATTAGCCGGAAGCCCCGGAGAGCGCGAGGTCACACTCGGCTCAGTTTGTCTGTGGATGCATGCACATGTGCCTGAACATGTTTTCTCACGTGTCCTCTCAGATTGTACCAGTTGTCGAAGGCCAGCAAGCTGTGTGTCCCTGCCATGAACGTGAACGACTCCGTCACCAAGCAGAAATTTGACAACCTTTACTGCTGCCGTGAATCTATCCTGGATGGGTGAGGAGAATCAAATCCTCCAGAAAGCTTGCCACCATTTCCAAAACTTTAATTTTCTTTAAAAGTGTGTGTGTGTCATCTTGTCTCTGCCAGTTTGAAGAGGACCACAGATATGATGTTTGGTGGCAAACAGGTTGTTGTTTGTGGTTATGGAGAGGTGATTCATTCTTTGATATCAGATTTTTTTTTTTAAATCTCACTTTACTGACGGTGCAGCAGACCTTTCAACATGAATAGCGGACTAATGTTCACAACCATTGCCCTGTTCTGTGGCATGCAGGTGGGTAAAGGCTGCTGCACTGCTCTGAAGGCCCTCGGTGCCATTGTGTGCATCACAGAGATCGACCCCATCTGTGCCCTGCAGGCCTGGTGAGTCACCGACATTAACATTCAGCACTGCTCCGTGTTGTGCTCCACTGTCTCTATGTTGTGCGTCCGATCCTTTGTTTCAGGTTGTGTTCAGCTTCAGGTTGTTGATTGAACTAATGATAATATCTCTATGTGTGTCCACACAGCATGGACGGCTTCCGAGTGGTCAAGCTGAGCGAGGTCATCCGCCAGATGGACGTGGTGATAACTTGCACTGGTACTGTGCCCCACGCAGCAACATCCATTACTTCTGAGTGTGCCCTCTCACTTGTGCTCTCACAGTGACTCTGTTTACAAATCACATTTTTTTCCTCCTAGGTAACAAGAATGTTGTCACCAGGGAACAGCTTGACCGAATGAAGAACGGCTGCATCGTCTGCAATATGGGACACTCCAATACGGAGATTGACGTGGTAATGTGTCTTTTTATCTAAAGGAGGGTTTTGTTAAGTGCTTTGGGCTCAGGTATAAAGTGCCAAACAAAGAGATCCATAATGAGAAACCTCTGAAAATGTTCTCCTGTTTTCGACATGTATTTTAGCCTGGATATCTATTTTCATTCATTTAGCTGCTATTGATCCACTGAATGTACAGTATATGTGTATTTCTATGTTCCGCTCTGCTCTGTTTTGAATTCTTGGACGTGTTACCAGATGTTTTATCTGACCTTTGTTATCCATCATACAGTAGTAGGACTGACCTGTGTATTATGTGCTCAGGCGAGTCTGCGTAGCCCCGAGCTGACCTGGGAGAGGGTGCGCTCTCAGGTAGACCACATCATCTGGCCCGATGGGAAGAGGGTTGTTCTGCTTGCAGAGGTAATCTCCCTCTTCTTCTCTCTTTTTGTGATGCCTTTTTTGTCAACCTCTACAATGCAGTTCATGTATGTACTTATTTCTTAGGGCCGCCTCTTAAACCTGAGCTGCTCCACAGTGCCTACATTTGTGTTGTCCATCACTGCTACAACTCAGGTTAGTAGTTTGGCACCTCCTTGTGGAGCCCTTCACTCACATTTCAGGGCTAGATGAAGAACATTTTCCCCTCTTTTACCACAGCACCCTGCGTATCTGTAGCAAAATGTAGTTTCCTGACACTCTTTGTCTGAACAATGAATGATCTAACCCCCTGTGGTTTGTAGGCACTGGCCGTGATCGAGTTGTTCAACGCACCAGAGGGCCGTTACAAACAGGATGTGTATCTTCTGCCCAAGAAGATGGGTAAGACGGATGTTTTTTGCTTCATAGGTTTTGAATAAGAACGATCATATTTGCCAGTTTTCTTACTCACTGCTGTGGTCTTGTCACTTCACCTAAAAATCACACGATCCAGTTACAATAGAACAATGACTTTGCAGACTTTAGATTCCAATCCCTCTTCTTTCCTCCAGATGAGTACGTGGCCAGTTTGCACCTACCAAACTTTGATGCCCACCTGACGGAGTTGTCTGACGAGCAGGCCAAGTACATGGGTCTCAACAAGAACGGCCCCTTCAAGCCTAATTATTACAGGTACATTTCAGCATACGCTGTATATCTTTCTTTCTCTTGCATCTCCTACATTTTTGTGACGTGTTCACATGTGTGGAGTAACACTGTGCATTTTGTTTACAGGTATTAATGGCGGTTTCTGGCAACGTGATCCTCGGCACACATTTGTCCTGGAATACACAGAGATATCTATTTTATTTTGTAAATTGCTCCAAAAAAATTGAGAAATTATTTTAAGTATGCTGAATGTAATTTAGGATTAGCACTACGGATATAGTGTTAGATATGAAGAATAAGACGTGTAGGAATCATATACAACCTATAGCCGACTAATATTTTACCTGTCCTATCACGTGTTAAAAAGAAAAGCCTGCTTGCATGCTTTCATGTGTTTGTGCATATTTAGTTGCTAATGCTTCTGTTGTTAGATTACAAAGTTGGTGATTTGTTTGCTTACCCTATTTATGCACAGTGCCAAATGATGGCTACAAGAATGGAACTGATACCAAGTATATTTTGTCTGTCGATAACATTTTAATTAGTACATTCCAGGAGCCAGGGTGTGGGCTGAGCTACAACAAACTCTGTACTATGATGTACATAGTTTAGAATGTTTGTTTTACATAAATCTTATGTGCGTTAAATAATCTCATTGAATGGTATCTGCATACATTCCCTAAAAGGTATCATCCAGTCACACTTAAACACCTAAAGCTTAAACCAAAGGGAGGTTTCATTTTCTAACAGATGTTCTTTTGTGCTGAAGATAAGAAGCTGTATGCATTCCTAAAAAAGATTTTAACTACTATCTTCAATTAATACAGAGTTTCCATTTGCTCACTGACGTCCCAGCAGAGAGCTGTTTCTCTGGCATGCAGCAAGGTCAGTTATTAAGTGTTTTGACTGGATAATACTTTTGAGTCCATTGTATGAATGTGCCTTTTAATTCATTTACAACACAAAATAAATATCAGCACTGACCTTAATTAAATGAATATTCCTCTGGTGTACGACCACATCTATTAGAGTTGTGCTTAATGTCTTCCTTTTACTGCTTCTGCTATTTAAGATGCGTGGGCTGTGTTGAGAAAATTATTATAAATCTGTTTGCCATATGTTGCTGTCTTAATTTGACTCACTAGGGTCACCTAACGTAAAGTTTTATGTCATCAAAATGCATACCTGTATACGATTTATGTAAAAATGCATTAAATCAGCAATAAAACAACTTCTTTTAACAGAGAAACTTTAAGCATGTCAAAGGTATTTCAATTTGTTTATACCAAGGAACCAGAACAGAAAGGCCTCTTTAGGTCAGTGGATGTTTACATTTTGGGGGAGTCCCCAAACCCTCTTCAGTGTGCCTTGCTGTTACATTCTCTACATTGCGTTCCCTCACCGTCAGCCCTGCTGGCCGGGCCTCAAACTGCTGTCCCTCTCTGGAATATTCCCGGTCTCTCGCGCCAGCCAGCTACATTAGTCGCTATTATTAACAGTCGAGTCACTCAGCCTAGAGGAGGAGGAGGAGTGAGTGGGGGGGGGGGGGGGGGGGGTTCTGGTAGCTTCTGGAAACCTGCTTACAAATATAAAAGCAAAGGGCCTGAGTCCGTCCGGGCATTAGTTCACGAAGGAACACACCGGGGCCAAAAGCTGCAACAAAGAGACTGTGAGATCCTTTAACATCTTTGTGCAACAGAGAGACCGTCGCTGAAAGTAAGTAGCAATACAATTCCCCATTTTGGTTAAACTTCCTTTAATAGAAACATCAGTGCATACTTACTGTTCTGAGATTTTTCAGAAAACAAATGGTGATGGTATTCTCAGGTGTTATTTACCTGATCCTTTAAAAAAACATTTCATGCATTTCTGATATGCAGTATGTCTTTATGAATGGTGGCATGAAGTAACAATCCGCAGTATATTAGTCAAAGAGTTGATTTTGAGTATTTATATTGAAACAAATTATAATTACTTTAAGTGTGGGATTATAGGGATTATAATTATTATATTCAATCAAATGGAAAAGGGTAATATGATTATTTTATCCTTGTGCGGTAAATAACTATAATAATTGAATATATATATATATATATATATATATATATATGTATTTGTAGTAATTTTATATTATAACAAAAAAGTTCTGCAGTCAGTGATATTAATTAACAGAGACAGAATTGACCATTTGTCTCTGTTAGACCACTGACATCAATGATCCCTTAATCTTGAGATACTAAATTACAACGTAATGTTTTTCTAAGGCAAACGAGCAGAACTCTAAAGCAACCAGCAAAATGTCTTCAGCTAAAGGAGTATCGATTGGCATCGATCTGGGCACCACCTATTCTTGTGTCGGGGTTTTCCAGCATGGCAAAGTGGAGATCATCGCCAACGACCAGGGAAACAGGACCACTCCCAGCTATGTGGCCTTCACAGACACTGAGAGGCTCATTGGAGATGCTGCCAAGAACCAGGTCGCCATGAACCCCACCAACACCATCTTTGATGCCAAGCGGCTCATCGGGAGGAAGTTTAACGACGCCGTTGTCCAGTCCGACATGAAACTCTGGCCTTTCAAGGTGATCAGTGATAACGGAAAACCCAAAGTCCAGGTGGACTATAAAGGGGAGACCAAGGCCTTCTACCCGGAGGAAATCTCCTCCATGGTCCTTGTGAAAATGAAGGAGATTGCTGAGGCCTACCTGGGACAGGCTGTGTCAAATGCAGTCATCACAGTTCCGGCTTATTTCAATGACTCCCAGAGGCAAGCCACCAAAGATGCCGGGGTGATCTCAGGGCTGAATGTTCTGAGGATCATCAACGAGCCCACGGCGGCAGCCATCGCCTACGGCCTGGACAAAGGTAAAAGAGGGGAGCGCAATGTGCTCATCTTTGATCTCGGTGGAGGCACCTTCGACGTGTCCATCTTGACCATTGAGGATGGCATCTTTGAGGTGAAAGCCACCGCAGGAGACACGCACCTCGGCGGGGAGGACTTTGACAACCGAATGGTCAACCACTTTGTAGAGGAGTTTAAAAGGAAACATAAGAAGGACATCAGCCACAATAAAAGGGCAGTGAGGAGACTGCGTACTGCTTGTGAGAGAGCAAAGAGAACCCTATCCTCCAGCAGCCAGGCCAGCATTGAGATCGACTCCTTGTTCGAGGGCATCGACTTCTACACCTCCATCACCAGGGCACGGTTTGAGGAGCTCAACTCAGAGCTCTTCAGGGGGACACTGCAGCCAGTGGAGAAGGCCCTGCAAGATGCCAAGTTGGATAAATCAAAGATCCATGAAATTGTCCTAGTCGGTGGCTCCACAAGAATTCCCAAAATCCAGAAGCTCCTACAAGACTTTTTTAATGGCCGAGAACTGAACAAGAGCATCAACCCGGATGAAGCTGTGGCGTACGGCGCAGCGGTCCAGGCCGCTATCCTCATGGGGGACACCTCAGAGAACGTCCAAGATCTGCTGCTGCTGGACGTGGCTCCGCTGTCTCTGGGCATTGAGACGGCGGGCGGGGTTATGACGCCGCTAATCAAACGAAACACCACCATCCCATCCAAGCAGACCCAGGTCTTCTCCACATACTCGGACAATCAGCCAGGTGTGCTGATTCAGGTGTACGAGGGCGAGAGGGCCATGACCAAGGACAACAACCTGTTGGGCAAGTTTGAGCTCTCTGGTATCCCTCCCGCTCCCAGAGGGGTACCACAAGTAGAGGTCACATTCGACATCGATGCCAACGGCATTCTGAATGTGTCTGCCGTCGACAAGAGCACCGGCAAAGAAAACAAAATCACCATCACAAATGACAAGGGGCGCCTCAGCAGAGAGGAGATCGAGCGGATGGTACAGGACTCTGAAAAGTACAAGGCGGAGGACGATGTGCAGAGGGAGAGGATTACGGCAAAGAACTCACTTGAGTCCTACGCCTATCACATGAAGAGCAGCGTCGAGGATGAGAACCTGAGAGGAAAGATTAGCGAGGAGGACAAAAAGAAGGTCGTGGACAAGTGCAAGCAGGCAATTTCATGGCTGGAGAACAACCAGCTGGCAGAGAAGGAGGAGTATGAGCATCAACTGAGCGAACTAGAGAAGGTGTGCAAGCCGGTTGTGACCACGTTGTACCAGGGAGCAGCACCGTCAGGAAGCTGCGGCAGCCAGGCGGGGGGCAGCTCCAAGGGCCCCACTATTGAGGAAGTGGACTAAAGCTACGGGTATCAACATTTTGTTTACAGAAACACTCGGTTATTTAACTGTGGTTTAGTCGTAAAAAAGATGTGGTGTCCCCCTAAATTTGACTGACTTGTCGAAATAAAAATTATATACCGTATCTGCCTTTCGTTTTTTGTTGCAACACAGCTTGGTGCTATCTGTGGGTATTGTAGCATATTAAAAATAAATTGACGACAAGGTTCATAAATTAACTATAAATAAAATCCATTAGTGTACGCCAGAATACAACCATGAGTCTGGAAATATGTATTAAATAAAGTAATGAGAATATTTTATTTTATTTTATATTCAATAGAATAATACAAGCTATGACACTAATACTTGGTAATTGTGGATATGTTTGCAATTGTCGAAAACTGTTTATCTGTAGATATGTCTTGGATTCTGGTTAAATATGTCTGTGTTTAGCTGTGGCTATGTTTCTTCTATGAAGGACAAAAATTGCTTAAGTATAAATTTGATAAATAAATAAATGTATAAATACATGAATGTGCCTTTTAATTCATTTACAACACAAAATAAATATCAGCAGTGACCTTAATTAAATGAACATTCCTCTTGTGTACGACCACATCTATTACAGTTGTGCTTAATGTCTTCCTTTTACTGCTTCTGCTATTTAAGATGCGTGGGCTGTGTTGGAGGACAAAAATTGCTTAAGTATAAATTTGATAAATAAATAAATGTATAAATAAATGCTGAAATAAACACTGAAATATGTAAATACTAAAATACTTGTTGGAATAAATACCTAAAGTAATAAATAAATGAAGAATTATTTAGTTATGTTCTGTTTAAGTAACAACTTATTCTGTATTATTTTATTTAAGCATTTCTTTATTTAAGCATTTCTTTATACATTTATTCATGCATTTATCAATTTATACGTCATATTTTGTGCCCCATTTCTGTATCAGTGTGTATATCTTGGATTATAACACAGTAAAAAGACATCCAGCGTTCTGATTGGTTGAGTTTGAGTCACGGGGCGTGCATTATTATAATGTAGGGTTCTTGTTCACATTGACCTGAGCGTTCCATATCACTGCGAACTCAAAGTAACAGGTTAGATTTTCCACAACTTTTTTTCTCTAGACTACTGAAATGAGATACAACCATTTTGTGCTGAAAGGCAGCTATTTAGTTATTATTTATAAATGTGTTAGTAACTGTATTATAAAAGTAATAAGGTTGGAGAGGCTGTGTTGTCCTCCGCTGTGCGGGCCTAACAACACCCTCAAACTGTTACATTATTGGACGTTAAAGTACAGCCTCTCGTACCTAATTGCTTTTATAATCAAAAGCTAAAATGTCATCCAACGATAAATATGGTTTTAATTCTGGATCAGCCTGTGTGTAGCTGTGGATATGTTTGCTTTTCCATATCGGAGTGTGTATCTAGGTATGTTTTAACCTCTGTATTGGTGTGTGTTTATTTGGTTGCCTATGGGTATGTTTGCAACTCTGTATCATTAGGTTATGTTTGCAACTCTGTATCAGTGTGTATCTGTGGGTGTGTTTGCATCTTTGTATCGGTGTGCATCTGTGGGTGTGTTTGCATCTTTGTATCGGTGTGCATCTGTGGGTGTGTTTGCATCTTTGTACCAGTGTGCATCTGTGGGTGTGTTTGCATCTTTGTACCAGTGTGCATCTGTGGGTGTGTTTGCATCTTTGTATCGGTGTGTATCTGTTGGTGTGTTTGGATCTTTGTATCAGTGTGCATCTGTGGGTGTGTTTGCATCTTTGTACCAGTGTGCATCTGTGGTTGTGTTTGCATCTTTGTATCAGTGTGTATCTGTTGGTGTGTTTGCATCTTTGTATCAGTGTGTATCTGTTGGTGTGTTTGCATCTTTGTATCAGTGTGTATCTGTTGGTGTGTTTGCATCTTTGTATCAGTGCGCATCTGTGGGTGTGTTTGCATCTTTGTATCAGTGCGCATCTGTGGGTGTGTTTGCATCTTTGTATCAGTGTGTATCTGTTGGTGTGTTTGCATCTTTGTATCAGTGTGTATCTGTTGGTGTGTTTGCATCTTTGTATCAGTGCGCATCTGTGGGTGTGTTTGCATCTTTGTATCAGTGTGTATCTGTTGGTGTGTTTGCATCTTTGTATCAGTGTGCATCTCTGGGTGTGTTTGCATCTTTGTATCGGTGTGTATCTATGGGTTTGTTTTAAACTCTGGATAAGTTTATGTGCACCTGTGGGTTTGCATCTCCGTATCAGAGTGTATGCATATGTACATGTATGTGTATCTAAACTTTTTATATCTTTGTAATCATATGCAAGAGATGCATGAGTGTTTCAGATAGATAATGTATGTGTATATGACACAGTTGTATATGTGTATGCGTGTGTGTTTCTCATATGTATGTAAGTGTTTCAGGTGAGTATGTATAATGTTTGATACATGCACGTCCAAAGGTTTTTCAGAGTCCCCCTCACACAGTTGGTACGTTTGCAAAGGATCATTGTGTATTTCTGCGTATGCTTGCAACTCTGGATTAATTTTTACGAATCTTCAGGAAAAAAATCTTACTTATTAAAATTCTGAGGTTGCATGAAATCCATCTACTGTACTGTTTGTGTGTGTGTTTGTGTAGTGCTGACAGTAGTTGGCTTTATTGTTCAACGCTCTAGATCATTCATCAGATCTGATCTTCATTCAGATTAGTCATATATTGGGCAACTCTCAATTCTTTTTTTTCACTTTCGTCAAATTATTCCTAATTGGAGACTTTTGTTCCCTATTTGTAATACACAAATAATTGCCCCAATTCCTCTGGCCTGGTTCAGTCGGTACTGGTGTAGTTCGCCAAAGGGACCACTGGGTGGCCGTGTGGCCTCGTGTCATCATCATCAGCTTCCTCAACACACTGAGGCCTGACAGCTGCTGGGTCACACTCATATAAGGGCGGAATCACAACCATATATTTTAGTTATATAGTAGCTGGAGGCTTTGGATATAAGCTAAATCTAGATGATTGTGTTTGCAGCCGTCATGCAGATAGACATCAGAATCAGATTTGGCTTTAATGACCAGGTACGCTTACGCATAAATTGACTCCAGTTTTCACTTTGTTCTCTGCATGCATACTAATGAACAGAACAAATAAATAAAACAAACATAACAGTAGGATGCGACACAATATAATTATGAATTTGTATCCCAAACGTATGTATTGTGCAAGAAGCTAATCATAAGCCCGTTTATCACATGCAATAGCAAACCCTGCGCACTGTGAATTTAGTTCTTCCGTATATGAATCGTACTGTATACGTTTACAAGATCCGTTTTAGCCCAACGTACACAGCAATGTCGGCCATATTAAAGTTTCCAAAAGAAGGTGAATGGTGCGTTCATCGCGTCTCTTTCGCACACGCACGCGCTCTCGCTTTTGTCAGAGGGAGTGGTTCAATGATGCGCCAACCTTTGCCAGCAGCCAAAGGGTTAAACTCGCGAGCCTGTCGTTGAACCATCCAACCGGGCTCTGTCCGCGAGGAAAGAGCGGCTACATGTGGAAGAAAGCAACAGATCCACCGAAAGAAAACCGCCTCACATCTGGCACGCGAGCTGAGCTGGAAGCACCGGTGGAAGATCCCTGGCGCGCGAGGAGATGAGCGACTGCACCGTGGTTCGTCGTCCTGTGGGGAGAGCAGAAAAGTTGTCAGGAATAGTTGTGTGTGATTTTTTGCGTTGCAGCATTTAGAAATGATTAGTCTCAAGAGCAGGTGAGGAGAGACACGCTACTTCCCGCTGGTTGTTGTCCATCCAGAGGCAGGCAGCGCGTAATTGTGGCGCAAACATTTTGTCGCCACAATCTTGTTTTTTCACGAGCGGGAAAAAAACTGACCTGTTTCCCCGCAGGAAGAGTCCGTGGAAGTCGCTTCGTGGAATCCATTCGAAGCAAACGTTGAAGAAGCATCATCACGTGATCCTGAGCAGCCGCGTTATATCTCGACCCCGCACGGAGTTCAGTAACAGGTGGCTTTCGGCGTGCGCGTCTCACTTTGCAGCTGTCTAGGTGATAATGCCGTTTTTATTTTGGAAACGCTGAATGAGGCGCACCGGTCAGTCGGCATACGGACTAAAGGGGTGAAATGAAGGCGCACTTGCGTTCATTTTCTGATTTTTAATAGTTATTTTTTTGCTCAAGTGGACTGCGGCTGTTAACGGAAGGTTTCGAGCGGGCCAGCAGCTCTCTGCTCCTCAATGATAAGCTCCGTGTGCGTCTCGTCTTACCGGGGGCGCAAGTCGGGCAACAAACCTCCGTCTAAAACATACCTGAAGGAGGACATGTGCAGAGGGGAAGAGTCGGACAAGATAACCATCAACGTGGGCGGAACGCGACATGAGACCTACAAGAGCACCCTGAGGACCTTGCCCGGCACGCGCCTGGCGTGGCTGGCGGACCCGGACCCGCAGGTCGGCTCCGACTCGGACGCCGCGCCGCCGCGAAGTCCCGAGTTGTTCTTCGACAGACACCCGGGCATCTTCGCCTACGTGCTCAACTACTACCGGACCGGCAAGCTGCACTGCCCGGCCGACGTCTGCGGCCCGCTGTTCGAGGAGGAGCTGGCGTACTGGGGCATTGACGAGACCGACGTGGAGCCGTGCTGCTGGATGACCTACCGGCAGCACCGGGACGCGGAGGAGGCCCTGGAGACGTTCGAGCCGCTGGACCAGGAGGCCGAGGACGAGCGGGAGACGGCGAGGCGCTTCGGCATCGAGGACTGCCCCGACAGGTCGAGGAGCTGCTGCGAAGTTTGGCAGCCGAAGGTCTGGGCTCTGTTTGAGGACCCGTACTCGTCCAGAGCCGCCAGGGTGAGTCCACTGGACGTTGTCCTCCTCAGGTGTCCCCTACATGCCAAGCCCACTTCACCGTTTCTACCAGTGGCCGGAATGCTACGGCCTTCACTGTAAAAAAACATCTATTGAAAATAGATGAAATACTGGCAGCTGTGGTTGCCAGAACATCACCGTAAAAACAAAAACCTCCACATATAACAACACATCACCATGTTTTTTGGCAACCACTGCTGCTAGTATTTCACCATATTTTCAACAGATTTTTTTTTACAATGCACAATGGTCCGTATATTTAACACTAACAAAATATATATGTAAAAGTAATTCATGTCAAAATCACAATAGTGAATGGTTTCCATATTATGGGGCATTTCTGTTGTCAGCACAATTTCTAGTACAATTATGAATGCCAAAATAACTTTCTGAACATTACGGTGTTTCACTGTCAAATAAACTGATATTAACACAAAAACCTCCACATATAACACATCACCATGTTTTTTGGCAACCACTGCTGCTAGTATTTCACCATATTTTCAACAGATTTTTTTTTACAATGCACAATGGTCCGTATATTTAACACTAACAAAATATATATGTAAAAGTAATTCATGTCAAAATCACAATAGTGAATGGTTTCCATATTATGGGGCATTTCTGTTGTCAGCACAATTTCTAGTACAATTATGAATGCCAAAATAACTTTCTGAACATTACGGTGTTTCACTGTCAAATAAACTGATATTAACACAAAAACCTCCACATATAACACATCACCATGTTTTTTGGCAACCACTGCTGCTAGTATTTCACCATATTTTCAACAGATTTTTTTTTACAATGCACAATGGTCCGTATATTTAACACTAACAAAATATATATGTAAAAGTAATTCATGTCAAAATCACAATAGTGAATGGTTTCCATATTATGGGGCATTTCTGTTGTCAGCACAATTTCTAGTACAATTATGAATGCCAAAATAACTTTCTGAACATTACGGTGTTTCACTGTCAAATAAACTGATATTAACACAAAAACCTCCACATATAACACATCACCATGTTTTTTGGCAACCACTGCTGCTAGTATTTCACCATATTTTCAACAGATTTTTTTTTACAATGCACAATGGTCCGTATATTTAACACTAACAAAATATATATGTAAAAGTAATTCATGTCAAAATCACAATAGTGAATGGTTTCCATATTATGGGGCATTTCTGTTGTCAGCACAATTTCTAGTACAATTATGAATGCCAAAATAACTTTCTGAACATTACGGTGTTTCACTGTCAAATAAACTGATATTAACACAAAAACCTCCACATATAACACATCACCATGTTTTTTGGCAACCACTGCTGCTAGTATTTCACCATATTTTCAACAGATTTTTTTTTACAATGCACAATGGTCCGTATATTTAACACTAACAAAATATATATGTAAAAGTAATTCATGTCAAAATCACAATAGTGAATGGTTTCCATATTATGGGGCATTTCTGTTGTCAGCACAATTTCTAGTACAATTATGAATGCCAAAATAACTTTCTGAACATTACGGTGTTTCACTGTCAAATAAACTGATATTAACACAAAAACCTCCACATATAACACATCACCATGTTTTTTGGCAACCACTGCTGCTAGTATTTCACCATATTTTCAACAGATTTTTTTTTTTACAATGCACAATGGTCCGTATATTTAACACTAACAAAATATATATGTAAAAGTAATTCATGTCAAAATCACAATAGTGAATGATTTCCATATTGTGGGGCATTTCTGTTGTCAGCACAATTTCTAGTACAATTATGAATGCCAAAATAACTTTCTGAACATTACGGTGTTTCACTGTCAAATAAACTGATATTAACTGATTTCAATTTAACAGTCTGTTACTGTCAGGATATGACAGTTTTTCACCGTAAGTTTTTTTACAGTGTTATATTCTTAAATCCTCCATCCTATTCACTTTTCAAGTGAGCATAGAAAAACTTTATGAGAACTTGGCGACGCCAGTATCTATGTGACCTTGACTTTGACCAGCAGGATTTTGTTGATTTAGAAGTTTTCCACAGGTTGAGTTGGGCCTTGATTTGGGGGTTTTTTTCTGGCAAAGGACACTTCTGCTTTCTCAACATTGTCATATCAGAACATCTGTTTTGTTGATTTCCTTCCAGGGACAGTCGTCGCTTCGCCCGCACACATCATGCTCACCCTTTACCTTATAGCAGTCCAACATCATACGAACATCACTCATATTGCTGCGTTTGAGCTAATTTGTTTGAGTTGGTTTAAAAGAACATGACCTCAGTGATGTACTTGTTGAATGGGACAAAATACCTTTGCAAAATATTGTTAAGCATTATATTATTGCCATAGATTTTTGGAGACGTTCAACAACAGATACGCAGTAATTAAGCAAGAGCAGGAAATGAGAAAATAAACATCCAATTCATTTGACAAAGTTATTGTTCCCTGCCCTCTATCACATGAAATCCATTTAAAAATAAATTCATGAAAAGCAGAAATGATAAAACAGCCCAACATGAGGGTGATAAAACAAAAGGCCCGTTGGAGGTGGGCCAGTAGAATCGATCACCATCGGCGCTCAATGAAAGCCCGCTGGATTTGTCTCTGTAAAGGTGTGGTTGATATTAATAAAGATTATTTGTACTACTTATATCAAAGTGAGCAGCAAAGTGTCTCACTACCAGACCTAAATAGACCGAACAGCATTCAATATGCATGTACATTTCATCATTTATTTTTAAACACATCTGGCCTGCAAACTACAAGTACTCTACTGAAAAGGAAGTCACCCGTTCTTTCACTTCCTGTTTATCCTTAAAGTCAGCTGAAGACCTTCCACCTTTGATTGTAGTCTCTTTTTTTAAGGCCTCTGGGGCCCCCTCGCTCTCGTCCGTTAATGTAATATCATTTATCTTCGGGGTGGTTCGGCTTCTTAATTTCACTCGATCAATCAGTTGTTAATAGTTAAACGACATGTCAAATGTATTTATTGAATCCCCAGTTAAAGATATAATTATTTATTTCACAAATGTGGCACAGTGCCGGCACTCTTTCCCACAACTTATTATCGCTTTCACTTATTTGAACAGACGGCTTTTGGTAATTTCTTAAATATGTGTTATGAAATTTGACCAGAATGCTGTAAATAGAGAAAATGCTGTTTCATGACAGAAACTCAGTGCTGATGAAGTGTTCCCACACATCCTGTTCAAGGGTTGCACTCAAAGCTTCTCGAAAGCACGAGTGTTTGAAAGGATGCAGGAGTGTACTTCCATGTACAGTATATCATGCTGTGTGCTGAACACAAGAACAGGGCTTAGCATACGATTTGTGTACATACATAATATACTCGTTTAGCCACTCATTTATCAACGTTACAAATCTCATCCTCCATGTTGTGAGACACCACCGCCCTATGGTTACTGTCTGTTTGTGAATTCAGTTGAATTCAGAGGTTGTCATCATGTCACACCTTAAATGTTAGACATGTATGATTGTTGCATATACAATCAATCTCAGTTCCTCATTGAATTGCAGTGAACAAGATACACTCCCGTTTTTGGGATAAAATGAAGGTTTCCATGTTGTAAATTCAAATAATTTTGCTCTGATTTTGCTTAGGAATGAAAACCATTCCTAGTTTTTGTGTTTGAAAGTCTACTCTGCCTAATGGCTTAGCAACAAAAGCAGCAGAGCGGTAAATTAAATTAACACAAAAGTATTGCGTGTAACCAGCCGAAGTTGCCAGGGGATGCCAATGGTCAAAATAGAAAAAATGCTTTAGTCGAGAAGAAATTAGACCGATGCTGCTCACTCCAATTTGCGTTTGCCTGTTTGTGGACTTGAATGGTCTATTACACGAGCTCTGTCGCAAAAGTTCTTATTGAATGCCAGTCACAATACAGATAGTGTTTATTTTAGCTTCCCGTCCAGGTGGCACTTGCAGGCTGTCACTGTAGAACGGCCGACATCTCTGAGTCACAGCTGCCATCTAAACATGACCGCGCTGTGCCTGTTCATCACGTCTGTGCCCCACCACTGAGTATTTGTATTTCTATCAATCAGGTTTTTCACTATAGAGATGCATCTGGAAATGTGTGACGAGAACAAGTGCGGGCGGATCCGTATCGAACCGCTCGTACTGTTCTCTGTCCATTTCCGTTCCAGCTGATTCATGCACGTATGTTTGCTCTGTGTGTGTTCTGAGAGGAGTGCATATTGAGGGACTCATGTTACCTTTATGGCCCTTTTTTTCCCTCCAAAGAGCCTCCGGGCTCAGCTCTGTTAATGTGATTCTTGAAAGCCGGGGGGAAGGTAATCATTTCAGCCACGTCCTCCTCACTATCAGCCCCGACTGGAGGTGCGGCTCCGGGGAAGACTGTTCTCATTATGGCAGTACTCTAAATCAAAGACCTGAGAGGATCATATACAGCGTGTAATGGTCAGAACATCAAAGTGCTGACTCAGCTTTGATTTGAGGGTGTTTTACTTTCACATCAGATGAACCTTTTGCGTGTTGGGGTCCCCCTGTGGGCTGTGCTCGGCACCATGGCAGTTTCAAGGTGAGAATGTACCAGGTTTTGTAATCCCAGATCAGTATCATGTGACAATTGGACTCAACATTAACATTAAGCTGAGACCAGATCACTTCGTTAAACCCTTCCATGTGCAGTATTTCATAAATCCCACAGTACTGCTGCCTGTAATCATGTGGTAAGTCTGTTTATTGGTGGTGAGCAATAACACCTGCCTTTCCAACAGAAAAGAGCAACATAAATGAACACACATAGAGAAAGCAATGTCTCTGGTTTTAGACCAAAGGATCTACTGATGTGGAATTGTTGACGTTGGATGCCTGTTATCTGCAATCCTCTTTTTCAATAACAAATCATTTGGCCAATAGAAAATGGGTTTTTATGACTTTCGTTTGAACACTTACTTTTTCCACATGGAGAGACTTCAATTGCTTGTATTGAGCTGTATTTACAGTTAGATATGATTGGGTGGAAAGTCAAACCCTAATAAGAAACAAATACTTTCTCTTCACCTGTTGTCTGCAGGGAGTCACCTCAATGTCTTCACATCTCTTGCTGAATATAAAACCTATTCTCACACGTCCCATTTCAGCTCGGTGTGACACCCATTTAATGAATAATGAAGGAGGCTTCTGGGCTTGACTTTCACAGGAATGACACCTTTCTCTGCCGCTCTGTGATGTGAACACCCAATCTGAATTTTTAACACATCATCAAAACAGTGCGACCTCGTTAGGAAACTCTTATAACTCCAAATCTTCAGTGAAAGAGGGACGTAATCCTGCGAGAATATGTTGGCTGTTTGTTTTTCTCAGTTCTAATCTGTGTGCTGGAAATATATTGTCTGTGTTTTATTGTGAGGTCACTGTAAGTATATCCAGAGCTGTAGAATTCATTTAGTAAATAATCAATTAATACATTACTTATAATGTAATCTGACCTCAACCAAAACAACGACTTATTCAATTCCAAAAAGTTTTAGCATTTTTCCATAATCCAAAAAGCTTCACACTGAACATGCCCTAAATATATAAAATAATAGTTTATTTAACATTTTAGAGCACAATAAGTATTGTGTTGGCATCAGAGGCTTCATCTAAAGCAGCATAAGAAAATCTTCCTTTGTTTCTGTTCTTTTCCCCAGTGATGTCGGGTCCGTCCTGGTGTTTAAGACTCTCAGCATCAGCTTCCTCTGCCTGTTCTCTCTCTCCTCCTCCTCCTCCTCGTTAATGAGATGTTCAGCTCTGTGTCGGACAGTTTTCAACACTGATCAATGAAGTGGTTATTTTGGGGACTTTCCCTGTCGCTGCTGCAGATTATTGATTGATGAGGAAGGCTGATTAAAGCTGAAAATGGCACAAGGCCCTAAAAACGGCAAATTCAAAGCTTAGAATTGTCTTCTTTGTCTTCCAATATAGTGTCTTATTTTCCGTCACAGTTGTAGACAATCCCTGCAGCTTGTGGACGTAGTGGACGTTAGCTCTCCGCCATCTGCGGGTCGACTGATTCTGAATCAGCGTGACGCGGATTCTACGAAAACCTCACAAGTGGCTGCTCTCGTCGGCTCTGCAGCTGCTGACTGCCGAGGCTGTTGCTTGCTGCGTGCAGCGCGTGGGTGTCATTCGCAGAGCGTGATGCTGAACAGCTGCAGGTGATGGCCGTGTTGGGACTCCCCAGCTGCTGCACCCTGACGCACAGCACGCCGCCTGTCTATCGCGTCCCTCCCTCCTGCTCTGGTTTCCCCATCTGGGGCCCGGGAGCCCGTCCCCTCAGGGGAACACCGGCTCTCCGTGCGCACTGATGACACCCGATGACCTCGGCTCGGTGCATTTATTTATGCACGCTTGATTGGCATTGCATTCACTCAGAGGCTTAGCTGCACTCCCGTCCTGTGGGTTAAGTGCTCGTGTGGGACAACAACTCGTGGGAGGAAGTGAGCCGAGTCTTTCATGGTGATTAACTCACAAACAATTATCAACTGCTGTTTTCGGGAGGCTCTTCTGAGCTTTGGTGTCTTTTAAGAGGCCTTTGGCAGCTGTTATCTTCAGTGAAAATGTTCACTGATGAGATAGTTAGTAGCTTGTTAATAAAAGAAAGAGGAAGTAGAAGTATTCACTGCATTTAACCCTGTGCGCCCGGGAAGCAGTAGTTCAAGCTTCCAGCCCTGCTGTTACCGGCGCACCCTCTCTACTCCACTACGACTCCCTGTGATTGTGTTTAAAGTTTCCACCGTTCAGCTGTGAACATGTTACTGTGTCAAACATTAAATGAATCACACACACACACACACACACCTATTTAAATGCTGTATTGACCAACACAAACCCTTTAGGGACACAGACACGGACTCATGTAAATAAATAAGTACAAACATGAGTACAAACACCCAGAGGGACAGATGCTTCACTAAAAACAAAAAAGAGAATTAGCGTCCTCCTACGCACACGCACACACAAACACACGCAGGTGTGAGGGTCAAGCACGGTTGTGTTATTGCGAGGACTTTCTTGTTAAGCCTTTTATGAGCAGAGCGAATTGTCCTTGAGTTTGCCAGAGCCTGCAGTCCCTTCCCTGCTGAGGTAGCTTCGGCTGTGAATATCCACCTGTGTTTAGTTCTTGGATAAACCGTTTGGAGTAGAATAAACTGAACACTGTTAAGGCCCTCTGGGCTCTCCACAAGCAACAGGACTCAGTTTGGATTCTGGTGGAGAGGCTGTTGATTCATTGCCGCACTGAGGCGATGAGATAGAAAAGTGTGCTGCCGGATGACAATTGGTATTATGCACCTGTCAAAAAAACTGAAAAGCACAGAATTAAAATGTGTATGCAACATGTTTGTGTCTGTTTGTGTGTCAGACAAACTGCAAGATCATGAAAACTAATAATTGAAATTTTTAATTAATTGAATTTTTTGGCCAATGAAGGAAGAAGAAAATGTACAATCTGTTTCACTGATTTACAATTCAAACAATTACACAGACATACAGATCATGAGTCAGACACTGGTCACTAAAACTCAGAAGGAAACCTTCACTTGTACTGGAGTATTTTACATTGCAGTGCTCCTGATTTTATTGATGTATCTTAGTACTTCTTCCATCACTGATGTTGGCTGAAAGAGACTAAAGAGACTAATCCTGATTGAACTGGTAGAGAGGAGTAGTAAAACCCCTCTGGTTACCACCCTCAAGTTCAGCCTCTGTGAAGTGCTGAGTCAGCACAGATCCTGCTGTGTGCTTGTGTTCCTGTCGGCTTGTCGTGATATTCCCCTTGACTCAGGCCCACCGTCGGTTGTCTTGGTGATGCCGACGGAAACCGGGGGCCGTGCGACATGGGGAACTCTGAGCTCCTGCTGGCGCTCGAGTCTTGGGGCTTCACATCCATTCCTCTTGTCTCCCGTGGCTCGGTCCTCATCATCTCGTGGGGAGTGGGGAGGTGGGGAGGTGGGGGGGGGGGGATCAGAGTGGAAGAAGGTTGCCATGGCAGAAAGCTGCACGTTATGTGGGTGCACAATAGAGATGCGATCACAATTCTAACATCCGGTGTGCAGCATCGCTGTTGGGAACACAGGCTGCTGTTATTTTCAGCTCCATGAGCTGTCACATTCAGATTGATTTTATTTGTTCCACAGTGAGTTGGGACCTCCATTAGACCTTTATTTGGGTTTGTCTAATCACAGAGCCAAACACTATGAAGCAGATTAATATGTCAGAGGCCCCTGGAGGATAAAGGTAGCTGTATGCATGCAAGGCACAGGTACATATTTATCCAGCTGAGAGGTTGGAGAGGCAATGCGATTCAAGGCTTTAGTAAACAATGAAGTCGGATCGGGTATGAGTTGGCACACAATATTAGAACAAGCACAAACAGGCATGTCCGTTGAGATTTTAGTTTCCATAAAAGCAGATGGACTCACTCACCATTTGGTTTGTGTTTGTAGAGAGTTCAATGTGAGAGTTCATTCGGTGACTCTTTCAGGACTCGGCTTTTCACTTCCGTCTCCTCCGCTGGTGGGTTTACTGAAGACCACTTTTTTAGGAACAAAATCAGATCACAAAGCTATGTTATGTGTTTTTAAGTCCCGTGGTCAATGTGGTCTGTGGTGGCATTGCTGCCTGAGACCATGGCCAGTGTTAAGGGAATGAAGTTTTCCCTCAGAATGAAAGCTCCGTGTTCAAGGCCGTAATGGGTTTAAAATTGGTCAGTTTTTGCAAAAAAGTCAGTTAAAATTCACTTACTAATTGTAAAACTATAGAGTGATTGGAA
Organism: Pungitius pungitius; assembly: GCF_949316345.1. Taxonomy (NCBI): domain Eukaryota; kingdom Metazoa; phylum Chordata; class Actinopteri; order Perciformes; family Gasterosteidae; genus Pungitius; species Pungitius pungitius. The sequence continues at coordinate 28,892,373 of NC_084900.1, forward strand.
GGTATTCGTTGAAGATTAACAGGGTTTCTTGAGGAGGTGTACTGGCAGCTGAACAGGAAAAAACATAATTGTTTTTCATGTTCAATATTTTGGTTCCACGTGGACAGCGTCGTAGACAGTTGATAGTTGACAGGACCATGGTTGCCTTTTATGACATGTGAATGTGTTGGCAGTTCATTTTTGCCTCTTTGCATTCATTGTGGACTCTGGTTCTATATTGTGCTTTGCCGTGCTAGTGGCACAGTGTATCGTTGAATAGCTTTGGTGGATGCCAGATTTCTTATTTACCTCCACAATAATTTCAATGTTGTCATGAGTTCAACACTTTGGTTTGCAAAAACCTTAATGAATACACAAATGACCGTCCCATCAGTCTCAGTCATCAATGATTAGAATGCTAAGAAGCTAAACCTGTGCTGGGTTTAAGTGGTCTCATATTTAGTCTTTGCTTACTGTCAATCATCTCAAACTCAATGAGTCCAAAAAAGTCTCCCTGAAAACATGCAGCTCTATGCTATGGCCAATGCCTTTTTTTTTTGGTATTACAATCAATAAAAACATTTCTTATAATATTGCTAACATAGTTCTCTCGAGTCACAATGACTTTGTATGATTTACACAGTACTGGTTGCCAATTAATTTTTTGGAATGTACAGATCTAGAATAGATGTACTATTGTTTTTTCTGTCTTTTCCAGGGTGTGGCGTTTGCCTCTCTCTTCTTCATCCTGGTGTCCATCACCACCTTCTGCATGGAGACCCACGAAGCCTTCAATGAACTGACGAACATGACGGAGCTGGTCAAAGTGGGCAACATCACGAAGAAAGTGGAGAGGCAGGAGATGGTTACCAACCCCATCCTAACCGTGGTGGAGGGCATCTGCGTGGTGTGGTTCACATTTGAATTCCTGGTGCGTATCGTCTGCTGCCCGCACAAGCTGGTCTTCCTCAAGAACACGCTCAACATCATTGACTTTGTAGCCATTCTGCCGTTCTACCTGGAGATGGCCATGAAGGGTATGTCCTCCAAAGATCCCCACAACGTGCTGGGTTTCCTCCGCGTGGTGCGGTTCGTTCGGATCCTCCGGATCTTCAAGCTGACGCGGCACTTTGTGGGCCTGCGCGTGCTCGGCCACACGCTGAGGGCCAGCGTCAATGAATTCCTCCTTCTCATCATCTTCTTGGCACTGGGGGTACTCATCTTCGCCACCATGATATACTATGCGGAGCGCATCGGAGCCCAACCCGACGACCCCACGGGGTCCAATCACACACACTTCAAGAACATCCCCATCAGCTTCTGGTGGGCGGTGGTCACCATGACGACGCTGGGCTACGGAGACATGTTCCCAAAGACGTGGCTGGGCATGATGGTGGGGGCGCTGTGCGCGCTGGCCGGGGTGTTGACCATCGCCATGCCGGTCCCGGTCATCGTCAATAACTTTGGGATGTACTACTCGCTGGCCATGGCCAAACAGAAGCTACCGAAGAAGAAGAAAAAGCACAACCCGAACCCAGACGCTCCGACTGACTCTGTCTCGTTCGGGAAGTCTGAGACAAACTCGCGCAGGGACAGCACTCAGAGTGACACCTGTCCTCTGGCCGCTGAGGGGAGTATCGGCAAGAACCGCTCAGGTGAGTCTGCAATGCAGCGTTTAGAGAAGGAAAATAGAACTGATCTTACCTGCCTTTTGTGATATCTAGCCACCCTGTAGTTTTTTATTTATATTTATTATTGATTATGTGTGTGGCGCTCAAATCATTGGAAAATGTAAACAGTAATGTGTCCCTCTGTAAACGTTATACTAAATAATAATATAATATTTCATAGACTCCATTGAAGAGCTTTCACCAGAGAGGATTAGGGACGTTGTTTCTGTTTTTGATTTAGTTTTTATGATTTTTATTTCTGTGTTTTTAACAACACAAACACGATTTGTATTCACCTGACGGTATTAGGGCAGACTCTGGACACACGGAATAAAATCAAAAGCTGTCGTTTTTTAAATTATTTTTGTTTGTTTAAATAATTATATATATTTAAGAGGTTATAACATAGCAGCCACTGTACATTATAAATCTTCCCAAGAGTTTAGTGTCTGACAGATGAAATGTGCTAATTCATATTGACAGTAACGTACCGCAATTAAATTACTCCTCTCGTCTAACATTTCAGACAAATTCAATTTTGCAACATAAAAATCCAGGTTTTATGCAATGTGCCTGTGCCTTTGTCTGGGCACTCGGGGCCGGTCTCAGTAAAAGCTTTGGCATTTACGTCTCTGTGTTTCTGTCTTCCTGTCAGACTCCAAACAGAACGGGGATGCAAATGTGGCCGTTTCAGAGGAGGAAGGCTGCAGCCTGACCCAGCCACTGTCCCCCAGTGAAAAGTGGTCCCTGCGGTGCTCTCGAGGGCGAGACAAAACTAAGATGGAGTCCACCTGCTTCCTCCTAACCCCTGGAGACCCTAACGTCCATAGTGGTGTGTTACATATACATCACTACACACGTCTACGGATTGAACAGTTGCACGTCTATTTCAATTCACCTCGCTTTAAATATCTATTGGTGTCATCAGGTGATTTGTGTTTCTTCCATTCTGCCAGTAAGTTGGTGAATGAGGTTTCTGACATATTCCAGGAGACATTTACTTTTTGGAAATCTGCTTTTTTGAAAAGTGAGAAGACTGATACCATTCTCATGTCTGTTCTCCAAATATGGACCTACCATCCGGACACAGTATGTATATCTGTATCTCCATACAAGAAGTGTTCTATGCAAGCATTAATATAGCTGTGTAAAGATAAAGTGGAGTAATGTGTACCTTAGCAGTGAATGAAGTGGCTCTCCACCTGTGGACGTTGTAACACGAGCATCAGCAGCTGTGTTGACTTAGCAAAGCCAGCTGCGCGAGCTGTTTGTGCACGTGAGCGTGCCCCACTGGTTTGGTGATGGCTGCTGGTAAAGCTGATGGTGGGTTAGCTATGTGCGATCAGCCTTCGTCATGTCAAGCACCTTGTGGAGGATCTACATTTTAAAATATATATAGTATTTGTAATGCAAGTTGCATAAAATCAGTCTTCACCTCCCTCTGATCTTCAAATATCGAGGATTACTTATATAACACCAATAACATTCATTGTTGACTATTAGATAAGCTGTCTGCAACAGGTAACATGTGTAGACCCCGAAAAAAGCTCCCTCAAGTCTCTCAATTGACCTCTACTGTCTGCCATCTGTCTCCTGGAATGGCTGCTGCATCTCACAGCTGAGCCTCCTCGCGTAGCCCAGTGGAAGCAGAGGCTGTATTTTTGTCATGGTTCATTCCTGACATCCTGAGCACAAATCCCACCCAGTCAACATCCTGACTCTCGCTCGCAAGCAGCACGACACTGGAGGTGTTTTCCTTCAGAAATGCACTTCACCGAGATGCATTTTACTTGCAAAGGAAAAAATAACATAAATGGGGCACTTACTGAGACAATATACTCCCCCGTCTTTTTTGACAACCCATTACAAGGAAATTGTATTCAAACATGTTGAAAGCCTTGTTTAATTGCTGGATGCGTTGAGTGTTGTAGATAACGTGTTGGTTGATGGTATGTTGTCACATGCACATGAAGAAAAAGAAAAGAAAATGGAGCCTCAGTTAGATCAGATTTCTGATGAACGGGTAGAAGGGATGTCGGTTGACATGTTATGATGCTCAGAGGAGGAAACCATTCGTCAGTATATAATTCACAGCCTCACAGTCGCAGTGGGAAAGGCACAAGCACGCAGAGACGCAGACCCACACCAGCCTGCTTTCACGCTGACTTCTCTGATGCTACTCTGAGGTATCTGGTTCCTTCGTTTTTGAGAGGGGGGGCAGGGTGGTAAATCAGTCCTGAGCTCTGTGTCTGGTGAGCATGTGGAGAATGACATCCCGGCCTAGTACGGGGGGAATATCGCACGTACACAACAGGTTGGAGTGCACATTGCCTGCAAAAAGGACGTGTTAAAACCAAGTTCAAAATGAAAAACTCCTTGTTTCCTCCCAACATGCAAGAGGCTTCCATTTGTGATTGCAAACGTTTTGAGCTGGTTGCAGATGGAATGATGAGAGGCTCTGTTGTGCAGAGCCATGGCCATAAGGGACGATATTAGCTTAATTCCAGACTTACATGACATAATGTATGGATCATATTTCCCCAGAGCGGTGTGGCAGGAAGCAGAGAGGAGGACAGATGGATGAAGGAAGGTCTGAAGATGCTCACATGGTTATCAGGGACAGGAAACAGCCGCCCGCTTTGCCGTGGCAAAACAATTGCTTTTAATTTTAAGTGATATTGGCGGTTACAGGGAACCATGCCGCATTCGCACAACTCTCGCCGTCCCAGTTTATACGTGCAAGCGCTATCCTGTTGGGAAGGGCATTGCCTCAGCGATGTGAAAACCTGGCTCTTTCCTGGTGATGAGTGCATAATGGTGTGGCAGACCGTTCAAGTGCTGCTAAAAGGCAGCAGCGGGCTGATATTCAAACAAGCAGAGGAAGGCTTCTGAGCTCTGATGGGCCTCCGTATGCCCGAGCGACTTCCATCACCAACATGGGTAGTCATAGCAAAAGCCTTTGGAGTAGAGGTAAAACAATACTCAAACTCAAATAATACTCAAACAATACTCTTCAATAATTATTTAGCAATCAAAAATGTAAAACATAGTTTCTGCTTGTCCAATTTTAAGATTTTGAATAATTGTATTATGTAATTATTGAATTTCATTTAAGATGTCCCTTTTGGTTTCAGGAAACCTTGTGTGGGATATTTTGACTACTTTGTCATTTTATAGGTTAAACGCAATGATTGAGGTTTTCTAAAAATAAAATCTAGAATTGTGGTGGCAATACTAATTATTAATTAACTATTAATTCATGGTGAAAAGTTACCAGCTTTTGTTCTGCCGAGACATTTCATTGCACTTCAACAACATTGTGCTACAGGTACGTTTTTCTAGATCTTGAATGCTCAAATCAGTGTGTTTCATTGTGTTTCTCAACAGAGGCCTGTAAGGACGTCCTCAGTGCCACTGGAAACTACGCTCAGCCAGAGGTTACCACGCTGACCTGATGCTGATCTGATGCTGACCTGATGCTGATAGGAGAAAAAGCAGGAGTCCTCGGTGGGTTCCCTGCTGTGCGCAGCTCCTTTTTTGTCCTGGATGACCTGCGCGGTGGATTCTCTTTATTCAAGCAATTTTCTTCTGTCCGTCAACCCTGTATTAGAAAGCCAGTTACCCACCCAGTATTTACCACATGTACTCTCATTTGCATGTTGCATGTGTTGAATGATATACCATTACACAATGTGGTGGCTGCCATTTAAAACGTTTAGCATTTACCGGACGCGTCTTAAAGACAAAACCTGTTGAGTTTCTGACATTATTGAAATAGTTTTTTCACATCACAGATTTCTGAGGGGTTTTTTTGAGTTTGAAGTGGATGGGCTCAATTGCAAAGATATGATCTTACTCACACATTCCTGATAAAGTATGAGTTTTCAGTCATATAATACATGTTCAAATTATGTTCATTATTGACCACAAAGGTTGTCGAGGATGACTTTTCATGGTTGGCAACATTTTTCGATTTCACTTGCGTGGTTTTCCTTCTTTTTTTTTACTCTCACAGTATGTACAGAAGTGTCATTTTTTTAGAAATATAAAAAAAACTAAAACATCATTGTTATTTGGATCAATTTCTGGTGTCTATAAATGTTAACTGTCTAGTAAGAACACCCAAACTCTTGTGAATATGGGTTTGTACAGCAAAACTGTTACTGTGAACCGGGATTAGATGAGAATTTGAAGTCATTGTCAACGCAGGACTAGAATTCTTCGTTGGTCATCCGGTCTCTGCCTTCTGTTGTGCCACTGCTTTCTAACACCGACCACGGGGACCCAGCGGGTCCCCAGAGTGGTATGAATGCTGCTTAGGCAACACATTAGTTGGAAATCCTTGTACAATAAGAGTTTAACAAAATAAAATAATGAATGGAGCAGTATTGTTTGTCATCAGCTGGATACAAGTAAGGTATCACTGCTGGTTGAGTCAGGACCAAATGTACAATTTATTAGAAATAAGGTAGATTTTTAGTACTGTCAATCAGAAAAATAAATTATATATATACACACACACACACACACACAGTGTGATGCCATCGGGTCTACTTGTGGCTCATGTAATGTAATTTGTACCTCAACACTTCTGGTTGTGTGCTGAACTTGTTTCAGCAGAAGGAGAAGCAGCAGCAGTGGGGTTTCTTTCACTTGTGACTTATGATATATTCCTCATGGTCTACCATAGCGGCCTTATGTTTAATAAACAAAGGGAATGTTCATTTCATCTTCACTAGACTCCAGGTGTGTTTCAATACTGACCCAGAGGTCTGTAATTATGTCTAAGCACAGTTGTACGTACGTATGTAGCACAGTTAAATATTCTGGATCATTCCTTTAACTCTTTTTCTTTTCTGTATGCGACATGTTTATTCACCATGAAATAGAAGGTAACCAATAAGTAAGCCTTTTTATTTTTTTATTAAACTTTCTCGACGTCATTGCGAGTTTTCCCTGTTAAAACGTGGTGGAGAAGCACACTCTTTCATATCACCCCCTTATTGATTGTAAAGGTGTGACAGAATGTAACCCAGTCCACCTGTCAGATGTGTGCCTGTGATCTTGTACCCTGTAGGCATGTGTTTCTAAGCAGAAATAGAAATAAAATCCACCTTTCCGTCTCCCCGGTGTGGAAGATAGATGTTTTTTCTATTTGTATTTATATTTTATTTGCCTTTTTCGGTCCATTAAGAGCACAGTGATATATCTCTGTGTTGCTAGTGGATTCCAACCTCCCGCCGGCAAGAAGTTAAAAAGGATTTAATAACTAACAGAAGCAATACAATTATAAAGTGAAATATGGTATGGACAGTATAAATAGTATAAATAAACCCTCAATAATGGTTCCCAGGAGGCTCCTCACTAAAGTCAAATCTCACAGAAAGTTTGGGTTTCAGCTGTATGTGATTAGCTGCACATTCAAATGTGGCTCCTCCCACAGTGTCTTCTTGAAATTCCCTTCTGCCTTCTGGCATTTTAGGACTCTTTCCCCGGGTTCATCTGATGACCGAATCTGAAATCCCCCGCTGACCCGACCAATCCCTATTTACTAAATACTACAATACATTCAATGATCACACCTTTCATCTAAAGCTTCTTCATGTTCACATAACATAGCATGCATTATATCATCACATCATCAAATAGCCATCACACTCTAATCACTTAAATCACATCTTAAATCATTTCATTACATCTTAACCATTGTGGTTAACTCATTTTATACGGTTCAAAATCGAAACAATTGCTTGCACCTTTCCTACATCATTTGCTCCTAAACAGCCTGATAAGAGAAACAACTCGCAAAGACCCTTCATCGAGGAAAAAGTATGGAAGAAATCCATCAAGGAAGGTCTAAGCTTCTTTCTGCAAGGCTTTAACGTTACAATGTGGCAGGATGTCATGTGTTAAGTAATAACATTAAATGTGTTTAGTTATTAATCTATCTTACTAATATAATAACTAATATCTAATAACACAAAATCTACAATACTACCACACATATTATAATGTCTAGTTATTTATAGTGGGGACATCGGTGTAGTCCTGGTGTAACAGCAGTGACAGCCTGCCGCCTTCATGTGGCTCCATGATTATGGACCAAAGGTGTAGATGGCATTCAGAACCCATCACCATGGAGATCTGGGATGACAGGCAACACTAATACTTCTCCTCTCTCTCTATTGCACACACACACACACTACCCTATGACACTCATCATGAGTGTTGTAGTGTGTGTGTCGTAGCCCATGACGAACGTTTTGATGTTCGGGGATGATTTGTGCAGCGCTCTTGCGATGAAGGGAGGGGGCCATCATGGCAGCATGAATATGAAAGCAGGCACTGCGTGTCTGTTCCAAAGCAGATGGTCTTTAACACAGCTACACGTGGAGTGACATACAAATTGGTCTGATAGAAGCAAGGCGATGAGTAAAATAATCTCAAACACAGTATTTAACTGCACTGACACTGAGGGATGTTAGCTTCAGTAAGGATGTATATTATATATCTATTAAGAGAAATATTCAGTGCATCTCCAATTTGTGTCCATTGCTTTGTTATTATTAACAATTCATTTTTATTATTTTAATGCGTGTGTTCTAAATCTCTCACTTTATTGAGAGATTACAGAGCAAAAGGCCTCCAAGTTGAACATTATTCAACTGACTGGCACTGTCACGGTGTGGCGCAGGGAGTGTAGAAGGTGTCGCAAGGTTGGCAGTTTGAGCCCTGGCTGCTCCATGTCCCATGTCAAAGTGTCCCTCAGCAAGACACCCAACCCCTAACTGCAACCCGGGCAAATGTAAGCCATGTGTTAAAATGGTCAGCCAAATTACATGTAATGTCACATTTACAGAAATGTAGATTAATGTCAGTTACCTCAAATGAAGTAATCAAAAGTATTTTGTCACTTTTTATTTCAGTGTTTGCATCTTGTCGAATTCAGCGTCACACAATTTCCTTCTGCCATTAGATCAACAAGTGCCTTGTTTTTTAGAACAATTGTTGACCGTGTTTCTGTTTCAGGTTTCCATTTATTGATCTAAAATAAAGCAGCAATATCTGTAAGAAGCAAGTGAGGATTTCCACACAGTGGACTTTGGGTGACGACTGAAAAATGAATGAAAGTGTGTCATCAAGCTGTTATTTTAGCCCTGTTGTTATTTCAATGTCACGATCACTAATGCACCTCAGAGGGGAATACGACACTCATCTTTAAACCAACCAGCTGGATCCTCTGATCTGATTGAATGATTTATTTTCATGACTGTCAACTCAAAGCAGCCATCATGTCAGTACCTGATCGTTTTAACTCCATTGGTAAGGCAGCATCTCCTGCACAGGGGGTGAAGACTGACGGATTTGTTGTGAGTCTGTGAATCACGAGACAAAGTGAGCTGAGGAACAGTCGGAGCTGGAAGGCGAGAGAGATTCCGTCATCAACTCCCTCTCATTTCCCCCTCTTCCTTGATTTTTTCCTCCCTTGTTGAAGGTTGTCATGACGATGTTGAACACAGTTTCCATGGAGAAAGGCTGAGCCCGAGCCATTTCACCAGTTCATTGATGGGTGCAGCGCCGTGGGAAAGGGATGATCTTGTCATCTTATTGTCATCTTATGGCTGGTGGAATAAACAACTATCACTAATTTATCACTTTATGAGGATGTTATTTAGAGGGTGGCTCATAACAGGCGACGGAGACTTGGTCAAACGTGTCCATGTTAAAAAAATTATGAAAAATAAAAGGCACGCTTATACCTTAAACAATGTACAAAATGTTTTCATCTCATTCCATAACAACAAATAATAAGAGAAAGCAACCTGTGAGCGTAGCTGGAGACGCGATGATCTATAAAGAGCCAGAGAATTGTCTCTCAGTCGACTGTCCTAAAGGGGGTTTCCTCCCACCGCAGAAGCATTATGTGCACAGCACAAGGCCAGTCTCCTGTGGCCCACTAATGGACAACACTCCTGGCTCCCCTGTGCCCAAGTGTGTGTGTGTTCAGCGTTGACCCTTCACGTAACGATCACAGAACCAACATCACACGTTAAGATCAGAAACTATATCTTAATCCTGCTTACTTCTCTGGTCCAGTTAAGGGTTGATTCTTCTTCAGTTGAAGATGGATATAAAGGGAGATGACTGGCTGGTAATAACTCTAAAAAGTGCTGAAGGAGGAGCAGTCCCAGGTCTTATGGGAAACAGTGAGCTTGTGAGTCAGTCACAAACAGCTTGTGGCTAAAATCACTGATGTTTGAAAGCTTTTGTTGCTAACATGTTATTGTGTTTTGGGTTTAGGACTAAAAATAATTTCCTGGCTGTTTTCTGTTTCCATCCAAATCAGATTGTGTGCATTAGCATCTTAAAGAGTGAAGGAGGTGCAGCTTGGAAGCCGATGGAAAGACCGGGCAGCAGAGCTGCATCATTAGCTCAATTGGCCTTGACTTGAGGAGAATGTGAGTTGGTGTGTTTATATGAGATATAAATATGAATAGTACAGCTGTTTTGAGAGCGCGTTTTTGTGGATGCTTTCCTTGTGATGCAGAACATGAACATTTTGGGAGAGTAAGACATGTTTTTTTACATTTTATGCTCCACAATTTATACCTGACAACCGTCAGGTTAATAGGACCGAAGCCATTAGATCAAGGACTCAAAAGGCAAGACTCAAGACAGGACAGTTCCAAAAAAAACCCGTCTTTACCTAGCGGAGGTTTAGTGTGCAGACGAGCAGTCGGGTCAAAAACAACTCGGCAGGCCCCCGGGTGGAGAGACACACCCTGGTTACAGACGGGCTCAGCGGCTCGCTGGTGGTCGACCCATTTGTAGCACAGCGAAGCATTCCTTAACAACACCTGTTTGGTCCCACTTCACACCGAGCAGCATCACTGAATGAGGTCCTGTGCAGAGGGGGCGGCAACCTCATTTTTCCACATCTGGAAACAGCGGCGTGTAGTCAAGGTAACAACACTGGGCTGAGGAGAGACCAGAAGCAGACCAGGGTAGCAAGTTAGAGCGTCCACACAAATGAGATGTTTACTCCAGGTGGCAGGATTACGGGGTTCCATGCAGTCTCCATCTGGCCTTTGCAGAAAGCAAAGAAAACGTGATTTACTATGTTTCCTTAACAAGTAATGAATAATTCATAGTTTGTATTCCAGATGAACCATATGTTTTACACGTTTTATGTTACATATTTTTAAAGAATATTTTACCCCTCGAACGCCGTGATTGTTGAACGTTTGGGTCGTGTTCCTACTCTGGAAATCCTACTCTGGAAATCACAACAATCAACCGTCCTTAACTGACCCAGCTGCCAGCTGGCACGAGTCCAATCCAATCCAAGCCTACACCCCCCCCCCCTCCAGTAAACAGTTTGCCAAAAATAATTGTTTCTAAGAACTGTTTATGTATCTTGGACCAACTTACAAATGGTGTCATCAGTCAGAGTGACAAGAGAGACACTGACTGATAATGTTTCACTGACGTTTTAACTTTGGCTTCAAATGTTTGTTTTGAATCTGGAGTTTGCTAAACAGTGTTGGGGGAGAATTGGAGGCTTCAATCCACAAATTTCCTTCTGTTTTCTGGATGGTTTCTGGAAGCTCTTCACTACCATTTAGTCAATTTGTGTTAGTAGTGGATGAGATTCCTCTCAGATTGGAGGGATGTCTTGTCTAAGAGCTTGGCAATTACGTCTGAAGGCAGGTGGGAAATAACACAAGCATTAGTCGCCTATGTGCATTTGCCACCTAAAATACTGGGTCCGTTTAGACCTTTGGAGGGGAAATAATTAGAAACTTTAGTGAGTGGAAATATGATTATCCATAGCTCTTTTGGCTTCCCTCAAAAAACACCATGTCACTGTAAAGGCCCCTTTTAAAACATAGCAGGTTCCATCTTCTCTTCACATTAACAATACATTTACTTGCATAATAAGTGCATAATAAACTCCCTACATTGTCCAGGAATCAATGAGGAGTCAGAGAATGAGAACACGCACTCTTTCTCTGCAGCGGTCTAATCAGTGCCTACTGCTAGGAGCTGCACTCAAAAGCAATGGTTGAATGGATGCAATCATGACTTTGCTAGCACACACTAAACGGCTAATGCATTAGTGATGAAGCCTCCCTTTGGTAGGTGTGGCATCATTTAGACGGCACGGATATCCACGAAGGAGTTACTGTGCTACCTTTGACTTCAGTACAAAGGTTAATATTGCAACATGTTGAAGGAGGTTCCCGCGAAGCTTGAGACATGAGCTTTAAGTTCTGTTTGACTTTTGACAGAAACTAAAAGAAATGTCTACAAATAGTAGAGTTCTATCAAATGAGATGATGATGATTATACTCTGAATCGAGGCACTGTGCCTTCTTCTTAGCTAATTAGCCAAACAACCCCTAAGCACAAAAATCTCTACATGGTGAACAAATCAAACTTTTTTTCATCATCAGCGGCTCTGTTAAATCCTTTCACTGAAGCTTTACATATACTGAGTGGAAATATTCAAACCCAAAACTCCATACTTCAACAATTCCTCATATTTCCCCACAAAATGTAGAAATCAAATATTCATAATGTTGTTTTGAAGCTGAGATCTCCGACCCGTGGGTGTCAGCAGGGCTTTGGTTTGTTATTTAACTTGTTGTACGGCACAACATTACAAACCCTGATGTAAGCAACTGTTGCTGTTAAGAGAACGAAAGAAAGTCTCCATCAAACAGAACAGAATATACCCATCAAGAGTAGAGAGTGACCGATGAACATCATCAGTTATAGATTTTTGATTCTTCTCCAGCAGCGCTGGATTGAGCCCCCTCAACTGAAAATATAACATACTAACACTTGGGACATTGATGGCTCACAAACATTTTCTAAGGCAGACATGCTGCTGATCTTTAGCACTGATTTTCACTTACTTTGTGAGAAACAGCATTCAGCTGCCTGAATGGGATTCTGCTGACTGATTGCTTTGCGTACGTAGAACTGTAACCACCCGTTACATAGTTGATGTTTTTCCATTCCTGTGACGGATCGTCACGGCCGGACCACTACGGTCCTACAGTGGGAGGGGGGGGCGCCGGGCAAGTTTCTCCTTTTGTGAGTGTTCAGGTGTTCCAGGGGGCTGATTCGTTGAAATGTATTACTGCATTGATTGAAGTAGCTCCTTGTTGGTTGCTATGGTTTCAGGTCTATGCTGAATCCATCTGTTGAAGCTGCCTGGCACATCCTTCTGCTCTCACCAGGCAGGTTGGTGTAAATCATGGAAGGTAAATCACCATCAATTAGGAAGCAACCAAGATGTGGTTGTAATGACTGATGTACAAACATGTTTTTTTACTATTTGTTTTTCATTTTTAGGAGTGTGTCTCAGTCTGAGCCTAAAAGCTTTTCTTTGTATTGTCCTTATGTTGTTGTTATGTAATGTTCCTTAAGTCACTGGAGGTGTGCTGTCCATTAAAAACTGCATGAGGGAAGCAATCAGATGGCCGTATGGACTGGTCTGTCTTAATCTTACTGCTCCGATGGATCCTGAAGCCTCTACACTCCGGCTCTCTTCCTGTTTAATGTTTCATGTCATCCTGTTAACCTGTGACGCTTCACCCTCACACATACAGCTTTTAGGCAAAGATTAACTGAACCACTTAGGTGTATTTGAACGTCACTGCTCAAAGAGAACAGCAGCTTAGCATTTTCTCTTTAATGTAGTGTTGTTTCTTCATATGTTCACGTACGAATGCCAAATGGTTCTTATAATTCTGACCTAAATGAATCCTTTATCTTAATTGTCTATCCAGACATATTGCTCCTCCTTCTTAACACAACACAAGCTCGGGTGAAGTGAAACATGAAAGCTTCTTCTTTTCACAATACTGAGGAACGCTGCAGTGTCAGAGGGGGTTTTTGAGTCCGGGGGCCACAGTTGCCAGAACCAAATAATTTAGGATCCAGGAAGGCAAGGTTCATTGTGGTCCATCCAGGCTTAAGTGTGTAGATAATTGATGCTTCCTTGATTTTCTGTTCATTTATTTCTTTGTATTTAACCTCACGGTGACTGTATAAAATTTTAAAGATCCATATACTCCCACTATGTAATTATCTGTTCCTAGAAAAATGCTTCCAGAAAACTGTGGATTTACGTCGTGTGTATCCTGCTTCCCTTCACTCTGCGTCAGATGATTGACCTCTACGGCTCTCGCAGTAGCACACAACTTGTTGCTCATCAAACAGGAAAAAACAAATGGAGAGGAAACCGCCACCTCTTGTGACCTGCTCAACCTGCTTCTCTGAGTCCGGGTGTCCGCCAAGTACAACGCTCACTACACATTTAAATCCCAGTATTTTAATAATGAGTAATTATGAGAATAATTTCTCAGGTAACACTTTCACAACTACTCAAATGGATTAGAACTGGATGCTAGAGGAAATTCTCCATCCATTTCACGTTGAGAAGTTTCACCCTTCAATAAAAAATCCGTCATGAGCATGAGGACAACTACTCCCTCGCTGAAAATGTTTGCGAAAGCTCAGCGTTGTTTGCAACGAGCCTAGCTGGTCCAACAGTCATGAGCTGTCGTGGCTGACGGGTCAGTCCTCTGCGCAGGCCTCACTGCTGAGGACCATCTGGCCTCTACTGTGGAGGCTGAGAGCAGCTGAAAGAGCCGTGGGAGAATATGACGGATCTCTGCCCCTGCGATCATTATCTTCCAGAAAAATATCACTGAAGTGTAAAAAAAAAAAAAAAGGTCCACCGACAGTCTTTTCCTGGATGAGGTGGCGGGGAAATTGGAAACGGCCTCTTGGCTTGATATGCTGCTTTTTTGGGGTAAACATCTGTAAGGGATCCTGCAGGTGGGATTGCCATTAATGCGTGCTTACACTGTGTGTGTGTGTGTGTGTGTGTATGAGGTGTTACACTGTCGTGGGAAATTATTTGTCAACAGGATACAGATAGTGAGACGTTCTTCAAAGTGCACCGGACAGCCAAGAGAAGAGAGGAAGTGTGACGCAGCCTGGGAGAAAAAAAGCTCAACATTTACACACAACAATCTTTGATGCCAAAACCGGCGCTGCAGCATCAGTTTCCTTTATTGGAACTTTGAGTGGATGTCCATCTATTTAAGTAACACTAAAAGATGGGGGATTTGGGAAGGGGGCAGCATCCTGTTGCATCCAATAATTGACTGGAGTCAACAATTTGACCAAAATACTGATCTCTGTTGTTTTCAATAGTTCAGCAACATGTTTTCATCTTCAGTGCTGCTCTTGCACGGCCCTGCTGTGAGTTTGTATCATGTGACTGCCATTATGAGCCATCGCGAGCAGCTGCAGAGCAGGCGAAGGACCTCGTAAGCTCTAAAGGACGATGATGTGTCCCTGTCGACAGCCCATAATAAGTCTGCGTTGCGATGGACGTATGATGTGTCCGTGCTATCAGAGCCAGGATCTGTGTGTCACAGCTCTGCAAACGCTGAGAACAGGACGTAGAGCAAACCGTCGCGTGCTGCCAGACAAAATGTCTTTCCGCCTTCATTTCTTCCCGACTGTCTACGACTGTGCAGACGATCAGACGTTCAAGCAGTTCAGTTGTGCAACAAAATGTATTCCGGTTATTGAATAGCAATACAGCAATGCAACAATGGTTGCTTTATCAGTAAGAGGTGCAAGAAAGCCACCACACTTCCAGCTGAGATATTGTAAAGTTAAAAATGTACTTCTGTATTACATTTATGGATGTAAATGTGCATAGTAACTGCCCACTGATGGGTAATGGTTACATGCAGCATCAAGCACATCTTTGCATTTGCACATTCATATGAATTTGAATGAATCGGAATCAGACAAACAGACATCTGTTTGATAAAACTCTTTAATAGTATTTCATCATGTTCCACACTCATAAACCCCAAAACTTGTGTGTCTTTCTCGTCAGACATTTCCTTCTGATTGTGTTTTCAGTTTTGTGCTGGAAGCTGCTGCAGTTCCAATGAGAAACACAGAGAAGAGATTGTTTACATCAGTGGTCCCAGTTTACTCCAACAACAGGATTTATCCTTCTGAATTAGCTCACAACATTAAGAGAGGGAAAAATAATACATTTAAACACCAAAAACCTATATATACTCTCTCACTCACAAACACATAAACACACACCTATACACACACACACACACACACACACACTCACACACAAGCACAGTCACTCAGCTAATTTGTTTGAGAACAACCACACAATAACTTACAGACACCAAAGCAACATTACAAAAATCAAAAAATATCTCAAAATATACAATTGTTATTTACAGCTCAAGAATACACCTTGTCACTCTTACTGTAGATACTCTGTGTGAATTCATCAGAATGTACATCAATATGTACAGATTACATACATTGTCTTAAATACTATAAATATAACTATGGGTTTGGTCACAGAAAGACTATTTGCACGGTTCAATAAATACACTATTGTTTTCATCACAGTCATTCAACTGAGAAAACCTCTACAAATTGCATTAAAGTAATGCAACACTGCTGACACTTGGACAAGACAACGAGACCCTGGAGTCTTTGTTTTCAATAATAAAATCAAATATCTGCCGAGTACAGAGTACAGTGTTTTGAGGCCTGGAGAATAATTTTAAAAAGGATCCTGCTTCTGAGAGACAATATACAATATAACGCTCTTATTTCATTTTGTGCGGAGGTTAATTTTTTTCAGTTTAGTTTATTGTGAAGATTGGAATGCATTTAAGTGTGCAGATACACTGGTAAACCCCCAGGAGGATGAAGGAATATGACCCGCCATCAAGGTCATCCCTGCAGGGTTCATTTTAACTCATTGACTGGAGCTTGTTCCCCCAGGGATTAAAACTCCATTGTGCTCACTGTCCTGTGCTTCCACAGCTGTGCTTCATCTCCAAGCCAAAGCAGGTGAGTACAGATGAACTCACTGTACTCACCCTTTATGTCATAAGCAAATTGACCAGAAACATCCGGTTTCTTGTACATGATGACAAAGTAGTTTTTCTCACTAAATAGGATAATACCCAGCTGGGGCATGCTTAAATGTTCATTTATCCTGACACATTCAGGATGGAGAGCAACTAATTGTCATGTCGGTTTTCTATTGTTTTGTTTGTTGTCCACACACTCATATGCATGACTAGCTCTTTTTCTTCTTTGCTAATTATTTACAAAATGTGAGGCAACAGAACCAGAAGCAGTAATGAAGAACACACAGGCTAAATTAGTTCACATCATAAGAGTAAACATTACAACTTTTTGAATGCTAAAATGACCCGATGTGCCAAACAGACACACAAGAAACAAGGTAAGAGATTTTTGCAAAGTAGCTTGTGATACATAAGTGTATTTGTGCCATTTGTGGGTGTTCAGCCCTCTTTCTCTCTTTGTATAAATATTGCTAATCAATACATTTTCTGTTCAGCATTCTTGAGAGCAACAACAGAGCCTTTATCAAAACTGTACTTAACAAATTACTCCAGGGTCTCTAAGTTACTAAAGTGCTCAAGTCAGAGACATCGGTCCAAACTCACCACATAGAAAAACTAACTGACAAAATCATGAGGCAAACCGACCACGGGGAATCTGTTCGGGCACCAAACAACGTGCCTGACTGTGCTTGACACTACATCTGTTGAGCCTCAAGTATTGTTGTTGCCTCAGGGAGGGGCCACTGGACAGAGTCATTGGCTCCTCCGCTGGCCAGCAGAGACGCCCAGTGGTCGAATCTGTGTATTACCATTCATTCCAAACCTTTATGTCACAGCACATGTTCCACATTATACCCCTAAACACACAGAATTAAACATTTAAAGTTCTTCACACTTCAGTTCACAAAAATACAACAAAGTGTAAATTATAAAGGTTATGAAATTATGTCTCTAGTTAGAGGAAAGTCTTCCTCAGGTGGGATGATGTGTGATTAATCCAAAGCGCGGCACGGAACTAAAGCTTTTTATTTTATGCAGTGTAACATTGGAGATCTAGTTTTCTAGGACCTCAACGATAAAACCTCTCATCTGTGCATTGCAGACGAATCAGCCGTGCAGGTCGAGTAGACAAAACAAGGTGTCCGCTCTCTTCCTCCTCCTCAACATCAGAAGAGGATCTGTATCTATGGTGCGTTGCCACGGCTTCCCCTGGGTAACGCAGCTCTATTTTTAAAGCTGCAGGGTCGCCAGGAGATCTCATTCAGCGGCAGACAACACTCTGACGCGCGCGCGCGCGCGCACACACACACACACACACACACACACACACACACACTTGAACATGCACATCTGAAAGCATACACAGACCTTTTCTGAATCCGCCTCGCAAACCAACAGACAGACTCCCTGCCTACCGCTGCATCTTCACTACCAACCTCTGCGCTTCTAAGGCGTTGATTCAAATGGAATGGCTTGATTAAAAGGATTGATTCAAATGGAAAGGTTTCGTCTAGACCCGCTTCAACTGCAACAGCACTGAGCCGACATGTGCGGTGCTGTTGGCAACAGCTCCAGAGAACGTTGTTTTTAAAGAACCATGCTGCTCTGTGTGAAGGCTCAGAGATGCTCTCAAACAATAACAGGACTTTGTGCTTCGGTGTTCAACCGAGACGAAATGATGAGGTGGAAGGTTTCCCCTCGTTTTGCACTACTGTGGTGTATACACACAAGTTACGGTGACATCTCAGACTATTGCACAACACATATGTATAATATTCTACATTATTGGGAACAGTAGGGATAGAAGGAGATCAACAGTTTCACGAGGACCCGACTTTGACTGGTTATTATTGCTGATGCATGATAGGCACAATGAAGATGTGATGTGCTTGAAACACTGTTTTACACTATCAGAATCACGTATTAATTACTGTTATGGATGCATTTGTGATCATTTTGTTTTCTAAATGAGAGCTTTTCCCACACGGTGATACAGATCATGAAACTATTTCTCTCGTCTCAGTCTCCTTCCATCCTAACCCCTCAAAGAACAACCCTCTACAACCAGAGAGATGATGAACTCCTACATCAAGAGACATGCATCTGTCTCAACGATATCCTTCTCCACACTGGTGAACACACGGTTCAGCACCACGTAAAGCATTTCAGCGCTGCACACATCTTAACCTCGCCCATAGCTTACGACAAAGGAGCCCATACTGAAGCCCTCGGTCAACATTTCATCGCTCCCTCTGTTCTTGTGTCAGTCCCTCTGTCTCTGCCCCTGTAATAAATTGAAGGATGGAAAGAGTTGTCAGATCTGGTGGAACTGAGATCCCTACGATCCCTTCATTTCAGGTGGCGTTTTGGGAGAATGGAAGGTGACGAGCATTGGGGCAGAAAAAGGCAGGAAAGAGGGACTCAGCTCTGGTGGGTTAAGGTGTGAAGAACGCTGCAACGACCGGCAGTCTCCCTTTTGACTTCTTCTGTTCCTCCCTCACTTCCTCTGTCTCCCTCTCCCCGAGCAGGGCTGGGGTTCAACAGACGGGAGGATCTATGTGCTCAACGGATCATAGCTCAGACTCGGGCGAGCCGATGTTCTGGTAGCCCGTCTTAGTGCTGGTGCCGTAGTTGGTGTTGATCATCTCCTGGGTGCCGCCGGGCCCCAGGTAGGCGCGTTGGACGGGCATCGGGGAAGGAGCCTCGCTGGGGTTCTTGTTGAGAATGAAGCGCTGCTCGTCCTGCTCTTCCAGGTTAGAGATTTCCTTCATCATGCCTTTGCGGTAGGAGACGGACAGCTTGTTGGAGCCGTCTGAGATCAGGTTGAAGTGGCGGACGATGAAGACGACGGGTAGAGGCAGCATTGCCGCCACGATGAGGGAGTAGGCCATGGCCAGAGCCCAGGGAGGGTAGCTGTGGAAACGCTCTGCGCCCTGGCAAAGAAAGAGTGGAGAGGGGATAGCATGAAGAAACAGAACAAGAAGTACAAAACCAGGGATCTGGTTTTGCGTTCATCCTTTGTTTATCTCCTTTCTCGATCTTCTTCTCCACCAGGTGGAAACACACATAAACACTGACCTCGGCCTCCACCCAGGCGTTGTATCCCGCAGGACTGATGGCCATCTCGATGACGGTGGCGATAATAAGAACCACCAACACCGCCGGCGACACGTATCTCCACATATAGTAATAGAATGAGTATGGCCTGAAACCAAGCATGTCCTCCAGGTCCTGCATGAACCTGGAAAGAGAAAGAAAAAGAAACTGTTGTCAGTTTACTTAGTCCCCTGGTGACTGGTTGATTGTGAAAGGCTGCAAGGGCTTGAAATGTCGTGAATAGAAATGTTGTTTGCACCTCAATGTTCTATTGAGTGTTTTAACACTGTCACATCTTTAGCATGTCAGAGAAAGAGATGACAGCGCTAACGGTGTCAACCCAGAGGGGAACCTGAAGATGGTGCTGCGCAGACCGGCTATTTAAGAAGAACCTCCAGTAACGACGATCGGTAAAAGTTGTCTGCTGCTATTTCACTGGTGAGAAAGTTAAATTCTACGCCTTAATGCTAAATGGTAACAGCAAACTGAGCTAAAATGCTCACAACAACATGTTAATATTATAATATGAATTAATACTGTTGAGTCACTCCATGCATTTAGCATGTTAGCAGGCTAACATCGCTAGCTCAGCTGAGGCTGATGGGAGTGACGCGCTGCGTCTACATATCCAGTCGGGTTACCTCTTGGTGCCATAGATCCAGGCCACAGAGATGTTCTCCAAGATCACCACCACTGTGAGAGGCAAACCAGCGGAGTAGTCGTCAAACATGGTGACAAAGTAGTTCCCTGAACGCTGCACAAACAGCAAGCCTAGCAGGAAGGCTATGATGCAGCAACCCACTAAGAAAAAGATGGAGAAGACATCCAGTGAGAATCACTTCACTTTTAGACTTTAGATATTTTTAGTTTGATAACAGTCAACTCACCACACAGGATCTCTTTGCGGATCTTGAAAGCGTCCAGAATGGGAGTGGTGATCCCAGTCATGGTGCCGATCATGCTTCCCAGACCCAGGTTAATCAGCATGAAGAAGAACATGACGGACCAGAAGGGACTAGCAGGAAAATGTGTCATAGCCTCTGTGAAGGCGATGAAAGCCAGACCGGTGCCCTGCACCGACTGAAAGACAAGAGAGGAAGGCAGGGGTCAAAAGTGTCTAGATGTAGATTAGTAATCCCTTGTGGAAAATCAACCGATTAACATCCATTTCCAGAGTGATGAATTAGTGCAGCCCCTAAAGGTACAGAGACACTTCAAGTGAGGGGATTAGCACAGAAAAGAAGGCTAACTAACAAAAACACAGGCCAAAGACAAGAGGAGTGTGAATGACGATGCATTAACAATATTCCTGGGACCTCTTAATTATCGTTGCAGACTTGGATGATGAGCAGAGTTCAGAATACGTGCAGCCTTGTGCATTCTTTCTGCTAAGTGGTCAATGTGTGCGTGCAATACTACTCTATAATAAATCCTTCCACAGAAGAAAACCGACTTGGTAGAGAAAACCGGGGTTGCAACTCATGTCGAGTGTCCCAAAAAAATTTACATATTCAAATTGTTGCTTGAAAAATTACTGAACACTTGATCAGTTACCAAATTGATTGATAATTTGTATTGATTTTTAAACGTAATTTTTTGCAGGTCTAGAGAATTGTGCTTTGATTAACATCCTGGTATTTTTTTTACCTATTTTCTACCTATATCAACACACATTGTGCAGGATCACCACCCACAACAACACAAACCAAATATAGACAAAATGATTCCCATAATAGTGAACAATCACACTCCTTTCAGCTTTGGAATTCTCCTCCTCTGACCTTGTTGAGTTCGTCCTCCAGCAGACATGCGTCCAGGCCCAGTTGTCCAAAGCTGTCCTCCTTCACCGTCTTAATGACAGAGTACATCTCTGCATAGTCCACGGTGGACAGGTGGGAGAAGTTGATGTGAGGAGGGATGAGCGCGTTGCTCAGCACACCTGTGTTTAAAAAGCCCAGAATCTTCTCTGCATTACTGCACATAGGAAATAGGAGATGTGAAGAAGGAGGGCGAGTTAGTTCCGTCTTTTTTGTATAAAAGAAAGATTGGTCAGGTATGCTTTGAAAAATGACACACTCACTCTACGACACACTTCTCGTTCATGACATTCGCCTTGAACCCAAGGACAGCAAAGACAACTAAAGTGGCCAAGATGGAGGTCACGAAGTTGATGGTGGAAACCAGTGCTGCATCAAAGTGGCAGTTATTGTCTCGCTTGTTGTAGCTGGAGAAAGCAATGACGCCTCCAAAGCCCAGACCCAGAGCAAAAAAGACCTGCGTGGCTGCTTCCCTCCACACCTGCGGCTCCAACATCTTTTCCAACTAGAGGCGAGAGAGAATATAAAAAATGTCATATTTAACTTTCTTTTAATAACCTTGGACCTTGCTGTTATATCGTCAAGAAAAACTGTGACAACTTTTGATTTGCATTCCGCCTCTTTTAACGCTGTATTGCTATAACAAATTGAAAATCATTTGGAGTTAATGAAAAAATATTGAGCAAATGGCAAAGTGCAGGTTAAAATTTTCCATGCAACTATACACATCCCCCACTAGAGGGGGACATCCACACAACAGGTGGCAATGTGGACATTGATGACATTTATGCGTGATTGGATCTGACCATCAACCACTCGCGGCTGAGCAGCTTGCATAAACAAAGTGTCACTCATCAGTTTGACTACCAGTCTGTGAACAAGTGGTCAGGACAAAGACAGCTGCTTTTCCCCTCCACCACGGCCCCCATTGCACCGTTGCACTACAACATGTGGTGTTAAAATCCCAATTTTACCGATGTGACAATGTTTTAGAGTGGTCCCTTTTTCTGTTTGATCCATTTGTCTCACCTTTGGTGTGAACATGTGAGCGATGCCGTCCACCGCGCCCTTTAGCATCAGCCCTCTCACCAGGAAACAGAAAAGCACCACGTACGGGAAGAGAGAGCTGAAGTACATCACCTGAGAGAGAGAGAGAGAGAGAGAGAGAGATAGGGAGAGAGAGGGAATCCATCACTGTGTTGCCATGGACACGCTTTTCCGAGGCCTCACACATGGAAAAAAAACTGCAACAGTAAACACACAGATACACGCACATAGACACATTACTGCTTTGTGTTTGCTTGGCACTGGATCTGTTGAATCTGAGCAAATGTGGAGAGGACTCCTTTAGGTTTGGAGAGAAGAGTAAAAAATCCTTCCTACATCATTTTGGGGAATCATTGCAGTAAACTGACGCTTATTGAATCATGGCGTTTAGTATTCGAAAAAACCTCGTCAGTCTTGGGCGATCCTTGATGTTCTACTGTGGTGTCTGACTCACTTTTGGATAGAGATTACAGGATGTTGTTGATAAAACATACATTTTCCAACCGCATCCTGAAAAAGTCTTTGCTTGGTTCAGTTTAAGCTTATTAATGTTGCATTTGTCCCTCTCCCATAATATAGATGAGATCCAAAAATAGACGAGTGCTTTCACAAGGCTTTATAATCTCACCTTTCACACCTGCATTGTTAAACCAATCTTTCACATGCTGTTGTAACAATCTCTGAAGGCTCTGCCCCTCCCGTGAAGCCCTGGAGACCTCGTACCTTCCCAGAGGACTGGATGCCCTTGATGACAGCCAGGCAGACCAAGACCCAAGCCACCAGCAGGGAGAGGACCATCTTCCAGTTCAGGCCGCCCGTGTCGTCGATGCTGCTGGTGATGTTGAGAGTCTGCCGGTACCAGAAGTAGGTGGTGGCCGAGCTCTTCTCACACTCGGGCTCCACGACTGCAACACAGTCACATGAACATTGCTGCGACAGTCCGACATCCGACAAATACACAATGGATGTCCAATTTCATTCCAATTTTTTCAGTACAGAAAACATTGTGTTGTTAAATCTGCCAGATTAAATAATTTCCAAATAGTTGGTGGCGGCAGAAGCAGAGTATATTTTGCTTGATTAAAAATAGCTCTGTCATTACTATTTTAATATTGTGTCAGCTGAGGAATATAAATAGCACGGTGCACAGCAGGCAGAAAGGTTCCTAGTTTATTGTTGTCGTTATTGGTTCATCATTACTGATGCATTCATGTGTAAGAATTTTCTTAATGTTGACTTTTAACCAATTGCTGTGGGCATAGCTTATACGTATAATTGTATAAGAGTGGGTCATATTTCTAAACATAAATCTTACACAACAAACACCTCCATCCCAACATGTAATTTGTGTCTGTTGTTAAGTCAAAGCCTTATTGATACGACACAAACTTACCTCATCATGCCTTGTTATTTCATGCTGACCCTGATTTCTAGAAAACTCTTGAAATGAGTTCATTCATGTTGGGGAAGAGTTTAAATCATCTAACATTTTCAGGATCAAAAATTGACAAAAATTGACCTACTAGAATATGGTGATGTATTTCGAATGTAGTGTTTAAAATGTGGTGTTTCATGTCCTTCATAAAGAAATGTGTAAACTAATTCATGTTCAAATCCATCTTCAGAACCTCACAGTCTGCCTTTCCCACAAATTGCTGTGTTCCTTTGAAATATTGTGAGATCATTTGAAGGACTAAATACGGTGTCGTAGCTGTGAGTGTGCACCTTTACGTGCAAAATATGACCAACTTTGTAGTGCTATTAGTCAATAACTGTGAGACAAGTCTGTCGGAGTATAAAGGACAATAGAAATACTCACGTAAATGACAAGTGCTTCTTAACTTTACTTATTAGCTGTACTGACTAACTGTACTGACTAACTGTACTGACTAACTGTGCTTTGCTGTGCGTAGCTTACAGACGCTGCACAGCATCCCTGCTGCATTCATTACCGTGAGCAGAGTCGACATCCGGTCCCCTACTGTTAAGCTGACTCCCTTTGCTTTGGCAGAACCCGCATGATGTGCCTCCACCGCAGGCTGCCAGCCATTTGTGGCTCCACGTGACGGGCCCATGGACCAATGGAGCTGCTCTGTCAGATTACGTGCAAGGCCCTCCCGCCTATAGAGACGGCACAGACCCTTTTCTGTTTGCCTGCAGAGGCACTGCTGCTTCGCTGCAGAGACACAGCCAGGCAAGCTGTTTGAATGCAAAGACACAGGTTCTGCAGCTCAAGGCACCGCCCTGCGTAGCACCGGTCACCTCTGTGTGCGCCTGCTGAGACACTTCTGCTGTAAATGGAATCCTCTTGCAAGCAGTATTTTGCCCTGTAACTTTTGTCAAAGGCTTCACGGCTGGCAGCTCTTTTGCATCGGCCCTTGTGTTGTGGTGTCTGTCGTAGTTGTTTTGCACTTACTGGCTTGGGTTCCATTTATGCGGATGGGGCATTCGGCCCAAGGCAGTGGATACTGGAAAGACTGGAAGAAATAGAAGATGCTCCAGCCGATAATCACGTTATAGTAGAGGCCCACGAAACCGCAAACCTGGAGTAGGAATTAAAGAGAAAGGAGCAATACTTATCACTCCTGAAAAACCATAACCATCTCACAAAAACAAGCGCACAAACAGCGCGGTGGACAAACAACGTGCAGTTTGTGGAGGTCTCTTCTCGAGTCAGAGCACAGGCGCCGAGCACACGGCTTAAGTGGATGAATTATTCAGCTGTTTGCTCTCAGCAGCGATGGCTGGGGTCCTCAATGAAGAGGTATTTATAGCTGCTGAATCTCCCTCTGCCACATCCAGGCTGCCACACGCCTAACTGCGCCAGGACAGGCGCCTCCCTCCCCTCTTTGACACTAGACTGATCAAATCGCGATCAAAGGGACGGAAAAACAGACAAGACTTGACGCAGTCAATCACTGACTGACTGTCTAAGACGGATGACGCTGATGGGATGGGAGCTACTCCTGCAGGTGATTGGGACACATTGTGACGGTGATCTACGCTGGTCTTTGCATGCTGCTCCATGTTAAACATCCAGAGGAAGTAATATATATATAGTAATATATATATATATATGTGTGTAGAGAGAGAGAGATTTCAGTTGGAAGTTGTCATGGTGGAAAAAGCATCAAAATACCCCTGCCCACCTTTTCTCCTTCTACTAAATCGAATTTCCTCACTGGAGATTTTTCCCCCACCTGATTAAATGGTTGTCAATGCAGCTCTGTTAAGGCGTGTTGTAACGTGCCAACCAGTATTACATTGTATTCGTTCGATGGGTTTCTTCTGCGCTCACCATCAGACTGGAAACCCCGATGCCTCCAAGCTGTGGGTAGACATAGTTCCACACCCCGATGCTCCCACGCCTGATCCTCTGACCCACTGCCAGCTCCAGGAAGAAAAGGGGGATGCCGATGAGGAGGAGGAGAATGAAGTAGGGCACCAGGTATGCACCTGAGACAGAGGAGGGACAAGAGGATAGACTCATTGGGTAATCAGAATGTTTAAAAGCCACGTGTAGCTCATTGTGTAACAGAAGAAGTCTGTTCTCCTCACTCTCCATCCGTCTCTTCCTGCCTTCCCTCTCACACTTTTCATCTTTTATGGCAGGAGGGATAATGGAGAGAGCGCAGCAGGCACTCAAACAGAACAAGTCACGTCCAGTCTGTCCTGCTTACGTCAGGACATGAAGGGGCGCCATGGAGACAAACCATCCGCAGCCGGGGAGGGCGGGCTCGTTGTGACGGACAGCTGGGAGGAGCAGCTTGTTGCCGAGCCGAAAACAAATGACGCTGGACTCGATCAAAAGCACTGATCATCTCGTGAGTGGCTATTAGAGCGGGCGGCCGGCAAATCAAACAAAGACACAGTGTTGTGTCACACAGTGTGGATTTGTTAGCTGGACTGTTGGAACTGGCTTCTGTGTTGGTGCCTACTTCCACTGATCTCTGATGTCTATTCTGAGATGAACTGAGAAAAACGAAAGCGTGGTCAGGACCAGCTCAGTATGGTTATCTCAAGGGTCCTGCTGTTCTCTAGATTCCAACAACTCCAAATATATTCTCAATAAAAGTAGTCATGGCACAATCCTAATTCCAAAACATCCATTGAAGAATACCATCATTTACAAGTTAACTACAGACTCAAGCATAAAGGTCTGAGGTATATTATAACCTGCGGTGCAGCAGCTGCAAATACTTTCAGAATGATCTATGACTTTAATTTAGCTCTGGTAATCTGTTCAATTTAACTTTATTTCTGTTTCCTTGTTTTTGTTTCCTAACCTTGATTGGTTCATTGTGAAACAAGGAACGGTCTAAAAAGTCTGGCACAAAACAGCTTCATAAAGAACATAGGTTGTTTTCTCCAGTCTACCTTTGATCTGCCGTGAAGACGCCAATTGCGTGATGCAAGTTCCCCCAAAGAAACACGAGCAAGATACTAGCTGCTACAAGCTAAATACTCCAACATGTTTTATTTTTTTGTGTACTGTAAAACTTTTGAGATGGAGGTTTGTGATATAGGAAAATAATGTAAACCTTCAATTGACTAGAATTGGCTGGAAAATAAATGGACAAGAGATGGAGACAGCTTGTCCTCATCTCTGGCACAAGCCTCGACGAGACAATACCACACCTCCTACAGAGTTAAAATCCAGCAGCAGGCGCACACTCATTGTTGCACACACTCCGGTTAATGCGCTTAAGCTTTGTTAGATCATCAAGGCATCTCAAATACCGTCTTTACGCACACACCTCCTACTCGAGGTAGAACCAACTATGTCTGAAAGCCGAGGAAATCTGCATCTACTCCTCCACTTCCTCCACCTTACTCATCACCTCCTTGCCATCTCACCACAAAACCAGTAAATCATAATACCAAAAAGAAAGGGCTAAGAAACCTGCGAGAAAACACAAATACAGACTCAACAGCAGCGTTGGTTACCTCGTCTTGATGGTGGAAAACACCTCATTGTTTAGCTGCTGACAGCACGAGGCTAAAACCCGCTGAAGAGACTCGGGCGATTAGTTGGCTGTTTTGTTGACAGGATGCAATTTGTCAAAGAGGGGCAGATGGTTAATGGCTCAGAACAGCGTTGAGCGCCTGTCCTCGCGGCGTTGCAGATGTTGTGGCCATTCGGAGCAGTATAACTTTTTAGATGCAGATAAAACTGAGCAGCTCTTGGTTTACCGACATCGAGACTAAATCATTCAATTCTACGTTAAAGCCAGGCGTAAACGTTCGGTAAAAAGCCCCAAAAAAGAGGGGTTACGGGGCATGCGTCCCATGTTGTTTGCTGTGACTGCGGGAAAATGACAAGCTGAAAGGTTTTTAAAATCTCAAACAACAAACGCCAATCGCAGAGATATTCTCCATCAAATTGTTTTTTAGGCCCCGATTTTACAATATGGACAAGCAAAAACAAACCTCACGGCCAAAAAAAATCTAAATTGTTACATCCGATTAAGGTAACAACTCCCACCTGGACTAATTTTATTGAGGATTTAAAAAACAACCGCATACAGCATTTCTTTGTTAACAATTACGCAGCATCCTGTGGGGGGGGGGGGGGGTGAACACATGTTCCTCATCGGAACAGACATCCAAACCCTTGAAGTGTTTGTGTCTGTACTTTGCACTTTGAGTGGGTGATATTCACCAAGATCATACAAATCCACCTACCTCCTCCGTTTTTCTGGCACAGGTAGGGAAACCTCCAGACATTACCCAGGCCCACGGAGAAGCCCACCTGGGCAAGGATGTACTCCAGCTTGTTGTTCCAGGCCGGTCGACCGTCCTCTGCGTCCGGGTCAGGGGAAGGTATCAGCGCCTTTACTGGAGCAGTGGAGCCGGGACTCAGACCCATACTCATCTGACTGCTCTTATAGTCCATGGGGTGCTCCAGGGACAGCAGGTCGGCCACCGACTCGGTGACCGGCTCGTTGCTGTGCTCCCGCTGCGTCACCTTGGTGTTCTTTGGCATGGCTGCAGCCCCGAAGATCCTTTCGGGTTCGGAGGTAGAGGAGGAGGCGAGGAAAGAGGTGTCTGACTGGAAGAAGATCCGGAGGAGCTGGGAAATAAAGTAGTGCTTTTTTTTCCTTCAATCTGTGAGACAAAATGGAAATGTTGGAAAATGTCATCATAATGATCAAAGTCATCTTAAAGGTGGTATTTTTTTGTCAATTGATTGGAACATTCATTTTTAAAGTTGACAAATGGTTAATGAAGTAAAAATGTTGTTTTTTACCTGCTGTTTGCATTAAACAAGAAATTGAAATATGTCAGTTGGGAATTTAATTAAAATAATAGTATGAATGTATGAACAAAATAATTGTTTTTCTCTGGCCTCTTTATAACATCAGATTTCAGAAGACAGACTTTGCAGATTTTCAGATTCACATATTTTGCTTTTCTTGTTTACATGGAGTTTTTGAAAAGCTCGTATAACTGAGGCACGATTACAGCAACTCCGTATGGAGAACGAGACACAAATAACAATCAATTTGACAAATGAGTCCATTATACCATAGTTGAGTCATGTGAACAGCATGAACACGGCAGTGAAGGGTCTGCCTGTGGGACTGCTGTTCTCAGAACAATGTGGAGCTGTAAAACTAAAGCCTTTAACCACATGTTTAATTTCTTTCTCATCACACAGCCTTAAAGTCTTGTTGTTAGATCGTTTTTAAGATGCCAAAGGCTGTGGTAAAGAATCCAAGACTCCAAAACTCCTGAAAAGAAACAAGCCGTCTGGAAGGTTAGTTTCTCCTAAGTTCTCTGGAATGTGTAAGCTTTTCAGAGGCCTCCTCCAAATCCAGTCACCTAATGATCCTGTGTGCATATAGCAACACGCTATAAAGGCTAGTGTGTCAGAATAAGAATGGTCAGACTGGTGGTAAACCCCCCCGATCCAGAGGCAACTCGCCCAGGGATCGCTTCAGTTAACCAAGATAGAAAGCACATTACACTCCTATAAAACCTCAGACTCAAGAAGTTTTATAAGCAGAATCAATTATTACACTGACATTTCTCCTTTACCCACAACGCAACTTTATCTCTAAAAATTCGAGTAGAGAGTTCTGCAAACGTTGATCAAAGTAGCTAAAGCTAATTCCAGGGAAATGTATCCTCCTTATGGAGCTTTTTTCACATTTACATTTAAAGACCTTAATACCTTAAGAATAACCTTAAGAAATAAATGGTATTTTCTGGGTGAAAAAGCCTCTTTGCTCTTTAATGATGTTACCGGAATGGGTCTTTATTTCCACCTGTGCTATAAAACACAGCGGGAAACCCTGTAAACAATGGAGAACTAATCCTTTCAAAATGAAATTAGCCCAGCGGCTGGACTCTGAGCCCTCCGACAGACCACAGCAGCAACACGCACATCACATTCCTCCACAGCGGCGCTGAGCCCCTGCAGTCACGATGCGCCGCCCAGGAGCGGAGCTGGACTGATCTCCAAACAGTAGTGACCTTTCCCACAGTAGTCTCCACCATGCTGAGTCATCATTAAACACGCTGAGTTTGGGGGATTTTAATGTGTCGCTGGAAGAAGTCTGACAGTCCGCTCACGCAATGATTTGCCCTACTTTTTCTTGTGAATGGAAATGTTGGTGACAATCTTTAACTGCTCATTGCTCATTGGAGACGCTGGCCCACTACCTGCAAATAAATGGGAGGCAGGTTTCTCATCCTGACTTTTTAATCATGTGAAATGATTTTTTTTTTGATTGAAGTTTTCAATGTTGATGCAGAAATACACCAGCAACTTTCAGAGTTTCACAGTATGTGCTGACACGCATTGCACACAGCAGGACTTCATGTACAGCGTAAGACTGTTGCAGATTATGACTCAAGAAACATTCTGAGAGAAACACTGATGAGTAGTAGAGTAAAGTCTTTGTTTTTTAAGGATACAGAGGAGAAAATGCGTGATTTTTAGGAGTGTGGATGAACCAAGAAAACAATAATGCAAAGGAAAGAATGCTGCAGATGTTTAAACCTCAAAGTAATGGGAGTGTTGGACCTCAAACCCCCGAGGGCAACATGTCAAATGTCGAATCACCTGATCTTCCAGTAAGCGTATATTTTATATTTCTCTGTCGACTGTCTGGTGTCGATGACGTAAGAGAACAGGTTCTCTGTTTCTCATGCAAAGATCCACTCCACTTTTATCTCTTCTGGTTGCTAAGCAATGGCTCTTCCTGCAAAATTGAAATCCCATCCCTTCAGTATCATTGGTCGCCTCTCTCTCCCCTCTCCATCTCAAACGTACTTGAGACACCTCTGAGGGTCAGCTGCAAATATCATGGAGCTGCTGCTGACAGCTGACTGAAGGATGACAATAGATTGTGGCAACGCCGGAGGTGAAGGTCTGCTGTGGGAACTATTGCACGGTCAATCTGTCGGCCATTACAGGCAGAAAAGTCATCATAGGATTTGTAGTAATAATGAATTAACTCCCCCCCCCCCCCCCCCCCCACACACACACACACACTGAGACTTAACCTGAACAACACTGCTTCTGAAAGGTTCAAAAGAGCACCTTGATGGCGCCTTCACTGACGTTACACACAGGCTCACATCCAGCTCAGGGACCGGATGCCTCGTCAAGGTCAAATGAATCACATAAGAAAAGCGATGCATAAATGCAGACAACACCAGTACAAGTCCGCAGCTGTCACGTACGAGTCACATTTGGACACCCGTGGCGCGGCGGCGTCAAACGCGCACGATTAATGACCGACGTTCATCCTCAATGTTGCGGCCAAATCCCCATCTTCCAGGTGATGAGGAGATCATCTCCGTCCAGCAAATACAAATGTTGGTCTTGTGGGTGGGGGTAAGCTACCGCTAGTTCATTTGACACAGTAAAGCACACGTATCTAAATGTATCTCCCGGTGGAAATGGATACGATAACGTGTCTTACCGTGTGCGATGCGCAGAGCGGGTTGTGACGTCCGAGTCAGCTTGACACGATGGATCCAAAGGTGGTGCACGTTCCTTTCATTCGTCCGCTGTGTCTGTACACAACATCTCCGAGCGCGCACAGATCCGCGTCCAGTCGAACGGGGCGCAAGGTGCGTAAATTCAATCTGACGCAGGAGGAGCTCCACGCCTGCCACAAGTTTGGCTGCTTTAATTACGCTAACTTGTGCCGGATGAGGCTTATTGCAACCGTTTGTCCCAGTAAGAGTAGCTGGTCTGCAGCGCTGCCCACCCCTTTGGCTTCCACGTGCTTATTGCTGTTGTGGGATAAATGAGCTCCCCATAGTAGGGGAGAAATTAACATGGCGAGTCACGACGAAGTCTGACGCAGGTTTGACTCACCCGCTCGTGCGCACGTCAGCAGCTGATCCAGAAAGGGGAAAAAACATCTGCAGTGTTCCCAGGACGATAATAAGACAATCACATGTATCATTTAATCAGGTACACCAAATAAGCTGATTTGATACGGTATGCTGCTAGAGCAAAGGTGCTTTTGGAGTGGATGTTATTTTTTAAAATTATAATTATAATCATTGTTAATTGCAGAAGTTGTTTAAACAATACCCGGATCAGTTAATCTTTACATTGATGTATATGTATATACTGACACAGATTACCTCAATGCTTCACGTTAATTGGATTGTTTATTATTTATTGTGTTAATATGTGACATAATTTTTCTTTTACTTGATCTATTTGCCATGTTCCGGCCTAATGGATTTGTTTTCACTATGAGCCGAATAGTTACTTTTTGCCTTCTTTTTTTGGATTTTGCCCTCATGGATGCAATTGTTCATTTTGTTTAGACAAACTGAGTTTTGTCGATGCTGTTTGTGTTTAATTTGAAGTGTCAGGGGGCTGTGATTATGATCCTTAACAATTTGGGATACAAGCGTTAAAGGTGCAGTTGTAGTACAGATGAGTTTCAGCTCATGGTCACCAGAATAAGCTTTGAGCGTGAAAACAAGGCTTTCAGGTGTCAGTCAAACAAAGACACAGATACTGATTGGGTGATTGAGTATTTAGAGATGCATTGTCCACATGCTGAAGGGTTTTAAGAGTGATTATTGGTTTTTCCACTGATAACTTCCTATCGTTTTAGCACTGAGCGAATGTGGCAGCTTCGGATTATCACAGTGAAGGTGTTCCTACTACATATCATGTTCCTCATGTGACCAGCAACACCTGGGAAAATACATAGAGGACATCCTAACCCTCTGCTTTCATTAGAAGACACACACATGAACACCTACACGAGAACACACACAGACACGGCATCAGCTGACAACACGTATACCCACTATGCCTCCCATCTCCTTCAATTCACTCATGTGACTCCCTTTCCAAGGGCTGACTGCTGGGATCAGTTGCCATGGCAACCGCTGATCATATGAGGGTTACTCACCCTGTGAGCATTTCCTTTCTCTTTTTTTTCTCGCCTCATCCTCTTTTGCACCTACTGGCATTCTGCACTACGGCTGTGAGTAAAAGAACTGCCCCCCCCCCCACACACACAATTTAGCAAGGTTGGTTTTCCAGCCTCTTCATCGTTTCTGATTTGTGACTCGCCTCATGCAAACACATAGTGTATCATTTTCTTTCAGTGACGCAACAGGAGACACAATGTGCCGTTTGTCATCATCAGACGCAGCTCTCCATCTCTTGACCTTGAGCTGGGTGCGTTTATTTATATATTTTTAGCACAGAAGGCTTGGGGAAGAAGCTGCAGTGAAACTCTAATATCCAGCAGATGTTATTTATAGATCCAGCTTTACTATCTGCACCTCGTTAAACTAGAGCACAGAACAGAGAGGAAATGAGCCATCAGACTGGCCTGTGATTTACTGAGCCTTTTATTTATAGTTTAGTTTGCAGACTGCTAAAACACATTAAATAAAGTACAGACTGAACATCACGACTGTTATGCAGGAATACAACTGATTCCACCATGAAATCTTGATGTGAAATCTGGCTTTGAAACAGAAAACTTCCTCGCCATATTACTCAATGTAATGTTATTTTTCAGCTTGAAAGGATATTGTGAGTGTTGGTGATTTTTATACATTTGATAATATCGTCAGCAGAGCCCCAGCCCTTATCTCCAACCTCAGGAGAGACAGGTTGCCTGGTCACAGATTAAACATGCTGACGAACGCCGGCGGGCGTAAAAGGATCTGCGTCTCGGGGGTGTTTCTATGCAGCTGAGCCACTTCAGCAATCACAACTCAACCTCCCCTCTCTGCTCCCCCCCTCGTCCGCCATGCGAATGGTGCCATCCCAAGGCCGGCGATGCACCGACACCTTTGCCAACTCCCGCCTGGGTGTGAGAATACTGCCATTGAAAAAAGATGGACAAACGAGGAGGGGAAGAGTTTGGGGTTATTTCTCCCTGACTGACTATCTGCTGCTGTTTGTCCTCTTATGATGCGGATGAAGTGAAAAAAGTGTGTTTCTAGTTTTGTCAACTGGTTTTTGCTATTTATAATGTTTAAGGACATATATCTCATTAAGAGTCATCCCCACCCCCTTGGCTATTTCCATTTAATTGCCCATCTTGTTCAATTGACAAGAGGCTCTGGCAAAGCTTCTCTTAGATAAAGAAACATGGACAAATGTCCTGAACCCAACACGACAATCAGGATTATTGACAACTGTGATGAACGTGCAGCGGTACAATCGATGGCCGTGAGATGGTAGTAAAAACATAAAATATACCGTGTACAATAGCATCCTAGTTTGAGGCTGGGATTCGTGTTGCATGACAATAATTTTGGTCTCCTCCTGTAAAACTGTTGGGGTGTAAAAAATGATTCCAGAAGGAGAGTGAATTTACTATCAAGGTAGTTTGTTTTTGCCTTTTATCATCAGTAAATGTTTTTTTTTTTCACACTTAGTCATCAGACTCTGTTTCTCTTTCTGATATTACAACCAAACAAATTCACTATGATTATAAGTCTCCTACATTAAGCTGACACTTTAATCCAAAGCGACTTGCATTGCATTATAACCCATGCGTTACATTTTGCCTGGAGAGCCATTAGGGGTTAGGTGTCTTGCTCAGGGACACTTCAACATGGCACAGCCATGATTCGCACCACCAACCTTGCAGCTCCCAGCGCACCACACCACTCCATGTGCCACCATCGCCTCTTGAAACGAACCCAGTATTGTTTGTTAAATAGAACGAACTGGATTGGGTTTTCGTTTCTAAATGCCTTCAAAAATCTACAGCATGGTGCACTCAATCAGAGGTGAGTTTCACACTTCTGTTTTAGAGAAATTATGATATCGCGCCATATTGGCTGATTGCTTCACAAACGGCGGAAACGAATCGGAATGTTTCAGTTCCAAAATCAATGAATTGTGAAATTAAACAAATGCCAGAAATCTTGTTTTATTATGCTCCATGACATGACATTTAAAGGTCGTAGCATAACGTAAGGCTCAGAGAAGGTTAAAGTTATTCCTTTTACTGACACAGTGTGCACACTGGTATACAAGGTCGATGTCCAGACCATGACCTTTCAGGCTGTACAGTAAGACAAATACGGAAATGGTACGGCAATGACTTCCATGGATCTATGTGCATTCATCCTTATCTATTCCATAATGCATACTCATTATGCCGTGTTGGCATTAATGGGCAAATAGATGGGAGATCTCTTTGCCCAGGTTTATTTAAATCCTGTGAACTGAACAATACCATTGGAGAAATAATCTGTAGTTATGATAGTGTTTTGCGCAACATGGCTAAAAATAGATCCTTTCATACCTCAGTATTCCAGTGACATAAGTAATTGGGACAAGCGCAGGGTTCATATGATATACATAAACCCCACAGACCCGGTAAGTGACCCGTGAAAAGTCCATCTCAGACTGCGGACCCTTCTCTGCCACCTCTCGATGACTAAGAGAAGCGGAGCATGCATCAGATTTTATGTAACGACATAACAGACTGTGAACAAAATGCTGGCACCCCGGCTGTTGTGACCCTGTCGGCTGCGCTCTTGTCAAAAATCTGCACTCCCCGGGGAAGATCTGAATCTGTTCCTGTGAACTGCTGTGCTGACGCTGCGATGGAGGTTTACTGCAGTTATTCCCAACCTGCCTCCATGCCTACAGATAACTTCTGCAGTGAGGCTTATTTATTCATGAGCGAACACCTAATGGACCAATGAGATTTAAAGGCCATTGCTCAAAAACATACCACAGCGTGACTCATGCTGCTCGGCCTACAATACCTCAGTCAGCCACTTCTCCGTAGATCTTCAGTGCTTGACCTCAGCCGCCCTGTAAAGGAAAAGTAAGGATGTGTAAACTACAGACAAAGCACATTATTAGATGTGAAATCTTTCGTCCTGGATTTGGATCAAAATGAGGACATAACAATTCAGAAAGCTTAACGTCCATCTCTTAAAGTTAGGTGTAGTGTGGACAAGATATGTGTCTGTGCATCATTTGTGCGCTCGC
This sequence comes from Pungitius pungitius, assembly GCF_949316345.1. NCBI lineage: Eukaryota > Metazoa > Chordata > Actinopteri > Perciformes > Gasterosteidae > Pungitius > Pungitius pungitius. The sequence continues at coordinate 28,928,404 of NC_084900.1, forward strand.
CTTCTCTGAGAGGTGTTCAGTTCACTACATTTCTATTCCTCAGGCCAAACTTTGTGGTAGTGTACTAAGCATGTTTAAATATGCAGCATATTTCTGTCTGTTAATGGGATGAATTAAACATTGCACAATTAAAATATTCAAACGTTATTTACAAAAGGAATGATAAGTGAACTCAATTGTTTCCGTAAATGACTCAGCCAACCAGAGCAGAACAGGCTGTGTGAAACGTGACTGTCTACATGTCTGCTTGGACGGGACCGCGACTACCACGAGCTATTTCATACATTCATACATTCATACACTCATAGATCATAATCTTTGAAGCGGTGGAATTCATGGATAATCATTGAATTGGATTTGCATTTAAAGGTGTATCTGATTATAGTTACGTCTGTGATATTGTTGTGCCCCCTGCTGGTTAGAATAATAGCAGCACCATATTATGTGAACCAACATAAGAGATCTTTTCCATAGGGGGATTCATACCTGCAGTGTAAAATGAGAATACTGAAAGTGCCCAAAGAACCACACACACTATTGTGTATTATTAATTAAAAAGGGGAGTTACTCTGTTATACTGTTCCCAGTGGCTAGTTAGGGCCCAAGTGCAAATTTAGTCAGAGCGGATGACCTATTATTCTTTTAATGTTCATACCAACTGATAGTTATAGCGCCACCTAGTGATAACTATGGCCGTAAGCAGGATTCTATAAAGACGGCGATCCAATATCTGAACCCATCAAAAGGGTTCATGGGCCCACTGCCAGAAAAACAGATTCCTCTGATTTGAACATGTGCAGAAGAAAGATGCAAAGATTGGATGAGAAATGTTTTCAAATCGCTCATCAATAGAACAAAGATTCTCCTGGACTCTTCCCGCTTTGAATCACTGCACAAGCAGTCTGTATTGAATTTGACAGTCTGGAATGTTACAAAAGCGTAGAATCAGAAACACCCACGCTTTTATTTTCTCTGATTTTTACATCCATTCATTCAAAACATTCAACCCTTAAGACCGTACAAGGTTACCTGGCTACTCTGCTGGCAACCCACCGGAAATACCGTCTAAATGTGTGCAAGAAGCTTCCGATGCACGGCAGCATTCACCAAAGTCTGGCAAACACCCTGCTTGTGCGAGCGGGTGCGAGGGCCCCGACCAATGCTGCTGCTTGCAGCTTGAATTCAGCCTGCTGTTCAACAAGATCAGCGAATGACAAATGTTGATTGATTTTCCACAGGTCTGCACAATCAGTCTCAAGTATCAGAACGATTAGCATGGTAACATTCTTTCCTCCCTCCATTTCCACTCCGTCTGTCGAGTCACGCTGCTGAGACCTCTGCTGCGCAGGGAGGGCTTCACTGCCATCTGGGCTGCAACAGGGAGTGGCAAGAGAGACACACGTTCAGCCATTACCAACCATCAGCCAGATACAAGATGGAGGAGTGCGAGTCGCTTCTTAAATTGAGGACAAAGCAAAACCACTTAAGTGAATCAAAATAACAAAGTTGTTCATTTGTTCTTGGAATAAATCCAAGGCATCGTCGCAAATATATTCATCGTTACAACCAAATAGACGCCTAACAGGTTGTTCATAACTGCCCTGCTTTGCAGAGCCCCTCGCTCCGTCTGTTGTGAATTAGTGTGGGATGACGGGCAGCACGCTGCAGGCCTGTGTTTACTCGAGCGACCTCCATGGAAAATGCTTTTTTTCCTCAGTGAGGCTGGGAAGCTGAGGTAGTGTATTCAGAAAAGCTCAATAAATAAAGAAAAATAAAATCACGAGATATTAGACTTATGAATAAATAGATACATGTGTACAGTCAGTACACATGTATCTATTGGTGCAATTAATGTGGAGTTTTACATTTGGTTTGCTATTGAATGCCAGTTCTGGGGTTTTCAGCTGAAGGCATAGCTGGCATACCTGTCCTTCCCTGTCATGTCTTCATCGGTAACCAGGCCGGCAGTCACCGTGATGAATTCTGTTGTTGTTCCCGACGCCCTCACACAGAGTCTGGGCAGCTCCTCGCTCTATCAGCAGACCTTCTTCCTCTCCCTCCTCTAGTGGAGACAAACGACCTCATCTCCGCCATCGCTCTGTGGCCGCCATTGATTATCGCTGCTAGCCGTCTCATTCCCTCCCCTTAAATCGCTCTCATTTAATCCCTTGTTTTCACCACACGCCGGTTCACTATTGATTTGAATGCAGGCGGGGAACAGCTTGATGTCTCTTTTTGTAGTGTGTTCTTTTAATACACATCAGTAGCAAAGCCTCCGGGGTCAAAGGGAAAGAGAATCAATGCAAGGGCAATTAACAATATACTATATGAATGCTTTTCACAACTGCTTTTTTGACAGGATGGTGCAAGTGATTAAGGAAGAGTGTCATTCTCGCTGTAAAGATGCTTAACGTTGGGGTCAGCAGCTTGTTGCCTGAGTTCAAATCAGCTATTGCAGCCATGAAGGCTGGCAACCGTCTGCCATTAAAACCATAAACAACAGAGTAAAGGGTGAAATGACCTGGTCATAAAATCCGGCTAGTCACTGGGTTTGATGTACAGTTCTGGGCTCTATAAAAAACTGCCTTTCCCCCCGAGCTCCAAGGTCATTAGTGGGAATGATTATTGCCATATATTTCAACCTGTAGTCGCCTACTGAAGTTCTAGGTAATAGCAACTCCAAGGTCTCGCTCGTGACAGAGGGGAAAACAAATGATTATTATAAGAGGGTAAAGGTAATTGGCCATAATTCACAAGGACGCACAAAAGTGTTTCTGGCCGTGATCAAAGCTGGCTCACATACACTGAAGGTGCCTGCTTGACGGCTCATTTGTCTGGCTGCATGAAGTTGTTACACCCTGCTCTCCATATATGTGCCCACTTGAAGAGGACGCTTATTTTGACTTGCAGGATTTGAATTGTCATTTAGCATATTCAGGCTACAGGACAATTATTTAATAATCACTAAACCGTTCAGCTACAGAATATCGAGGTGACACCCGAGAGAAAGCATTAAGAGCCATTGCTTGGGTTAAAGTGCAACCTATTAAAATGTACACTTAAGTTGCATATCTGATTACAATTTAAATTGCCCAAATCCCTACACCCACCAGTAATTTAAAGAACTTTATTGTTCCCCTGTATAGGCACACAGTTAAGACACATTTAGAGATACGGGCCAGTGGCAAACGCTTGGAACAACTGTCCATTAATCATCACAGCAGTGGATACAAGTGCAGGACATTGAATTCTGGTTGACATGACTATCAATCACCACTAGATGGTGTCATTAATGTCGTTTTGCCTCAGAAGGTGATGAGCTTGTAAGTCCATCCACATTGCAAATGTCAGGCTGTTGCCGCTCATTTGGGGCAAAACGCAAGCTGCAAAGTTCCTCCAGAGGAAAGGTTGTGTATCTACAAAACCAGAAACATCTTTACACATATAATACACAGGTCGACTTCCTGTGAAGTTTGTTCTGAATCTTCAATGAATGTTCTGCTCGCCTGTAGCTTTCATTACACAGCAAGTGGACTGACATAACTACACAATCGAGAAAAAATAATGGCAATAATAATGATATCTGATACCAACAGTTTTTCCAGCACTGATGTCAGCGAGCCAGATCAAACAAACACTGCTTCCTGCAGATAGCATGAACTTAGAATAGAAGCAATAGGAAATATATACTTAATTCTTAATAAAATAACAAAAGACGGCACAACGGAAGAAAAAAAAACGTTGCTGTGGGCAACAAAGATTTATATTGGCTTTACAAGAAAATAACAGTCCGTCAAAACACGCAGACTTCAATGAGCACAGTTGCCTGTTTGATACACAAAGGCCGCTGCTCTTTAGTCTCTGGGTCAAAGGTGAAGCCTGGTGAGGGCAACATGCTCTTGTTAATAAAACAATAAACAGCAGTCTTCTCTCAACAACCCCCCAGTCAGCACCCTCCCCAGCAGGGTCGGCTTTGTGAAACCTGCTCTCTCATTCCCTCCGTCTTAACTCCAACTGCAGCTAGCACACGGGCGAGGACGCAAGGAGGGCCGTCACATAGAAACACAGATACGCGCATTTCCAACGTCATTCCCACCGCTGGAATTTAAGTCTCTGAATCCTGTTTACCCATGAGTGCAAAGATAGAGTTTAATATTTACTTTTTGCCCACCATATGTGATGTTCTTGAGTGTTTGAAATCTAAGATCAGTCACACAGGGGGGGCCCTGTGGCTCCCAGGACACCTAATACTCTGCGTGCTCCAGGGCCGGTGAGAAGAAAAAGAGCACAATTGGATTAGATACCAAAATAGGGTCAGTGTTTGTTTTAATCAATCTGGTGACACAGGGAGCTCTTGAAAGAACCGGGTAAAAAGGGCCTGGAGAGAGAGAGAAAACGAGAGAAAGAGGAAGGGAGAGGGAGTAACGGAGACAGATAGTGAAAGGGAAGGCGAAAAGGGAAAAAGAGAGACACAGAGGGCAGCCGGGGTGATTGGTCCCCAGGCTACGGCTGCATAATGGAGACTGGATGCTGCAGGGGGGGGGGGCTGGGGGGGGGGGGGGGCTGTCTGGGGGGTGGCTGGCCTCTCAGAGTTCACTGTCAGGTTTCCAAACTGAGAGCACAGTGGTCACTTCCACACAACGCCAACAGGTTATCTGACAAAAGCCAAAGTTGATGATTCAGCTGTTAAAGGATGTATCCTCTCCACAACAACATCTTGCCTTGTTGACTTTGTGTTGACGGTGATTCAAATGAAGTGGTTGCATTTGAAATCGGAGGCTGGGAATGTCAACGGTCTTGTCTCGGCCCCAGCTATCTGATTACCAAACATTTACTGTATTCTAAGGCCCGGTTCAAAGTTTAGAAAGAGAGAGTGCCAAAGCTTCTGATTGAAGAAGATAGTGTACACTATCAGGCAGAGAAAGATCTAGTGTAAGTGCAAGGCTTTGGCTCTTTTTCCATTCAGGTTGTTACAAGCATGCTCTCCCTCGCCAAGTCAGTGAATTGTGGCTCTTGTTGAACAAATAGTGATTGCAGCTGACTGGACTTTCCATGGCAGGTCTTAAAATCCTTACACCACTGAATTTCAAATGTCAAAAATCATTTTCTAATTCCTGGGAGAAGTTTTTCTCTGTATTAGAGGAAACATTTACTATCGTTCCCCTTGGACAGAAACAAATAGGGCAGTATTCTGTGAGCTCACATCTCAGCTCCCTGAAACAGAAAGAGACAGAAAATTGTTGATCCAAAAGGTGAATTTTCTGGTTCAATACCAACCTCAAAGTCTCCAATTTAGGTTCAGTGTAGCTGTGGATCTAAGTGGTATTACAGATTCATGTAGCTGTCTGACCTTGCAAGTTACTTGTTTATTTAGTTCCAAATTACCCATTAAGTCCATGTCTTATATTCAATTCTAAAAATGAGTGCCATTTCCCTTTCAACACATCTACAGTCCACTGACCTGAGAGTAGTTGGAGAAAGTGAACTCGATCAGAACAGCGGGGAGACACAAACCATCCCGTTGTCCCTGGTTAACGTTCAGCCCAGAATGTGATCTTTTTATTTAGTATGCAGATGTTCGGCTGTGTGAGAATTGGCACATCGGTATCGACATGCAGTATTTCGGATTCTCGGAGAGGCGCAAGAGTGAGAGGGTCCCAACTCCTGCGTGTCCATCAGCCGTCTCGCTGGTGTTTGGTAATGGTATCCCCCGGTCGGAAGTGCAAATCCAGCTGCTGCAAAGTGGCTATAAATTAGATTTTGCAAAAAAAAAAACTTGGTGCAGACTTGGTCTCCAGTGGGCCGTTCGCTGAGCGCTCGAACCCCACTCGTCCACTGCAGCTTTCATTATTGGTACCTAAACCCCCTAAACTTCGTTAGCATTGCCACACATTTCATCTCTTTGCTGCTTGCGTGGCTTCTTTTCTTCAAAAAGTTTGTTTCAGTCTGAATTGAAACTCCAGCGCGACAATTTATCTTTTTGCAAAAGCAAAACATGTTGAAAACATTACAGCCCGTGCTGTTGCTCTCTGGGCCTAGAGGTTAGCGGGGATGTGCCTGCTGAAAGCTTTTCCAAATCACAGAGAAATCAACTGAGTAACTTCAGATTTTTGCAGCTGCTTTCCATTCCTCAATGTGCAGAGTAATTCCAACAGTTTATTTTCTATGCAGCCACTTCAGCCCCCAAGGTCACTGGCTTTTTCTCTTTCTAAACAGGCAGAATTCTCACATGTCCTTTCTTGGTGGAACTCCACTCAGTCTAATTCGCTATGCTGGACTTTTCTTCCCCCTTGCAGACTTGTGACCGCCTCATTCAGATGTGTCAGAGTTCCTTTAATTTACAGACCTCATCGTTTGCCGGAGATCTTCTGATAATGAAAAAGCCACTTTAAGCTGCATGAGGCCTTTCACACACGTTACAGCAGAACATTCCTCGTGTTCATTGAAAAATATGTTCTCGCTCTTTTGCAATCTTTTAGAGATTGCACAAGTAATAAGCCAATTCCGTGTGCTTGAATAGCATTGCATGTGAAAATGGTACAACTGCAGTTATGTCCGTCACGATGATAAACCCATTTGAACGCTGCAGGACGATTCACGGCAGACACAAAAACACTTGCCACCATGCACACATTATGACAAGTGTCCGGGTGTCTTTTTGGGGGGTCGTGCTCTGTGCCCAGGAGCCTCGGGGCACCAGTAGCAGGATGGGCCCGAGCATCCGCTGTGACGATGACCCCAGCCATCCCTGTGGAGTTCGGCTTGTACAGCTGTATCTGATTGGACAGGAACAAAGCGTTTGGCATTCTGCAGATGGGGTCCAGACTAGAACCACTGCTCCAGTTCATGATTATTTGATCTGCGCTTGTGAGAATAATGTGGAAAAAAAACTTTCATATTTAAATATGCAAATTGGTATTGTGTGTTTCTGCAGGGCAGACGTGCATATTATTCATGCAAAAATATTGTCATTGGTATAAAAGTGAGAAGAATGTTCTTATGTCTGTCTGTGTCTTTGACCATCCCTTATTTGTAAAAAACAAAACAAAAAACATTACAGATCAAAGCAAAGTTTAACAAATCCGTCTGACACTACTGATTTGGTTAAGCCCCTATTATCGTGAAACTGTGACCACCTCATTTAGCTGAACTCCCGCAAAATGACAAGCACTCCGAATGAAAATAGTGTTGATATTCGGCAAGTATTTATGCGCGTTTCGTCTCGATGGAGGCCGCGCTGTCGAAGCCGCAGGTCCCGCCTGGAGTGTGTGTGTAATCCTGGAATCACACACGTGATTCCAGGATTACAGCCAGCCACCTTCATGAGACGATCGTTAAAATCTCAGTCATTTTCGTCGATTCACGTTAACAGTAAAACGGCTCTAATCTTCATCCAGAGGTTTAACCTTCCGTAAAATTAAAAAGTTATGAAAATAGGTGATTTTAAAATATAGGTTTTTGTCCCAAACATATTGAGAATGGGTTGTTACATATTTTTGCAGTGTTGTAGGACATGGTTCAAGCTGGTTGTGAACACTCGTGAGTAAGAATAATTGTATGAATAATAGTACGTGTGTTTTGCAATTCAATTTTAATGTATCTCACTGAAGGCAGCAACTGAATATTTAATAGTGGATATATCATCTCAATTCTTCATCCTTAAACTTGCCTGATGATTTATTTTGTTCCATGCCGGATCTATTATGACAAGATGGCTTCAACTCAGTTGTAGAATAATTTTCTTTTTCTTTTTTGGTTGGGAAATCCCCAATCTTTCGTTCATTTATCGGTTTTAATCCATCATTTAAGAAATGGAAATACAGCCTAAAAAAGTGTAATATTGGAATTTTTAATCTGGCATTGCAAAAATCCGAAAAGGGACAAGTTTCTGTGAGTCAACATAACAGTGATAAAAGCTCTAAATATTTTTCTCCCGAAAATAAAGCGAAAAAAGTAATATACTAAAGAGGTAATAAAAGGGTATGGTTTAGTCTAGTCTACTGGAAGCAAAAGCTCCCAAATATTTTGCTATTTTTTATAGGAGGATGACTCATCAATTTGATTAAATATTAATCGCCAAAATGATAACAACGGCAATCACTTTTGCTGCATGCATTATTATTTATGTATTCACGCGTCATTATAGCGTGTTTGCTATGAAGTCACACTTCTCTCTCAAAATGAGGTCAAAATTTGAAGTCTCAACTTGAATTTGTGAGGAAAAAAAGTTGAATGCCATTATCCGAATTTCCTTGTTTTTACTCAATAAGTAAAAACCACAATTTTATAAGCGATAGATTTATTTAAATGTTTTTTTTAGCACTGACAGCCTGACATGCATTTTTCTATTTTCTTTTCTGAAGGATGAGTGCACGTCCTTCGCGTTTAAATAGCATGAACACTTTTAAAATACTCACCGGAAACCCAAAGCGTCTTTGTGACAGGAAGACCTGAGGATCTTGCTGTTCTCCAGCTTCGGATAATGGAAATCCCATGACTTCCATGTTGCGCTCTTTATCGCTGCTAGACCACTTGAATCACAATCAGGAGCCATTTATGTTACACATACAGCACGGATTTGTCTTGGTGATTGCTGCGATATGAGAATAAAATAAGAGGCAAACAATAGAGACAGATTTACATCCAATGAAGGTTGCTACTAAAACGACATAAACAGCCTCAATACGATTTGTAATCATTCAACTTGACCTGCATGCGTTTAAAGTCGCATTAAACGCCTATAGTCCCCCCCCGCCCAATGTAAATCTTAAAATGAAATCTGTGAGGCTATTTCATTAAGGCAGAACTCCACCTTAACTGTTGGCAAAAACTGGTCAAATCCATATTTTTTGCTTTACACGCATGGAAAAAAAACAATTTGGTCACCTATTCTAATCAAATGTTATTCTAACCTGATATTCTAATTCTAATTTCATCACTTAAAAATATCAGGTTTCCCCACGTGAGAACAAGTCCGATTTTGAAAGCACTATATAATTATTGGCTTGACCAATTCATTTATATTTACACATATTTAGCCGGATATGCAGGTTTTTTCCAAAGAAAATAACTATAAATGAGTTTGAAAGAAAATCGCAAGCCGTTTTGAGGTCGCGCGCGCTATGTGGCGTGCGTCTGCTGCATCGGGGCCTGCGCTGATGCTTCCAGATGGTTTTGCTAAGGTGCGTGTTTACGGATTCCTGGAGATTGTGAGAAGGAGCGCGGCTGTACCGGTCTGTCCTTCATTAAGGGCCAGAGAGGCATTGATCACGACAGACAGAGAGCTTTCATAACCTTTCCTTTCTCTGGTTTAGCTACTGTTGTCGGCTCCTCGTTCAGCTCCGTGACATTAGACGGCCGTCAGAGCCTCAGCGAGCGCTCTCGTGCGTCCTTCTGCGTGTTGCCCTGACAACCCAGCACGGCCAATCGAAAACGAGTCTTTTTTTGGTTTGTACTAAACTGTCTTGTAAGTCTGGCATTATAGCTGCCTCTAAATGTACGCTGTAAAAAAGTATGTAAGGTCGGTTTGTTGGGCCCTGCGAGCCTTTTATGTTGGTTCTGTGTTAGATTTTTAAAATGTGCTCCCAATTTCTAAAATTACAGCAAGAAGAAAAAATAATTCGGGATTAATCAACCAATAACTATGTACAAATAATACAAACAGAAATAAAATGTCATAAGGGTGCAGTACTTTGGTCCTTTGGTTGAAGGTCACAAGGGGACTTAATTGAGGAGCTTAATATGTCATGATCTTCTCCAATATTCTCCAAAATTCTAATCAATAAATGTTGGTCTTTCTTTTCTGACCGACTGGCTCTTCTCATGTGTGTTGAGGATGTGGTTCCTCAACTTGTTGCTAACTCTCAGTGGGCTCCACGACGCCTTACATGAGGTCAGACAGAGGACAGCGACACCACTTCCCATTTCCCTTTCGAAAACCTCAACCCCCATCGCAACAGCGGACCATGCTTAAGCTTCCCACAATGCACCTCTCCAGCCGCCTGACCCAAGGGTCGGCAGCTGTCAATCACTTCCTCAGCTGGCTCTTCAGCTTCTGGACATAGACTGGAGATTGTGTGGAGGGCCTCTGAGAGGAGCCCGGGCTCTGCATATGGGATCATCTCTGTGCATTCATGGTGGCTAATCAAATTAGCCATCCTTCTCCTATTCTAATGCAAACCTCAGGTTGAATCACCACCCTGTACGTGAGAGGAAAGGCCCCAGGCGGAGATGGACAAACAAAGACAGCCAGCTCGAATGAAGTACAGAGTTGTACTTCTTTCCAGCATGGCTGTCTTTATTGTTGTTAGGTTGTTCTTGATGAGTCCTCCGTCTGCGTGCTGTTTGACGTTCACACAGATTGTCACTGGAAAAGGTCAGGTCCTTCTTTACTCTCTGCACACATGACAGATATTGTTCACCCGAGGATCACCTAATCTTCTAAAGAGAAGGACTTTAAATAAGATAAGATAATAAAGATTAGTGATCACTTCATTTTCCTGTTTCAAACGCAAGCCGGTGGTCCATTTAAATTGTGTGCATAGAGGACGTAAGGTGTAACACGGTGTGACAGGTCCTGCGGACTGAGGATGTTGTGGAGGGAGGGGTGGAAGTGGCTCTCTTGCCTGAGGGCCGCTGGGTGCGCGGTGAGAGTGCGGGGTCACCTTTATCCACGCTGTCTGTGCCCAAGGCCCGGGAGGCCGCTGGGGGGGAACCTGGAACTCCCAACAGGCTGAACTGATTTCCTGTGTAGGGTCATGCCCAGGACATGTCAGGCTTGGAGGACAAGGGTTTAGGACCATGGGGCGGGGGGCGGGGGGGGTCAGTGAGTGAAGTGGGTCACGGTATGGGCAGCAAGTTATAGGCTGTTTCTGACATCTCTCGGCTTTATCCCCGTATGTTAAATAAATGCACTTATGTGTCTCTGAGATTAGTTTAATAAAGGAAAACGCTCGGTGAAAGTCTGCCTTTTCAGTGCATGAATGAGTGGACCCCCACCCTCGGGTATAATTAAACAAACCACAACACACAGACGTCCACAAAGGCTTTTATTCTTCAGCAAATAGCATATCCATAATCCTCTATTTATTCATATAAACCCTGTTACCTGCGGCTGCCCTGAGATCGTTCTTCCTCTTGCCCATATTTCTGGAATGCATTTATTCAGCTGGGTCCGTGTGTTGCTGCCTCGGGCTACAGAGGACATGCTTGTCACGAGATTTGAGAAACGTATCCATGTCCCCCGTGTGCATACATCTCAAAAACGTACTCCACTCTAACAGAATTATGATGTTTTAATGGTGGTCAGCCAGAAACTTGCAAGTATACTGTGTGTAGGCCCGAAGTTTACCGGGATGAATACACTGAATGTAGGAAGGTCAAAGCTGGTATTGTTGCTGTCATTAACATGACAGCAGCTTCTTTAGTCATGTACACTGTCATTAGGCCTTATGTCTGAGGTCACCAATCAATGTAAACTTGAAGGAGCGCTAATTTTCATGCAAGCATCCAAGTCTTGCAATTGGTGAAGCCATGGAAGTTTCGTTTTGTCATCATTTTATGAGTCTCTTAGTAAAGATAAGAAATGTCAAATCTCGGCACATAAGATGTTTTGTAACATGTGGTACTAATGATTTATTTTTAATTTTTTTTTTGGGGGGGGGGCATTAAGTTAGAATTAGTGAAGTTAACAATTCAAGCTCCATTGAAGCAACTTTAACACAATATTACTTGTTGCACAGCTTTCTTTTCTATATTGGATCTGTAACGTCAACTGCGGGACGCCTAAATACGGAATCAAATGGGGCTTTTCAGCCCAAATGGATCGCGTGTTTACACACTTGTCCATCAGCTGAGCAGCGCGCAGCATCAGGTATCCGCAGAGATGGCGAGATGTCCCCAAAACCAACGCGACTGGGTCTGAACCTGGTAAGTGCACTTTGTTTAGACTTGGTTTGTCCAGATCTGAGATAACATGTCATATCAAAAGCCTTTCATCTTGTTCCTGAGTCCAACTGCTTCTGATGAGTTTCGAGCGGCATGGTTAAAATAATACATCCTGCTCTGGAAAAAAAAGAAGCTTTTTTACCGTTTAATTAGGATGTTATTATTTTTATATTGGGTCTCATCAAAACAACTGTCAAGTGAAAAAATGAGTCATTGCATTAATTATAACGGTATTTTCTTGCATGCAATGGAAATGTTATGACCTGCAGGACTATTGTTTTACTGTTTCCATTATTTCTAAAAGACTTTCAGTATTATTCAATTGAGCCACAGGAAATCGGCACCACACTTTATGGCTGAACGATAAGGACACGGCAAAATAAACCACCGTGTCAGCGGAGACACCGGTAACAAAATCAGTGTTCTGAGTTAAATCTGATCACATATATTCACACTTAATAATGATAACGTTAAACATTGTCATTATGCATTGTTGTATCCTCGAGATTGCCCACAGAATAATGGTTTCGTTTCAATTAATATTTGACGCTAACGTTAAAGCGTTGGTTCGTCCTTTTAAATTAGGCCAATAGACAACCTCCGAAATCCAAAATATGTCGAGTTAGGTCCATACTTCATGGGATTCCTCCAATAAAAGCCCGTCTGCCATTGCGTTACATTGTGGCCCTTTTAACGAAATTGTTGACGGTGATGACAATACACGCATGTTGCGCTGAGTAGACCATGAAATAAATCATCTCAATGGATTTGCATAATGTGTATATTATGATCATGTTTATGACTGCTTGCCTGTGGGTTCGGTGTCCAATAGGCGGCGATCCAGATTAGTTTGACGGCGGCAGTCTTTTGGACTGAATACACATGCTTTTTACATGCATCAATCAATCTTTTTTTTTTTTAACATGGGTCCTTATTAATTGGCTGAAGAGAAACCGTGAATTTGGTCATTTGTTCCTTGGATTTCGTTCCTTTTCTTGGTTTGCGGAAGAGGGGACACGTGTAGCTACTTATTGGAAGTACAGTACACAAAAAAAATCTGATGAATTGGCTTAATGCGTTAGAAAGTCAGTCTGACAAAGACTAATACAAATGCCAACACCAAGTCCACTTGTGGAATATAAAATGTGATATGAATAAGTAAAACGAAATGGAGATGAAAAATAAAATAGGAACAGAAAACTATCATGACCGTCCCTGAAAAAACACACACCCAAATTTTGTGTATGTTTCTCCCTTCCTGCTTGATTTGGGGATGAGGCCCGTGACACTATGAAATAGGAATGAAATGGTTAATTGGGGGGATAGAAACCACACGTGATTGCATTTTTGGCGGATTAGAGCAGACTGCTGGATGCCACAATAAATACGACTCACATATTCTCTCTACCCCCCCCCCCCACACACACACACACACACACACACACACACACACACACAAACACACAATCACTCCCGCCCTGGTTTCACGGGTCTTTGTTTCTGATCTGTTAAATCCCACCCACTTGACATGGACACAGAAGAGAGAAAAAAATCGCCCCACTCCGGCGCCCACACTATCAGCGCCCATTCGCTGATGTCTGCGGTGCCTGCTGGACACGTAAGATGGAGACAGAGAGTTGTTTGCCTTTCTCTTCGCAGACCAGCAGGAGGACGCCAGATAACTCGCCCAGAGTAGAGCACAGCAGCTCTGGCTCTTTTCTCCCCTGCGATGAGCTGCAGAAACCCCCGCATCTTCCTCCTCCTCTCCCTCACCGCCTCAGCCTGCGTGGGGACCTGTACGCCGCCGCCATGGGAAGGTTTGGGGATGCTGCTGGGGACTTTACGCACGGCGCAGCGTCGGCCAACTCCCCCGCATCTCCGTCCAAGCACAGCAAGTTCTTGGAGGGTTTGAACCAGGATCAAAAGGGGGCAGTGATGAACGGCAAGGCAGCGTTTTATGAGAACAGCTCGGAAGGTGAGTACGGGAGAATGTTTGTGTGACAAAAAGAAAAAGGATTAAAAAAAAACACACACAAACTGATGGACTTATGAGAAATAGGAGCAAGAGCTTTGAATGAATCAAACACAAATAGCTTTACAATACAATTCATGTGAATAACTGATATTGTTTTGGTTGGGTTGTTTTTTTTATTGAAAATAACTAAGTAAAAGCATTTCTTTACAAATATTTTTAGGAAAACATTGTTGTGAGACAACGACGGGCGAATTAAGGTATATTGGGACATCAGGTAATTTGGGACAGCATGAGGAAAAAGCATTTGACTTCTTTGGTAAAGTTTGGGGTGCTAATACATTGCTCAGGACTAAAGTCACATGAGATAACGTAGGTGACATCACACAAGGAAAAAAGTCAAATGCTTTTTCCTTATGCCGTCCCAAATTACCTGATGTCCCAATATACCTGAATTCACCCTATACACTTGATCCTGTTCCATCTAGAGATTATTTAAATTCTATAAATCCGGTGGATCAGATTCCGTTTTTTAAAAATATCTGGTGAGTGCAATTACAACTAATAATTACACAAACGTGTTCATTGGTTTTAATTTTGCAACTCAAGGCCTGATTGCCGTAAAAATGTCAGCAAGTTATCTTTCACCAGACGTACCTAAATGGGAGAGGTTAAAGGTTAGCCTGGCAGAGAGTTTGGTGTGTCATCAGGCTACGAGTCAGGTCAATATTCACCTTAATATTTCAGTATTTTAGTCCTCGCCTGTAAGAAAGAAATCCGGCTAAAGTCTGCATATGATGAACCTGAAAAGGTTATGTGGTCTTTCACTTTATTTATTAATGGTTCTGCAAAGCAACAGAGGATATGAGCGCCGATAAGGTCTTCGGGATATCTGTGTCCACAATAATATACAACAGATTGATTCATGTGACTGCCAAAGACCCGAAGACGTCTTTTCCACGATGAGTTATGATAAGGGTCCCAGCTGCTCCGTGTGGAAGTGGGATTTTTTTGTATTACTTTACTTGGCTTTGAATTAGAAAAATACATTTTCTGTCGCACGCACACAAACACACACGTGCACACAGGATGCTGCGTGTGTGTGCGTGCGGGTGTGTTTGCGTGTATCTACCAATACTACTCTTTATTTGTGTATTTTGGTTTGTTCAACTTCAAAGGCAGACGTCTTCCTGTTTCGTCTACAGTGGGACGAGAGTTTATTGGTGGTGCGACACGTCAACACACATTTAAAACCTTCAACTGTCTTTAGCTCGAAAGTTTTTTCATCCAGCTTATAATGTATTTTTTTGCTGTTAATTCGTGCAAGTGTAATACAGAATTTCATGAACGAATTACGTGACTTTTCAATTAGTTTAAAAACAAATTAAAAAAACCTGCCAAACTCCGCTCAGAAAAGGACAAAAAATACAGATTATTTTTTAATAAATGGGATCTGCTATTTATTCTAAAATGTTTAGTACTTGACAATTTGGATTAATATGATTGATACTCTATTACATTGGCGTTCATGCCACGAAATAATCCAAACAAAATGTATAAGGGAATAATACATTTCTTGACTGACTCTTTTGTGAAGGCAGCAACATAAACTCAATTCCAACCTTAAATATTTGTTAGAAGCTATCTTTCATAATTATGAATCCTCTGCTATAATTATATTAAAACCAGTAAATATTATATCTTTTAAAGAAACCGGATGAAATTTAAAAGACTTAACTGCCGTTTTCCCCAAATTGAAAACGTAATGTAGAGAGCAAGAAGACTAGAAAAGAAGCCTCCATTTCTACTATTTCTTCTATTTCAGTGTAGAATTAATCCCCTAACTCACAGAATGATATTTCATTCTCCACATTTTGAATTCATCCTCTATTTTCCATTCACATAGATCTGGATTGTGCTGTTTGACAGAGTAAAAGCGACAATGTCTGGCGGCCCCAGTGTTATATCTCAACGGAGAATATTTTCATCATGACCTGCGTGTGAGGTTGGATCTAATGGTCATAAGGAAATTAATGCTGCCCTGAAAAGTGCTCTCTGTCGGGCACATATTGAATTAGGAGAATAACAAAGTAAGGCCCCTGCGTGCCTGCAGTTGGAGCCAGAGTGGTTTTGTTTTGGAGCTCAGGGTTAAACGTAATGAACATGGACAACAACATCAAAACACTGCAGGAGGGAACAGCCGTCCATGGTCCGTCAGCAAGAGGGAAAATAATGCTTTCAGATTTCCCTCCAATGTATCAATCATCAATCACGTGCTTTAGCAGGTAAATATTTGAATGTGTGTTTCTTTGGAAAGTGAAACCAAACATTTATTTTATTGTGTGGATTTATTTACCTTCCAAATGTGACAAATCGAATCACGTTTTTTAATTCAAACCAACTCACCAAGAGTTAACTTTGGTTTGCCTGAGATAATTCAATGAAAATGCTGTTTAGCTGAATTAGGGTTCCGTGTGTTTTTTCTCGGTGTCACAGTTCAGCTTCTTCTGATAGTCAGTTGGGGAATTAAATTGAGAAGCCTGCATAAAAATAACAAAACAAGAGATTCATGAATTTTTCATTAGAATGTTTGATGTGATCTTTTGTTTATTTCATTTGATAATAGTGTGCAATTATACGCCGTTGGTCCTAATATTTAACTTTTTCACTTTAGAGCCACAATGAGACTGTTTGCCTGGTGCCTCACATGCAAAGATGTGTTGCCCTGAAGCCCGCTGGTCTGTTGGTGATGTTTTTCAGGGTCCCACATGTTTTTTTGGCAACTTTGGAAAACCCTAAACAACATATACTTAGATCTGATCTAACCTTATGCAAACACAATCATTGTCATTGAATGTTTGGTCCTGGCTAAGATGGGCCGTACGAGCAATCCAGACAAAGTGAGACTGTTTAAACAAAGTATTTGATGGAGGATCAGATCTAAACAAAGCTGGAATTAAAATCAGAAGTTGATGATTACAAAATCATCCAGCAACCACCCTAAAAAATGTGCGGCGCCGTAAACTCAACCTACTATAAATATAAAAATGTGTCCAATTAATCCCTTTTGATGACGTAACAATAAAACAGTGTGTACATTTTTCAAAACATCAAACTTTCTCCCTCTTTGCCTTTATGTCTCAGTCAGAGAGAAAGCAGCCCCAAAGACCATGGGCTATCCCGGCATTGGCACAGACTGTTGTGGCAAGCTTAAAGAGCCGGGTGCCGCTCTGCAGGGGGACTTGATCGCAGACTCCATCGACCTGTCAGGCAAGAACAAGAAACGGCGCAATCGTACTACCTTCAGCACCTTCCAGCTGGAGGAGCTGGAGAAAGTCTTTCAGAAGACACACTACCCAGATGTGTACGCTCGGGAGCAGCTGGCCCTGAGGACCGAGCTCACTGAGGCCCGGGTTCAGGTGTGTGTGAGGGCGACTGACTCGTACATTACCCCTTTTGTTTCATATGCAAAAACCCCAAAGTTCCTGTAACCCAATATTTTTGTATTTGAAAGGTGTGGTTCCAGAACCGTAGAGCCAAGTGGAGGAAACGGGAACGCTATGGAAAGATCCAGGAGGTCCGCAACCACTTTGCGGCTACATATGATATCTCTCTGCTCCCTCGCCATGATGCGTACCAGGTAGGCCGCCGCAGATCTCACAAGACATACATGTTGTTGTTGAAGGTGTAGAAACAATAGATCCTGCTGTGAGAAGTTGTTTTGTTTTTGAAGCTCAATTAGACTTTTGCAGATTTTGTATCTTGATCTGGTGCCGACAGCAAAGTATGAAGGGTTTCCATTTTTATTTCTGCATGTGCATAATGTGTCATATCTTAAACCCTTCTCGTCAGATGCAGGGCAACCTGTGGGCTGGGGCGGCTCCGGGAGGGGGCGGGGGTTCAGGTCCTGGCTGTGTCCTGGGAGCGGACTCCATCCCCTCGTCGTGCATGAGTCCATACCCTCACCCCCACAGCAATCTGCAGGGCTTCATGGGCATGCCTTCGTCCCCCAGCCACCCCCACCACCACCACCCGCCTCACCATCCAGGCATCAATGGCCTCTACTCACTCCACAGCTTTCCGGGAGGCCTCGGGCCTCCTTCCATCGAGGGGCCCGAGGCTGACTACAAGCCGACGGGCCTCGTGGCTCTGCGTATGAAAGCCAAAGAGCCGGGCAGCATCCTCTCCTGGCCTACATGACCACTACAGTGCCAGCACCCCATTCTGCACTGAGCCAAAGCATATAAACAGTCCAACATATGACTCAAATAATTCCTCCTAACATTTATGTAAGCTTAGAGACTTTTCACAATTCAGAAGATTTTGGAATATGAATTTCAGGAACATTGAGGGCAACTGGAGCCTCTAGAACAAAAACCCAGTCCGTTAATAGGAACTTTATTGTTTCCATTTGTTGTTTGATGTCCTATTGTTGAGACCAAAGAAGAAAATTATTTAAGCATGTAAAAATTGTAAGTATGATTGTAATCATTGTTCTTTTTTCTCTGTTGTGCTTTATAGTGTGACCAGTAATAAAGGCCTCCATCTACATATTGCTTTTTTCAGTAGAAAACTATTTTTGGTGAAACGCGATTAAGAAAAAACAACAAGATCAAACTCAGTCGGAATTATTTTTGCCTCAATGGCTGTTAAAAGACAAAAGTCTGTGTCATCATGTTTAACTGGGAATATGCTTTACAGGCTACGGCTGCCAAAACATGAGGATTTCTGCCACGCAGGAAAAGAGCTTTTTCTCTATTTGGAAAGTGCACAGAGAGACCGTACATGTGCAGCAGATACTTTGGCCTCACTTCAAGAGCCCTTCAGGTGGCACCTCATGGATCAGAGGCGAGTGGCAGGTTCATTAATGTAAAGTTAACTCAGTGACCACACTCCACTATTCATGATAAAGTAAGCCTCCCTCAGAAGGATGGCCTCTTGTTGAGCCATTTATCATTCACATCTGGCATCAGTGGTAGTCCAGACCAACTGAGTAATGACTTTCAGTTTAATAGAATAAATTGGGGTTACCATGGCCCACTGAAGCCATTTGTCATGATACAAAAAAATGTATATGACAAATACAAATCTGTGTCTTGCTAAGTCCAAAATGTATTCTGAATGCAATCTTAATAGTCCGTTTCAGGAAAATCTCCTTCCCCAAACATTGTTCTTAAATGTAAAGAAACACTGAATTGCACTGTACCATCCAGTCACTGGAAAATGACTGAATACCAACATATCAATGTCAGATGAGTGAACATTTAAATCTGTGAGAGACGGAGAACGCAGCTAGAGTTGAGATAAAAGACGGTTCCCCTGGTGAACAAAGCCGTTCGAAGCACCACTTGCTCCCCTGAAATGCATACGGCTTACCAGAGACTATCCTGCCTCTCCTTTCCTTTTGCCCGCTCCACTCCACAGCCATGACGGGGCGGCTCAGCAGCCGTTCCCAGAGCCCGCGCCGGAGTTTTGTGTGAGCCACTAACATGTGGTTCCAATAAAAGAATGCACAAACCCATCAGAAACACTTTCCACACCCACAGCTTCAGATTCCAGCCAGGCCCTGGGAGACGGCAGCTCTTACTGCAGTTACATAGTCCCCTGATTAAATCCCAGATTAAGTGGAGGAGATAAGGAGACCTGTCAGTAGGGATAAGGGATTGAGGAGATGGCCATCTTTAGGAAAGCTGAAGAAATGGAAGATGGTGGATCAGTGCTCATTTTGAGTATTTATTTTATACGGTTAAATAAATCTGCCAAAGCAAAAGAATAGACTC
Source organism: Pungitius pungitius (assembly GCF_949316345.1). NCBI lineage: Eukaryota > Metazoa > Chordata > Actinopteri > Perciformes > Gasterosteidae > Pungitius > Pungitius pungitius. Next base: position 28,948,102 of record NC_084900.1, read on the forward strand.
AGTGGCTTAGCAAATCTGATGTGTTAACTCTTGAACACTGTCAGGTTGGGTGTAAAATAATAGATATGTATATATAGCAATATGTATATATGCAGTATGGTAGTCAAAAACAAGACCAAATGGAAGTACTTCATCTTATAAGTTTTGAAGTAGTCATTTAAGTTACAGTGGTATGCACTTTGATCTGTATTGGGTCAATACATCAAGTCTGACATATGATGTCAGAAATGAAATGAAAAATGTTGGTAACTCTGGGCGGACTTAATAACTCAGCATCTTTCTGTGTGAGGGTCATTGGGTGAAAACTGTCACTTGAATTTGAAAATTACTATATTCTTAGCCTCATTAATGGACAATCTGATTTAATGCTCATTAAAATCTGTACAGCTGCCTGCTGGCCACTGCTCTGAGCTTTGATCCCAACCAGATTTATCTTGGCCTTGAAGTGCAGCTATTGTGACAGAACAGATCCTTGTTTTTGAAGTAATTGGACTTCATTAACGTTTTTCCACACAGCCAAACAATGTGGTTGCACAGTACGGCTGTCTCTGTAACACAGTCAAACTGTCGTGGAGGCAGGCGCGTTCAACACAGTCTGCCATTAAGTATTTAGCTGCTTCAAGATGTTGAGCTTAATTTAACAATGGGTCAATTGCAGGATTTAAAAAAAAATGTGGCCATACTAAGTTGACTATTTAAATTTCAAGTGCACAACATATTTTTTACCAATCCTAAAACACACACATACATCTTATTTCATTATGATGAAAACATTCCTTTGACTCCGAAAATAACTCGAATGAAGGAGAAGAATAGGACAAACCCTAATCTATTTTAATGTTCTTTCCATCTAAAAATAGGAATTGAGAAGTTACATATTGAAAATGCCTGAAGGATATCAAATCAACCCACAAAACAAGCATCACAAGTTGTTGATCAGTAGCTTGTTTTTGGGTCCAATGCCATTCTTAAGGATACGTATTTTCACTGCATTGTGCTCTTCGAGTTACTGTTCAATTACTGCCACCTTGTGGTATTAGGTCGGCATATTTAAAAGTGTAAACACATTTCACATACATTTGAATAGTTATGTACTTTGAATGGTGATTGAAAAGAAAACAGTGACTGCTGACAAAATTCCAATGACACATTCACAATGCCCTGCCACCCATGTAAATGTCCCAAATAAACAACTAGCTTGTTGTGCATATATTGTTTAGTATTGAGCATTGACTCATAATAAGGCTACAGAGAGTGATGGTGTTTCGTGTATATTGGCGATAAATATAAAAGTGAAAACGCATAAATACACATCCACGTTTAAACGTCCCAGTGGATGACTGACATGCGCTTAAAAGTTTTCCACCCTGTTTTTTAACCAATCGGGTCGCAGGGGCGGGCCTTCACGTTAATCTGTACAAAATGGCGACTGTTGTTGTTTTGCTGCAGGGTCAGTGAATAAATCCGCTTTTTTCATTTCAATAATTCTCTGTACACTACGGCGGAAACAGCAATTAAAACCCCTGCTGTCCCGAGGGCCGGCTCCGTGTGGACTGAAATGAAAGGTAAAGAGCGGTCGCCGATCAAAAAACGCTCCCGGGCCTTGGACGATATACGAGACAGGGGAGGATGCCACCCGACCAGCAAGAAAATGGGGGCTCTCTCCGTTTCCAGTGGGAGTAATAATGGAAATAGCTCGACCAAAAGCGACGGCGGCTCGACGAGAAGGAGTTTACTCGGGGAAAAAAGAGACAGGGACTTTGACGGCCACAGTCGGACTGCAAATAACCACAGTTGTCAGTCAGCTGCCGCCAGCTCCATCGGCAAAAACCACAACCTAAGCCTGACGCTGGACTTAGCCTCGCCGAGGACCGCTTCCCGGGGGGAGCAGCGGGTGCAGCCGCCCAGCACCGAGAGTGAGTACAAAACCCTCAAAATAAGCGACCTCGGCACCCAGCTGAGCGACGAAGACATAGAGGACGGACTCTTTCACGAGTTTAAAAAATTCGGCGACGTGAGCGTTAAAATCAGCCGTAGCAACGACGAGCGGATAGCCTTCGTGAACTTCAGGAAGCCGGAGGACGCCCGCGCCGCCAAGCACGCGAGGGGGCGGTTGGTGCTCTACGATCGTCCGTTAAAAATCGAGGCGGTGTACATCAACCGGAGGAGAAGCCGCTCCCCGGTGGAGAGGGACCTGTACGGCGCGGCTCAAGGCCACAGACACTTGCAGAGACCCCTCTCGCCCACCGGGCTCGGATACAGAGACTACCGGCTGCAGCAGCTGGCCCTGGGGCGGCTCCCGCCTCCCCCGCCGCCGCCGCCTTTGCCCCGAGAGCTGGAGCGGGAGCGGGAGTTCGCCCTGTTCGAGGCCCGGGCGCGTCCGGCTTTCATAGCGGAGCGAGCGGCGTTCCGTGAGGAGGATTTCATATCGCCAGAAGACGACCAAAGAGCCAACAGGACGTTGTTTTTAGGCAACCTGGACATTTCCGTCACCGAGGCAGACCTGAGGAGAGCTTTTGACAGGTTCGGGGTCATCACCGAGGTGGACATCAAAAGACCCACGCGAGGACAGACCAGCACGTATGGATTTCTGAAATTTGAGAATCTTGACATGGCCCACCGGGCTAAACTTAGTATGTCGGGCAAAATAGTAGGCCACAACCCCATAAAGATAGGTTATGGGAAAGCTACTCCCACCACGCGCCTTTGGGTGGGTGGACTGGGACCCTGGGTACCTGTAGCTGCCCTAGCGAGAGAGTTTGACCGCTTTGGCACCATAAGGACCATTGACTACAGAAAGGGGGACACTTGGGCCTACATCCAGTACGAAAGTTTGGATGCCGCACAGGCGGCATGCACACACATGAGGGGCTTTCCGCTGGGAGGTCCAGAGAGAAGACTTCGAGTAGACTTTGCTGACACTGAGCATCGTTACCAGCAGCAGTTCCTGCAGCCTCTCCCAATCCCACCGTTTGACATGGTGGCCGAATCATTTGTCCATCGTGCAACACCTGAACCCCTGCGGGTCAGGGAACGGACTCCACCGCCACTTCACTTTAGGGAAAGAGAGCTCTTTCCTGGAACTGAGTGGCCCAATCCAGCTATTCGTGATCGGGTACGCGCTTCCCCTTTCGAGCCCCTGGAGCACTTGGAACGTGAGCGGCGGGCGCGGGAGCCGTGGTCTCTGGAGCGAGAGCTGCAGGGACGAGAACCTGCACGCAAACGGCGCTTAATGGAGGACGGACGCCACTTAGACCACTCTCCTGACAGCACGGAGAGGACAGTGAGGCGTAGGCGTGCTTCTCCAGATGGCAGTCCTGGAGGCAGCAGCAGAGATGGCGGGCGCTTCAGCGACTCGGAGCGCCCTCTGCGGGCCGAGAGACCCTCTCCAGCACAAGAACGTCACGGCAGCCTGGAAAGAGGTGTGGCCGAGCGGAGACTCAAAAGCCAGATACTCTCCGACAAGGGCGCGCCAAGCAGCACCGTTTCAGCGGTTGGAGAGCGCAAGCGCAAAGCCGGCGACGTTGGTAAAGGGCCGGCCAAAAGAGAACGTTCTGAGATCAATTCCAAGGGAGGCCAGCTGTCCAAACCCGTCGGCACAAAACTCGGCTTGGCCTGGCACGGTATGCTGCTGCTCAAGAACAGCAATTTCCCAGCCAACATGCACCTGCTGGAGGGCGATCACAACGTGGCCAGCGACCTGCTCATCGAGGGCACCTCCGGGCGGCAGGTGAGCGAGCTCAAGATCACCCAACGTCTCCGTCTGGACCAGCCCAAGCTCGACGAGGTGTCCCGGCGCATCAAGGTGGCGGGTCCCGGTGGCTACGCCATCCTGCTGGCAGTTCCTGGCACCACAGAGGATTCGTCTACGTCCGACCCCGCGGCCTCCACTCAGCGCCCGCTCCGTAACCTGGTGTCCTACCTCAACCAAAAACAAGCCGCGGGAGTCATCAGCCTACCTGTGGGAGGGAGCAGAGATAAGGACAACACGGGGGTGCTTCATGCTTTCCCCCCCTGTGATTTCTCCCAGCAGTTCCTGGATTCCTCTGCCAAAGCTCTGGCTAAAAGTGAAGAGGACTATTTGGTCATGATTGTGGTTCGTGGAGCATCTTAAAAAAAAAAAAAAAAAAAAGGAAAAGAAAAAAAAGGAACACACAGAAGTTCAAGTGGTGTAAAAAAAAAAGAAAAAAAAAAAGAAAGAAAAAAAAAGAATCTGCTGTATGTCAGTAACTATTGCATGCTGCGTGTTCTGCATTATGGCGTACACTAGTATGGTCCTTGAGTGTTTCTATGTTACCATGTAATCCACTGAAATAACAAACCCTGCCCTCAAACTGAACTAAAAGGATGTGTGTATTTGAACTTATTTTCGAAAGGGTGAAGGAATTGCTCAGAGTCATAAACCTGCAGTAACTCAGTCCAAACATATTAACACAGTAAAATATGAGGAGCATTTGTTAAATAAGTTTAATTTACGAAGAGATGAGGCGTATAGAAAACATTTTTTGACTAATTGAAAGTTTTAAAAACTGAGCTCTCCAACTCTACTACAAGAAAATAACAAAATAATTTAGATATGCACTTAGTAGACACAATATCACCCCACTACAAAGAGACCACAAACAATGGCCTCCCAAGCTACAATAGTGTGGAGGATGCACCTCCCTCACTCTGTTAACAACAAAGGTCACGTTTTCTCCACCCTATTATACTGCATTGCCTTAGATGGTATGGGGGTTATTGGGTCTAACCCCTGTGTAGGCATTGGCACGAGGAGAACTTCAGAAACATCCTTTTCCAAGGATTTAAATGACAATGTATTCATATTTCTACCACTGAGCATGACACTTTTTAATCAACGGTTCTCAGTGGAGGTGGAGTGAATGTTTTGGTCCAAAGCTAGTCAAGAGGAAAAAAATCCCGGTATCATTTTAAAGGTCAAAACGTGTCGCAAAACCTTTCTCAAGCACAACATTCAACAGCTGTGTGAAAGGCGCGTGTCGTGCTGCAAGGGTTGTGCGACGTGTTTTCAACTTTGATGTGCTCACACCGGCCTGCATGTATGTGCTCTCAAAGCTGTAAAACATTTTGGTCACCAGTTTAAAGTATCTCCCGATTACACCGGTACATTTCAGTCCCTAATGCTGTGAATTCTGTTTAGAAAGAAACTCAGATTGTGTTCAGGTTCACGGTTCGGTTTTGAGAACATCTGTTATTAATGTGTTTCTCAGTATTGGATCATCAAGTTTCAAGATAGACAACGAGCTGCGTGTGTGTCCACTGGTAAAACTAAACTGCTTTACCAGTATTACCAGTCGTCCACAAAGTCAGTTCTTTGTGGACATCTGAATACATTCAGATGTGATATTTCTGCCCAGGGAACAGCCCATAACACAATAACCATAGCCTAGTAAAGCAAATACTAACATGTTGTTCATATTTTTTACTTCATATTTTATTTTGTGCATCCCTACCTTTAGAAATGGTTGTGTAATGTGATCTATGAAAAACTACAGTAGTAATGGATAAAAAAAAAAGCGTAGAGTTTTGTGTTGTTTCATTTATTGCTCTGAAATCGGTAGGTCCTCAAATAATATTATTAGTCAGTTTTATTAATACGTTGGTTCAAAGTGAAAACCTGCTCTTTGTTCAGTGAGTAGGTCTGAGGAATTCTAAAGTTTTAGAAACACGTTCATGTTGCAATTCTTTTAGAGGTTTTAATTTGACACTACTTGACCCGCCAACATGCTCTCAACTCTCAAGGCCTACTTATCCAATTCTGTTTCGCCATTGTATGTTTGTCATGCAATAGAAAATTGCTGATTTATGGTTTGATATGTATTGAAAACATTTAATGTGTCAGAAAATTGCTATGTGTGAACATCACACCCACTTCAACGTTGGACTCGGAGACGAAAGCCTCTGCAGAGAAGCTGTTTGTGAGTCCTCACTAATGAGGCAAACTTTAAGTTGTGTATCCCGACTGCACCTGTGATGACTTCTGTTTTAAATGGAAAAATGAGCAATGTACACTTTGATGTCATGGGAGAGGAAAATCCATAGAGCCCATGCGAAGCTGTTCACATACCTGCAAGTGCGTTTGGGCACTTAATGTGACCGATTATCAATAAATTGTTCATTTGAAGGGAAACCTGTTTCTTCGATGGAAGTGAATTGAAGAAACACGCTGCCATACCTTATTGTGTTTCAACGGAGTTGTCACTTGAGATTCTGTTTCTGCACACGTGGGAGACAACTTGCAGTTTGTTTAGCACCAGTGAAGAGAGACCCCCGCCTCCCCCCCCCCCCCCCCCCGTCTCCTGCCACCTGTACCGCTCAAGGATCGGCCTGCTCTGAGCTCACTAAGTTGCCCATCATAAATTACTCCCCCCCCCCCCCCACGAATCTCCGTTCCTCTGTCAACGTTTTCCTGGACAGGATGGAGGAGCCTTCTCTGCCGGTCGCTCGCAGCCAGCCTGCGGTGCGACACGTTGGCTGGCGCACACAGCCGCGCAGCTCGTGCAGGGTCCGGGGGCAGGAGCCAATGGCAGCACGCGGCAGTGACCTGTTGTCTCGTTACTCTAAACGCTCCGTGTGGCTCGCACCTGGTCCGGAATCGGAGCTGAGGAAAATCCCACCACCGGCCGTCACGCACGCCACTCAGGAGGTTGTGTGTGACGCCTCATTCGAGCTGAACCACTGGGGTGATTTGTCTTGATTGCTCTTTGCCCGGTTATGATTTGATTTGACTTAATCAGGGAAGAGGATTGGCCCAGACCCTCAGCTAGGAATATTGTTCACCACCGTCTCCGGGTTCTCCGCCGATCGAACCGTCTCCGAGGAGACGAGCGAAGACGTGCGTTTGTGGAGCCCAAGCAGTGTTACATCATCACCCGAGGTGCGCTGCAGCGTGGAGATGAAGTACCAGCGGCCCAAATTGTTTTCCCTTTTTTCACTCTTCTGGAAGTAATCCACACTGCGGACCCCTACTCTCCTCCAAATTCCTCCAGCAGACTTGTTTATTTTGCCAACGTCTTTTAAAAAAAAAAAAAAATCATTTTAAGGCCACTTACCACAGGAAAGAAAAATGCCATTTCCTCCTCCCTTTTAGTCATACTAATGTGAAAACAGATGGTGTGTAGAAGGACCTCTGACTTCACTAGAGAAACATTGAGGACCGTGGAGCTCCTGCTTTCCTCTCACGGTCTACCTGACAAATCACACTCACGCACACCAGACACCCGGGACGGGTCGCTCTTTGACTGCTGTATAGAAAGGACACCAGGGTGAGTAACGGAGAGAGAGAGAGAGAGAGTGCTGTCTGCCGGGTCTGTATCGGTGGCTTAGGCAGCACTGGTAAGTATAAAGTGTTAACACCACACACTTCATAATAACACATGCAAGATGGCACAGTCGTTTTTTAGCCAGAGATATTACTGAGGTCATTTTCACTGACGGCAGAATTCCTATTGTGAGAGAACGGGGTGATTTTAACAACAACAACTCATCGCACAGAGTGCTGCTCCCATCAGCAGATTGCAAATCAACTCAACCGAGGTACATGCTGTGATAGTGGACATTTTTCTTGTATAATTCATGCAGATGGGTTTGTTCAAATGAATTGACATTGCTATTGCAGTTGGTCTACCAAATGTAATCCTTATCAATCAACGTTCATGTTGGCACTCTTCAAAAACCCAAATAGCCAAATAGTACGGGAAAAGTCTTCAGGATTTAAAATGGTTAATATCTCCTTTAAGACACATTCTTTCATATGTAGCATTGTGAGTAGGCCACTTGTCAGCAAAGACAATATTATTCAAAGAAAATGTGTTGGATTGTTTTTTATTTAACCCTAAAGCATTAACGTCAGTTAGGCCAATGTCCTTTAAAGGAAAGGGACTTTAGGCAAAAGGAAATATTCCTTGCATTCAAAGATGTCAATTAGTAAAGGTCACAAATGAAAGCCTCCAGTCAATATAGTCAAGAACATGAATGTGAGATTTAAAATAGGCTCAGTGACCTTTTTAAATCCATCACACCCCATTAGTTAGAAATCCAAATGTCGATAGTGAAAACAAAATGAATCTGTGGACAATACTTGGCTGTTTCACTGGTACCAGAATGCTGTCTCTTTGCTCTGCTGCCCGTCTACTGGGGCTGTGTGAGCAGCTGTATGCGCTGTTTGTCATAGCGGGTCAAACAGAGGTATGCACATTAACAAATCAATAGATCGAGGAGCAAGAATGCACAATGCTTCACAAATGACCAGATAGGACCTCTTATGCCCTCTCAAAACAAGGAAGGGTTAAAGGCTACTTTGTGAAATCAATAGACCAACATCTGGAGAAAAGAAGTTGTTCCGAGTCAACAGATTAGCAGATAAGAGTCGTTACCTCTAATGCGCTGTGTGTGTGTATGTAGGTACCAATCATTTTGGGCTAGTGTTCAACCGAACATTCACCTCGGTTCCACACATCTCTTTTCTCATGTAATGATGCGGTTGGAAAGAGCAATGATTTGACTACTGGACAAACATTAATCCACAATGTTTCACTTGATTAATCAACCAAGCCATGCTAATTGCGGTGCGTAAGCACCCACTTGAATATGATGTCGCTAACCAGCACAAACAATACATTTCTTTTGACTTGAAACTGCTGCCGTGATTAAAACATGTTTTACATGTGTTTCCTTTACAGAGTCACACTGGACAGCAGGACATCCGTTTGTTTGCAACACCCACACGCGATGTCATCTACTGTAAGTAACCTGTTTACTTTAATTAACAGTGCATCAACAATCTGAATCACATGAAATGTTGAGGTCTTTTTTTACCATATGAAATAAATACAAGCATTTGTTGGGTCGACCGGAGATTAATGTAAACGGTCTGAATAATTTTGTTTGATCATGTCAGTGTGTCTAGAAAAATGTGTCAATAAAATATGTAAAAGATGTTTCTCCTTGTGAGTGTTTTCCTCCCGGAGAGACAGACGTTGGTGTGGTATCAGTTCATTTATTATCTGAATCAAACAAAAGCAGACTCCAGTCATATGCCAGTTCTTTTCAGCTGACTGCGCACTATTACAAGGCTTAAAAAAAGAGCTCAAAGAATGACCTTGGATATCTATGATTGGTTAAGCATATTTTTTAAACAATCAGTTCAAACGTCCAGGAGACAGCGTACTGACATAACAGTGCTTTACCCATAAATGCATTTGCTGCAACAGTTCATTATTACCAGCAGGTGTTTAAGACGTCTGCGGACGGGACACACAAATTATTTCAAGATATCGCTCAAATGTACAACTCCTTCAAATATCCAGATAACTAACAAGTAAAATAATCCCAAACCCAAACCTACTTAAAGCATCACATACATTTCATAAAAGATTCTTTATGGTACAAAATATTCAGTGGCCCTCCACCACAAGAGCATACCGCGTGTGAATGAAACTCGTGAGGCGAAAGAGCTTTTGTGCATGACTGTCGTTATTGAAACAATACAAAGAGCCTTGCTCAGTATTGTGAAAGTGAGACGACGGGGAATAATTTGGTACTAATTGAGGCAGCATTCTTTGCGTAGAGGCTGTCCTTTGCCACAAGAGGGCGGCGTAACAAAGCACGTTTCTGCTCTGTCCTCAGACCTCGAAAAGACAATAATGGGTGAACATTGGGATTTTAATTATATATATCGACAGTCCGAGCTATTTTCGACTAACATGAAGCTTCAAGTTGTAGGTAGGTGTCTAATGTGTCTTTGGCTGACATCACAGGAAAGTTAGTAAAGATACAACACAGTACCGTGTAAGGCAAACGGTGGTGAAAAACAAGAAATAAACTGAACACGCAAAAACAACCATCATACCCCCAAACATAAACCCCAAATAATCTTAAACTGCAATACCAATTACTGGCTGCCTGCAGGCACTGTAGAGGCTTGCCAACAGTTTTCTATCATTCCAGTTTAAATGGGAAACAGCAGCAAAAACCTCTTCGTAACACAATGAGTCAGGAGATTAACAGACATTCAAGGTAGACAAAACTAAACTCAAATCACGTACAATGGAACAAAAAACACGTCTCTTCAGCGGAGCTCATCAGCAGTCTTACTGTGATCGACATGTTTGGGAATCGCACCCGAATTGTGACCAAACAGGCTTCTTCACTCAGTGTATCTCTGCAGTTAACAGTTGAATGATGTGATGATGAGTGAGATCTATCAATGACTATCTGTGTGCATAGAAAAGTTCACAGACAATGAGCTGGGTGCGACTGTTTTCTTTTCTGCAGTAAAAAAAAAAAAAAAAAGTTGTTAAAAGGAGTGATTACTGAGCCATGCAAGAAACAAGTTTCTTGTCCGTAGGTTTGAAATAGTCACTGCTGAAGAGTTCATTTCAAAAGAAACGTGTGCTCGCTTGCAAGCAAAAATCTGATGCAAACCCTGTAAAATGTGTCAAAACGTGATAGTAGATGAAGGTATGAATAAATATGAAAGAAAAATCACATCACAATCTACGGGGAGAAACTGACAGAAAGAAATCAGAACAGAAGCACAGGCGTCCTTAATGAGCTCAACATGTTGAGGTTTGAATGTCTAGTAATGCTGGTTTAGTTAACAGGAAAGTGTGGGCAGCGTATCATCGCATAACACTCCATCCCTGTGTCTGCAATGGTCTAGTTGGGGCCAGAGGCGTTTGTGCTGAGGCGTTTGCTGCTTTTTGGCTTTGATGAGCAGGTTGCACATTACGTCACGCAGGCAGTTAAGAGGGGAAAGTTGTGGATGTCCAATCAGTGAGGATGTTAAACGGAGCCGTTGGAGGCAATACATCACTCGCTGTACTCTAACCTGACGCAGAAAGCTGAGTCAGAAGCTCGTGCGCAACGCACCCTGGTGCATAAAAGGCACGGCCGGCACGGCTCGGTGAGCTGCACAAATCAAGTTTCTCTCTCATATATCGGTGCCGCTGAGGAATTCAATTGTCTACATTTAACTGACTAGACATCCACGTGAAAGAAGCCACATTTTCACTTTAAGTGGCTGCTCAGTAACTTAATTATCCGCCATAGAGGTCAGAAGAAATATCATGCAGCATAATCACGACTTGGCCCAAAGTGCATACCAGTGAGTACAGGTTTACAGACACAGGCTTCCGTAGAAATCAATTGAGAGGTAATTCATCATGGATATGTGCTTCTGAATAAATGCCATTACAGAAACAATAGGAGGAGAATTCCTGGAGAGAGAATTTCAAGCTAAACTGCGTAGCTTTGTTTGCAGTGCTAATACCTAAATAATTGGATTCTGCAGTGAATGCAGTTTTGGTGCGTAATTGGAGAATTGTTATGATTGCAAAGCAGCTAGCATTAAAATATGTCGGATGAGTTATATTCTTAGTTTCGGGGGCATCTTTCTCTGATAAGAACAAGAATAAGTAGTAAATATTCAGCAGAACACTACAGTTTTGGCTCTTTAATAGTTCAACATAAACATATATCTGCCGCCGCCCCCACCGTTGCATGTTCTCAGACGTTACCGGGGGTTTCCCCTCAGCCCGCGGTTCACTCCCGCTGAAATGAAGGGTCACTTGGGTCCGCGCTTTAAGCTCGAGTCCGAGGTCCAAGGCATGCAAGCCCACGACAAGTTGTGAGCATGCTGGTTCAGGATCGAAGGCCTTTCCCTGGGTTTCATTCCTACACAGCGCCGTTCTGCAGGCGGTCGGGGGTGAAGCAGCCGTTGGTCTTACAGCTGCTTTCTGCTGTCTTGGTCCGGGTCACTTTGTTCTTGGCCTTCCAGCGCTGAGCCAGCGGCTCCAGGAACAGAGAGACAGAGGAGAGCAGATAGCAGAGCCCGGCCAAGTAGAAAGAGCAGTCGTATGTCTGAGTGTAGTCGTACAGGAAGCCTGCAAAACACAGAAATAGTAACACTTATATATACTGTATATATATATATATATCTGTCTCGGTGTTGAATTTACACAGCAGGTTTCATTTGGAGCAATGCCTTTAATAATTTATCATGTAGACACAAGCTGAGGAAGCCTGCTGGAAGTGTTGCTCTGGGGATTTCATGCTGTAATTGAAACTTGAAATGAACATGAACACAATGAGTGGGTCTAAAATGACATAAATAAAATGACAATTGTAATGTAATTTCTTACATTTCTGTGCTCTATTTTGTGTGGAAACAGTGGAATTATGTTTTTTACGACCCTGAAAAACACTATAATGAATAATAAGTAATAATAATAATAATGATTCGTACATTTTTCTAATTGTTATCTGTGTGAATTCCCTTGTATGCAAGTTAGATTTGCAAATGAGTTTGTTCTGTAAAAATGATACATGTGAAGTAAGTACAGTTTAGAAAGTGCTACACAACAAAAAAAATACATAGAAAGTTTACCAAGGTAAAACTTGCTTGACTTTAGTATAGGTATAGATATTTAAGATAAATGTAATTCCATATTGTCAAAAATGGAATGACAAATATTAGACATGTTACAGTATTGTTAACCAAAAAAGTATACTAAAAACAGTGTACTGTACAATGTACCATAAAAATATGTGATAAAAAGTTGTATTATGGCACAAAATGTGTTTTTTTTGTAATTAAAGCTCATAGTAGAAATAATTGAGGACAAACGTACCAATGTTAAGCTATTAGTTTCAAGTAGAAGTAGTAGTTTAAAATGTATAAAGTGAACCATTCACGTTTTTAGTTTAACACATTCTCTATATGTCTAAATTACAAAATGATCAGAGGTCACTTTTGACGTGTGACTCGGGTGTAAACAATACTGACCTTTCACTAGACAGAAAAGTGTGACTGGTCCAGACAACAAGCAGGTACGACTAACCTATAGCTGATGCTGAGATAAATTATTGCACAGTTAGCAATCCGGAAGAACTGGATATGACAACAATGTTTTCATAAGGAAGGACCTTAATTTGCCTTAGGTTTGTTTCTTAGTGGAACAGCAGGGATGGTAAACAGAGCCACATGCTATTTCCATACATGCCGAAAGGGGGTCATTAGTCATATTTCAACACTGAAACCCATATGCTCCTTTGAAGGGACTGCTCAACTCAGTTTACTTGCTCCATGTCAATGGGTTCAAGGGAACCCACATGTTCAACGTGGGCCACACTAAGCGAGTATGTTGTGCAAGCTGCAAGCAAGTGTCAGTCTTGTTTGGATAAAAACTGGTTTAGTTTGCAGCCACATATAGTCCATGCTTTTACGCAGATTATTCTATTTTTGATCCTTGTCCTGACTGACTTAGTTATTTCACAACCTGTTGTAGGGACAGAAACTGTAATAAACAGGTTCCTCTAAGACTTAACAAAGACCACCTGTGATCAGTTACGGAGAGTGACTCAAACCCCTGCCATGAACACAACCCTGTTGTTCTACTTAACGCACTTCAAGGCGAGACGACATGACCAAGCCCCTTTTTGTATGAATTTTCTTTTTTATACCAAGCCAAAAGTCTCAGAGGGAACTATACGCAGTGTGTTCAGTGTTCACTCTCCATAAGGACTGCATGCACACAGACAAGAGGGAACACTTGAGGCTCATATTTCCTTGCAGTGCCTTCAACAACGTCCATTCGCACACTTATAGTTTGACACTTTAATGGACTGAAGCACACAAACACACATGTGTGAACTATGTTATCCTCACTTCGCCCTCTGTGCAACAGATCAATTCAGGACAGTAACAATAGAAAAATGGGTCAGCACATGTTTGACTAAAGGCTTTCCAGGACTTGATCCTCTCACCTGCCAAAGGAGGTCCTGTCAGGCAACCCAGGCCGACGAAGAACATAGAGAAGCCCATGGAGTTGTTGAGTTTCTCTGACCCCACAAGATCGACCTGGCAAAATATGGAAAGAAAGGTGTTTTGGCTGCATTTCAAACCCTACGCAAATAGCATGTTCTTCATCTAACCACCACGTTGTAACAGTTTTAGTTCAACGTCAGTTTTAAAATATCTGCGTGTTGACACAGCAAAAAATAGCAAGAAAACCTGCTTCCAGAAGTGGACTAAAAACCATATAAACAAAAAAGCAAGGTAAGAATGTGGATATAGTGGAGGTCTACATTTGACTGGTAAATTTGTGAAACATGCACATAATCCTTGCCTCTGGAAGCTTCTCGTTGGCAACAGTTTGACGAGGAAGCAGCACTCTAACTAGACCCGTCACTCCATACGGGAGTTGCAACACGATCCAGGAATTGTGTACTGAATGTTTTTGGTGGAGAGACCTTTTTGTTTAAACTTTAAATTACTTTAAATGCACATGTCTCTCAGAAAAATACCAAGTGAAGGTCATGAGATAACATCACATCAACAAACAAGGTGAGAGGAAGCAGGCAGAGGAGACTTGTTTGAATGTTTTTTCCTACTAATCGCAAGTATTCAGGCCCAGATTCATGTCCTACCCTTTGAGACAAGGAAAATCCCAACACATAAATTCCTAAAGTTTTTGTTCTCATTCTCACCCATTAAGTCGAAGTTTGCTTCAAGGATCATTTTCTATATCAGTGTGTGACACAACGATGTAACGAAGCCACAATTCCCAACAATATAGTGTGTGATTCAATTAGAGAGTCAGTGATTACTGTAAGGGTCTTTCTTGGTAAATTAACTACTGACATTAGCAGGATTCTCTGAAAAGTCAAATTATATTGACATGGGTGATGTGGAATATATATATATATATATTCCACATCACCCAGCGTCTGCAGTAAGAGACGCACACACAGTCCGTGGGCCCGAGACCTTCGGTTTTGCAGTCATCGTTGGGCTTGGCCTTTAAAACTGAGCATTTAGTCTTGTCTGATTATTTATTATTCATCAATCCATAATCTGGGAGCCCATATTAGAATTCTTCCTAGTGCATTACATGCAAAATATGACAAAAGCTACTACAAGGCTCCCTTCACAGGTCGGTTCTAACAAAAGCATAGCAGTCGTGTTTCAATAGTGGGATCTCCTTACTAGAACGGGGAGGAGAAGGGCCATGTATCCACCGCAGAAGACTGCAAAGAAGACGGCGTAAACCATCAGCAGGAAGTAAGAGGTTGCCAGTGGGGAGAGCAGGTTGACCAGGCCACAGAGGATCAGGTAGGCCTTGTGGTAGTGGTATTTATGGAACAGGTTCCTGTCTGTCACCCAGCCTGAGGCCAGCTGGGCGATGGTCTCTGTGATTCCTGCAACCAAGGCAAACAAGGTCAGGGTTCGCAATATCAAAGCAAAAGTACAAGATTAAGATGAATGTTGAAAAACGAGACTTCATTATAAACTCATCGGCTTACTTTTTTCTAGGCTTTGATTGCCTATTTTTCCGTTTTTAAAACTCCTTGGAAAACATTACTGATAAATCTAATCATCATGGTTAAAGAAAGTAAAGGAAGATATTCCTCACTGTTTCTTTAAGGAGTGAGTAAGAGAAGAGAGGCAGACTAGGGAATTCATACAATAAAATATTCAGGTATAAGCTGCTCTTTGGTGATGGAGCTTTTGATGGGATCCAAAAAACAAAGCATCACAGCTCTCTAAACCTTTTGACAAAACCTCTTCAATAATCAGGAAGCTTAACGTTTTGACATTTACAAAAGAGATCCACTCTACAGCTGAGTAATTAACTGAATAAAGCAGATTGATTGTTAAGCACTAGGAAAAAATGTAATACCACAAGGCAAATTTCCTGAGAGTTTCTTTTGTGAATTGGATGCAATAATGAGTCGGATCCCTGAAATTAAAAAAAATTAAAAGAAAACACCAGCCTGAACAGTACCCTTCCATGCAGATAGTTAGAGCCAGGCGGAAATATCAGTTGGATGGATGCATGCCATGACATTTTATGAAGACATTGATGGTTCCCAGATAGTGAACCCGGATAACTTTGGTGATACCTGCCTCCTACGAAAGTGTCACCACCTGGTACATTTTGTTTTCGGTGAAGTATATATTGACAACTATTGAATGGATTACCATAAAATGTGGTCCTTTAAAAAAAAATCATGCAGTTTTTGTCTGAGATAACAGTGTGGAGGCAGTGTGTGTGAGTGTGTGTGTCTATGTGTGTGTTTGTTTGCGTGTGCTTATAGGTGGGACAACTAAACTACAAAGGTCTACAAAGGACGGAATTAATAACAAATCTACTTTGAGTGCCGGTTGTTGCTGTCCTCTAAAGACAGAATACTACCACAAACAAGATTAGCATCTGTTAATATCTGTATCACACTTGCAACACCAAGGGAAACTACTCGCAGTCCGGCCCTTCTGATTGATTGTTTGCTCCAGTGGGGTATGATGACTGGGCAGATATGTGCTCTTCTCTGCTGAGGTCAACTGGAACGCGATCGGCAGTGCGGAAGCTGCAGGGGTGTATTGACCGCCGCAGGAATAGCTACAAGGAGGCAGCGCTGAGCCATTGATCAATGAAACAAACTGGTTCTGTGCAGATCAGTCACCGGCCCTTTGCTCAGCCTCTGCACCAACAACTGCACAGCCTGCAGCCACTGACACGGAAACAGGTGCATGTTCTGCTGAATATGGATGAGTTAGGATAAGTTACCAAGTTAAGAATAAAGATCTATCTGGGTTGTGTATAATGGTTAAATAAATCTCCATAAATCAACAAGTGGATGGAATAAGAGATGCGGAGTTACATCTTCACTGTTCAAGGCTTTGACTAATAAGTAACAAACACAATGCCTTGTCAGTGAAAACCTCTACCTTCGTTACATAAGACACTCAAGAGCCTTTCTCTCTTCCGAGGGTAGAGAGACGACATGAGGCAGCTGTGCTATGTTTATGTGTCCTCCTCTAGTGTCCTGGGGTGTCCCTGCTTGCACACAGACAAGTTGTGACTTTGTTTGTGTGTTTTAGCCCCAGCAGGTTGTTTCAGGCCTGCAGCTGTTCTTGTTCAAATTCAGTACAATGCAGTTTAAATTTGGCCTTTCCAAGTAGCACATTGAGCCAACTGCATAAGGCACATCGTTAGTTCTCCCCTTAGTCAGGGGAGGGGGTATGACAGGTACAGAAGATGTATACTTTCTGCATGCTCCTGTGCAATAACTGACCGTCGGGAGGTTGCACGGACAGGGGCAATTCCCTCTGCTCCAAGGGGGGGGAAAACGTGTCACTAAATTAAAGCAAAGCGCTTATAAAAGACATGTTGGTTTTCCCAGCTTCTCAGAGGTGGAAGTTGGCTTGTCTTGCCTCCTCGTTTTTTTCTTACGTATTCAGACTCAGTGCTCCGAGGCAAAGGATAGGCCACTTCAGGACCGAACTCTAACGAAATTGGGAGCCCCTCTTGTCATCACGCCAACAACTTTACTCAGTTAGGTGTTGCCTAGCAACTCCAGTCACAGCTACAGTGTTGGTGGCTGAGGGTTGATGAACAGACTGACCCGGACGACAGCGGCCTTCTCTCGCTCCGCCGAGTCAATGGGCTTTTATGACGAGCGCTAGTTGGGGGAAAGAGGGACAGTGGGACACTTGGGCGATGGCTTTGTGGTGTGGCTGGCACCCCGTCTCCCTAGCTCTGTCTCTCTTTCAGCACACAGAGAGAATGTGACAGAACACGTCAAAATCAAAATAATTGGTCAGTCTTGCTGCGCGATGCCACTGTTTTTTGGCCAAAAAAACAACAATGCTGGGACTAGTTTAGGGACAAAGTCAACTGGTTTTGTCGGTTAATTTGAGTAAATCCTGTATCATTTTATCCAGCCATGTCATTTGACACCAATATTAGTTTTGGCTCAATCCCCCTGCAGTTATTTTCAGAAGGCTACGATGCTGACAAAAGGAAAAGCTGCATATTCACAGGCTATTCAACGTAAAGTATAACGTACATGTAAATGACACCAAAACAGTCCTTCAGATTATTAGGACAATCTACCCAAAAGCAGAGCCATTTGTGCATGATTCCAATAATCCAATTATAGTCCTCCGACCACTGAAAATGCTTCAACACTATATGTCATCATTCACCCAATCATACACTGGCAAGACAGGAGCTACCATTCACTGTGCCACACGCCCAGCAGCATCATTGATAGCATTCCCAGCTTGCCCAGGGAACCATGGTCATGGATCTTGGCACTCCCCTTTGCCCCCAATTATTTACAAGTCCGACAAAGCCATCATCGAGAATCCCTCGCACATGTGGGCGGTGGTCAAAATGTTAATTCTGCTTCCTTTAAATAATGGAGTGGCCCCATCAATGGGATTCTGCTGAAGCCACCCTAACCTAGCCAGTGGAACAAAGTTCAGCTTTTATGTAAGCACATCCGTTACATAAGACTGCAGAGTCTGAGCAGCTCACAAATAATTAATAGCTAAAAGTTGACTGAGTACTTTTCTTGCATCGCTTCTTCAACCCAGTCTTGAAGTAACTTGGATCTCCCTTTTCAAAATCACTGTAAAATCCCTGCTGAAAGCCACATTCGCAGACAACTGGCAGCCATCCACCCTCCGCTCAATCAGGAGTCTGTTCCCTTTTCTACAGAGCGTCCCCAAGCAGACTGCTGAATAATCCAGAAAAGGAATATTTCCTCAACCCATTTTGTAATGAGAATAGTTTGGATTAAATCCACCAGATTCAATGTTAAAACTATTAAACTGCATCAAAACAGAAAGGTATGTCAATGCTTCTATATGTAAGAAGCGAATTTGTGTTTGATCTGAAACTCAATTTATGGAAACCGTCATCGAACCGTTGAGGAGATCCAACATTTCCTGTTGGAAACTGTCGGGTTCCTCACCTGCCACAGAGATGATGAAGGAAGCATCCATAGCATTAATGCCCAGGGTTCTGGCTCGAGCAGACAGGTGGAAATAGGGGATGAAGTAGGCCAACTGGCTGAAGACCAAGGACCAAGTGTAGATACAAAAGAATGGGTCCTTTAGCAGGGAGAAATCCAGTACTTTGGTTTGCTTTACGGTCACCTCCCTTGGAGTGCTGGCATGCACAGGAATTCCTACAGTGGTGGACCCATTCATGCTGCCGTGGTGCTCCGATGAGATGTCTAGAGATGTGGGTTTACACTGACCCGAGTCCTGGGGCTGCTCTCCATTTACACCATTGAGGACAAGTCCGGTAAGTTCAGGATTCACCGACTGGTCATGTAGTCTTCGAGTACATTGGCCCCGAGGGTTCTCCGTATCCCCGTGAGAAGGAGAAGGAGGAAGAGGAGGGAATGGGAATGAGTCTGTTTTGGAGATGCCATTGGATACGTGAGAGGAGCCATTCAAGCAGCTCTTGGTGTATTCCTTCCCTGAGGAGCTCTTAAGGGAGGCAGAAGGGCTCTTTTGAATTGGACAAGAGTTCGGGTTTGAAACTGGAGGCTTCACATAGATTGGTCGCAGGAGCATCCCAGTGGCTACCAGATTCAGCATGAGCCCTCCAAGAATCAGCATTGCACCTGCAGGGGGACAAAGAGACCTCAGGACCATGAATGTCAACTACTTTAAAAAGGAAATACATCTGGAAACATACTTGCATACATTATACCGTTTTTGCACCAGAAATCAACAGAAATAGACTGCATACCTTGCCAAGCGTACCGGTCCAACAGCCACTGGGTCAAGGGAGCAAGGGCAAAAGTCAAACCCATACCGGAGCGCCCAATCGCATACGCTGTCGCCAACCTCCTTCGGAAGTACAGCGCTGTTACAACTGAGAAGGATTGGTAAAGTAGTGCAAAACCAATTCCTAAGGAGAATGAAGAAGAGTATCACTATCAGACACGGTGTCTTCAACAGGAACATGTTAGGAAAAGAGAAAAAATGTATCTAGATGGACTGCAGGAGTTGTCCGCCTGTAGAGGATACGTTGGATGGCTTTGTGGTTTCACAGTTATTAGCAAGTTTGGGACTAATTGAGATATTTTGGCCTTCCACAAATGTGTACTTACCGACTATGACTCCCATGCTCACGTAGAGGTATACCACATTGTTGGCAAAAATACTGATGATGAACCCTCCACTGACCAGCACCGCCCCAGCAATGGAGGTCACCCTGGTTCCTAGCTTGGCACAGGCTACAGAGGCAATGGGCGCTGGAGAAGAAGCACAAAGATCTAAACTCACTTTGCAATCCTATGGTGTTCATGAGTAGAATATAAAATATAATTGTCTTCAAATAAGTGTTTAAATTGAATGGTGGCTTTATTCTGTTACAAACCTCCCGACAGACGTAAGCTGGACATGATGGAACCAATCCAGCTGATGCTTTCTGATGAGCCTCCAAACTCATCTTGGAAAGCCACAAAGAAGATGCCAAAACTCTTTAGTGTTCCCATCACCAGGACGTTTACCTGGAGGGACACACACACACCAACAAGCACACACACACACACACAAATGGGAGAGAGATGAGATCAGTGCAAACTAAGAGTGTGTGAGATAGATACATACATTTTTATATTATGTAATAGTTGCACGTTGAGATGTGACAGAGATCATAAACAGCTGAGGCGCACATACCAGGAAACAATGCAGCACCACCATCCAGCCCCAACCTCCATCTGGAGGATCCTCATAATTGATTTCTTTAGCTTTCTCCTTCTTTGAGGCATCCTTCCTGAACAGGTTCATGGCTGCCTTTGTTTAACTGCGGGAAGCGGGGAAAAAGTCATTAAAACATCACTTCACAATTTCATAGGTTGCGTGATCAGAGACATTCACATATTCTAGCATAACAAGCAGGATCCTTCTTTAAAACAACCAGGATTCTTTTCTAGGTATTTTATTTATTTGTTTTTTATTAAAGTGCCTTTACTTCAACCAACTTAACATAAACTGTGGGCTAACATGTTAAAAAAGTATTTTTCCCCTTTCATGACCTTTGACATGAATCTCTTATGACCCTGAAGGATCGTGAAAGGACCGTAGACCGGACAGTAGACAGGAATACTGTATTGACTTGTTAAGTCATTGAGTTACAGTGCAACAAAACAAAGTTAATTTTCCACCTCCTTTTCTCTTATTACATATTCTGCACTAGACTCAATGTCTCAGCAGTGTTTTCATTAAGTCCAAACGTTCAATCATTTGTATCACAAGGCTTATTGACAGCACGTAACATGGCTTTGGCATCGGGGGCTACATTTTAGGTTGTTGGTGAGGAAATTGGTGATATTTTATAGCTGTATGTGGTTTAATCCTTTAAGCGCCGGAATTTGGTAGAGGGCAGTCAAATGGGGGGATAATCAATTATGATGAGGAACGGCGAGCAAGTTGTACTGCAGTTTATCTTAGTGCTACCAACATTGATTTAGTTTAAGCCTCTCTTTGACCTTGGAGTGGTCAAAGTGACATAATAAAAAATCTATATCTGTAAAAAAAAAGGTAAGAATATTAATTA
Organism: Pungitius pungitius; assembly: GCF_949316345.1. Lineage (NCBI taxonomy): Eukaryota > Metazoa > Chordata > Actinopteri > Perciformes > Gasterosteidae > Pungitius > Pungitius pungitius. The sequence continues at coordinate 28,969,491 of NC_084900.1, forward strand.
GGGAATATCAAGTATCATTAAGAATTTAAATGTATCTTCACATGTATTTGTTTTATATGTTATATATGTACACACGTGGACTAGTGCTTTGAGAGGGGTTATCTTCAGTCTAGCAGGCTGCTAGTCTACTTTATAACACGGCACCATCACCACACTACGCATTGACAAGTCGTATGTTGTAGTGAAGATATGAATGCAACTCATAAGGATCAAGTAAAGTCAACAAGTACTGTGTTTCCCATATAACGAAAAAATACACATTATCACTATTCTGCTACCTGTGTCATAAATCATTTTGATTGAAGTATATCAGATCCAATAATGACCATCGACCAGGACACTTAATGAAACCTGAAGAAATCAAGTTGTGACATGACTTTCTAGCCTCACATGCTGGAAAGCAAAGAGGCCTTGAACAGAGTAGAGGGAGAAGGTGCAGGAAACCTGGGTTTGTCACCAGTCCTTTGTAGCCAGCATCGGCAACTCAGTCCGACTAAGACATGTATAAGAAGCAGAGAGCACAGAGCGGATTAAAGGGGGAATGAATTGGGCCAGTGTACTTGTGAGGAAAGTATTTCTCCCCCATGTGCTGTGCAGAGGTTTTCTTCAGAGTTCGGTTAAGTGCCTGTTTGTGAATGTGCCGGGCGTCTCAGGGCTTGAGCCATGTGGGATTGGGGATCAGAGCATTGTAGTGGGGTATTATAGTTTTTTTCTCCGTAGTCTTGGTACATTTATAAAACCATCCTTATCAATGGCAAAAAAGTGCATCTCTTTTCAATAATTCCTACAAATGGCACCATGCAATGGATGCCCAAGTCCTTAGTTCATCTATCAAAAGTAAATATTAGTAGCAACGAACATGTTGTGCCACGAGAATGACAAGTCATTGTGTCATTCCTTAGCAACAAGATAGTCAGAATGCTTCGCCATGTTGTCAATATAAGAGTGGGCTAATCCATGAAGTATTGCCCAGTATTGTCTTTAAAACACGCTTGACGGATTACAGTACCAGTCTTGGGAAAGGTATGTTTGGTACTGTATGTCAACTGGTTCAACCGTTTTGCATCTGACTAATGACTGGGTATTTTAAAACTACTGAACAGAGAACCAGTACAATGCATTTTGATCAACGTGACATAAGCAGTTCATAATGTAGGAAACAGCAACTAATGTTACTGCATATTTTCACCCTGAGATTCTTTCTCCAAGTTTTACATTCCTCTCCTAGTGTAATATAAGAATTTTTGTAAGGTTAATGTGAATAATGTCCAAATTTTCTAAATCTGTCCCTATATGACATATACAGCCTTTGCGCTCAAAGCTTATTTACAAGTCCAGGTCGGCGGATGAAGACTGATCGAATTGAAAAGGTCTTAAAGGGGCCCTGCGGAGTTCTTGAAAACAAAAGTTGCATTATGTTTTACTGACTTTGCAGTTGTGCATTTGTATCCTTCAAGTCTAAGAAGTGTGTAGGGAACATTTCCTTTCTCATACCACGTGTTTGAAAGCACGCGTTGTTTAAACCAGTTTGAAAGCTTAATAAAGCTGAAGCGGTAGTTCTGGGAGGAAGACTCTCTTTTCACAGCGGGTCAATAGGTATGGCTGGCATCTTAGCTGTTTGCAAACAGTGAAGGGGGCAGGGGAGGCTGGTTTCCACCAGTAACAAACACCCAACCAGAAGCAGCTATGGGTCGGTCTATCAATATTAACATTGCTGTCAAACTTTTTAAGGAGTGATCTCGGCGGGTCCTGTCAGCTGTCATTTCAGGTCGGACCGGACGCAACCCTCCTCCACCTACATTTCAAGGAAATTGTTGAAATCCTGCCTTGAGCATGCTAGACAGGCTCCATGGCACTGCAAGAGGTTGCAAAGCAACAAAAGCTGTAAAGGTAAGCTTAGGAATTGATTAAGAAATGTGGGAAACACAAATGTGGGGTGTCCTGGGGGCTGTGGGTTTGGGGTGCATACCGCATGGCACCAACATCCTTTCCCTTAACATATTGTTGTGTTTTCATGTAATAAATCAATCCCCATTAGCTATATGGCTCATTAATGTCCTCACTTTCAACTGGTTGGAAGTCCCAGCTATGTCGCACCACATCTGTCAGTGAAGGTACAAACTTCTGCATTGTGTATGGGAAGAACTTGCTGATCCATCCAACAGCAGCAGGAGCAGTGACCAGGACACAATCATTAATATGTTCCTCGTCCTGGAAACGCTACAACAACAGCAAAACCCTAACACGTCGACCACGTTCTACATACCGTAGGTACCAAGTAACTAAGTGTAACAAGGGAGAAACCCATCTATGGTCACTGGTCAGCAGCAGCAGCAGCAGCAGCACATGATAATAGTCATTCTTAACTGGCTTATTGAGTTACCTGTTAATGCAGATTTGGTAGAATGCCTGAAGCCTCTGGAGATGGAGATTAAACTCAGGACTCTCCGAGTGTCATCCTCACGTTGGTTGAGGGGCACTTGTAACTATGGTTGCAACAAGATTATTTTTTACACCTGCAACAAGGAGTGGACCGTAATGAGATACAAGTATACATACACCATATAAATACACAATTGATGAAAGCAGCGACATAAATAGCTCTATCTACACAACAATTTAAATACTATTTGGTGCCGATCCCTCTTCTTGGTATAACATTTCACAGTATCTTTTAAAATGAATTATCTGGGAAGCACACTTTTTTTTTAATGGGAAGTGAAGACACACCCTTCTCAATGCTAATAAGATGAAGAAAAGCTATTAGACAAAGATAACTATTTGACAGCGTAGTCAACAAGAGTCAGCCGTGCCTTTTACAGCCGAGAGGAGGGGGCGGTACAGAGATATGAGGGGACACCTTCATCAGTCAAATCTAATCAATTTTGTGGCGGAGGCATTTGATTTGATCACAGTAATCAGGTTGTTATGCTCTTTGGTTTGTTTTAATCAGGAAAGTGATTAAAATAGTAAACAAGGTTTTGCACCAATACAAAATAGGGGGTCGGAAATATGCTGCTGAACTTTGGCTGAATGGTGAGGTGGCCTACTCAGTGTTGAATTCTGGCAGTCTGTTGTGGTGAGATTGAATTGATGGCGAGCATTAGTATCCGTATTGACATGCAAGTACAAGTAATGTTGAGACTGAAGCAGCCAATAACACGGAAACCCATTTGCTCTCCAGTGAATACATCCTCTTAAAAAAAAAAGGTGGCCAGACCAGGTCATATCTGCTGTACAAGCAGCATATCTAACAAACATTACCGAAAATTGATGGAGCAAGAAAAAGAAATCAAAGAACTTGAGACAGAAATGTACCTCAATGATACAAATGAATACCGATTTGAAGTGCTTAACCGCCTTGGAGTAGGCAACTCCTTCCTTAGTTGGATCAAACTACATCATGACTCAGGTGCTTCAGTAATGACCAAATATATGGTATCAAAACATCTCTCTCTCTCTGTAGAGGCATCACATGTCCCTTTTCTCCTCTTGTTTTTGTCCTGGCCATTGAACCTCTGGCAATGGAATTTAGAGGCAGTAGTGAGATAACTAGTGTCACAATTAATGATGCTAAGAATAAAATAGGGTTATTTGCTGATGATATAGTGCTCGTTCTGACAGACTTGAAACCATCTAAAACCTTGTTTTTAAGTTGAATAGAAACATATGGTAACTTCTCAGGTTATAAGGTTAGTGCTGAGGGATAAACTCTAAATCACTAAATACACCATTTAGGAATATTGTGGACACCTTCAGACACCTCTGTGATAAAATAGCGCCTCCCATAGAATCCATGGTACTCACTAACCATAACCCTGTGACTGAGTCATCACTTCCATAACTGGATGTATTAATATTCTGTAGATGAATATTCTTCCTAAATGCCTGTACCTTTTTCAATCCATCCAACTCGCTCCTCCTTCTAATTTCTTTATTAAAATGAAACAGCTTTTTGTAATTACATTTGGAACAATAGACGGTCAAGACTGCGCATGACCTTGTTATATACCATGTGACAGAGCTGGGTTAAAACTCCCCAACCTCCAGGGATACCATTGGGCTGCCCAAATAGGACGAGCTGCCTCATATTTGGTTTGAACACCACTTATTGTTGCACTGGATAAGGATGGAACTTCCAAACCCCCCCTCTATGTCTACCTCTATTAAGCGAACTTAACACTTTAAAGAAGCGCACTGCAAACCCCTTTGTTAAAAAAAAACCACTGACAGTATACTCACATATTCGGGGGACACTTTGCAAAGTTTAGCATAGCTACAAACCATGTTTTCAGATAAGAAGCTTCATAACACAGACAAATCTTCCCTCTCTAAATTCTTTAGAAAAGATAGCTCTCAGCCATTATGGATCCGCTGGTCTGAAGTTTCCTCTGACTATCATTGCTGCAGGAAAAGAATCCTTAGATGACAAAAGGCTCGCGTGGTGCTCAGCCCCGAATGAAGAAATCGCTGTAGAAGGGTGGCGGGACACGTGTCTACAGCGGCAAGTCCAAACAATAAGCTCAAGGTTCACCCTTCTCCAGTATAAATGGGTGATGAGAACATACATTGCATCGCATGTACCCCAATACACCGGGTGATAAATGTGGTAAACATAAAGGTAGCTTGGCTCACTGCCACTGGAAATGAACCCTCATTCAAGATTCCTGGAAAGAGATTATTACAATCTGTCTGTATCAAACAACAACTTCCATTATGTCCAAAAATTGTACTTATAACAATAGCAAAAAGAAGATGGTTGCATTTTCTCTTCTTGAAGCTAAACATAAAATTGCAATGGCTTGAAGATCTGTTCACAGGCCTATACAGCATTGGATAGGGGGACTACTCCAGTGCCTCTCCCTATAGAAACTTACACATAGATAAAGTAGATAAAGGGAAATATAACATCTACAAAGACTTGGAGCTTCTTTAAGGAGTTCCTCGAGGGAGATTGTGTTGTAACCCTGCTGCCTACCGTTAAGGAAGCATTCTATTTGTGGGGCATAATAAGTATCTATCTGTGCATGTACATATCAGTCACGCTCTACTGCTATTTTTATTTCCGTCTCTTCTGAGAAACAGTCAGTAACCCCGCAACTACAAATCATGCCTCTGATATTTCTATTTGAAATATTTGCCTATATTTACTTTCATCTGCACTTTCTAATGTGCCTTGTTTATGTTTTTTTCTGTAATGTGGAAAAAATATATACAAATATTTGTCCAAAAAAAAAATGTGTAAGACCTGGACCACAGAGCAATAGCAGAGTTTTTTGAGGCTCTGCATTGCAGTGAAGTGTAGGAGAACTGTTGCTCTAAAAATAGATAATAGTTTGCATTAGTCTGGCTGTTAAAATGAGTCCCCATAACTCTCCCGTGTGTTATTTCCTTTAGATCATAATGTCTGCCTGCTTAGTTCATCAATCAAGATAGAGTTTCACTGCCTCGAACCATCCGACCAAAGCCTTACACCTTCTGCATGGAGTTAAGCCCCGAGTGTTTCCCTGAAAGCTTTGGTCTTAGTCCACGCACACACACACTCGTATGATTGCAGAAGGAAAACCGGTCCTACCGTGTGTGGCTGTGAGCTGGTTATCTTTACTCCACAGCCCTGTTGCATTGTGGCCCTCGCCCAACTCAACTTTGCAAACTGAGGAGAAAAGTTTACATTGTAACTTAGGTCTGATTTGTCCAGGGAGGATGCGGTTGTTACAACAAAACAAAAAAACATTATAGTCAAAAGTTTTACTTGTATTTATAACATTGTCTTGTGCGTGCAATGAGTCCATACCTGAAATATCCTTCAGTCCTCGACGCGGTGCTGCCCCAATATTCAATTAGTTCAATTTGACGCGTAATTTGGTGTCTTCTCGCCCCGGGTTTGTGAGTCCCAGAAGGATGTGCGCATCGCCGAGGAGGGACTTTTTGACAGAGAGGGACTGCTGCGGGACCTTTTCCTCTGAGGATGAACGTGCCATAACTTTGCCTTTTACGCGCGAGTCTCTCCCGAGTTGCTTCTCACATCGCAGCCTCAACCTCGCTCACTCCGTCGAGGAGCAAAGAGAGCCAAGTACTCACCGAGGAGAGCCACGTGACTGAGACGTAGCAGGGGACATCATCAGAGAGAGAGAGAGAGAGAGAGCGACGCCTGCTCACTGGCAGTCTGCGCCACTCAGAAGTAACGTTAACCGCTCGCGGGGTTCTCCTCCGATTGGCATTCCTCCAAAGCATACCTTCAGAGATGAGTCGCCCGGTGGGTCGTGTCAACATGCTTCTACTTGATATTTGCGTAAAATCTACAGAAAATGCATCGCGTGGCTACAATACAGCCAGCAGAGGAAGGAATGGAATACTTAACACAGAAAACGTCAACAACAACAAAAATGTTTTTCTTTGTGGCTTAGAGCCGTGAATTAAAGGACAAGAATGATGAAAAAGACACACAAAGCAGGTGCACGGCTGAGGCATTTTTATTAAAGCACTAGTGACAGATTGATGTACATATTCATAAATAAATTCCAAAGTGTATTTCACAGCAAGTGTTAGGAAACTGGCATGCGTGTTGGTAAAGACATTTACTGCAGTTCAAACAGGATGCGTAATAATACTTGTGTGCCATGCATCTACATTTCTTTACATATAAAACTCCATCGCGTTGTCTTCAACACGCTATCTTGTGAACTGCTACCGTGATGTTGCCATGACTCCTCACCAGAATGTTTCTACAAAACAAGTAAACAAATTCAATTTAGTGAGACTAACATTCACCCGGTGAAGAAGAACTATTGTTAATATTATTCAGTATGCTATAGTTTTGACTTATCAATTATCACGTCTGTCATTCAACTCCATTGAATACAATGCAGTTTGGCTGTTTATTGTAGGACTGTTCAGTACTATAACCTTTATACCAATTATCTAAGCCTGCATTAATATTGTTGGTGATTTTATAAAAGAAAGGATAACAGTAAGTGAATATTGGTTTTAGTTAGTAACCGGTCACGACCCTTAAACCAGAAGATGTTGTGCAAACTCCAGAAGGTGGCAGTACAGTTGTGCAAATGAAAGCTCAACTCCTTTGCCAAGACTTGTTGCTCGGTCTGAATGACAAACAATGGTCCCTCAGTCTTTGACGTTGGATGTCTTTCAAAAATGTGTGTCCCCAGGCTTTATTGATCTCCATGCTTGTTAATCAAAACCACTGTAGTCAGCACCCTTAAATTCACTGATATAAAAATAAAGGAGGATATATAAAGCGGTTAAGCAGAAAACACAATGTTGTGTAGACACTCACCCTGACTCAGACTCCAAGCACACTGTTGGACTATCTGTCGGGTCTTTGATGAGAGCTGCAGCTTGTTTGGCCAAAACTGACACAACGCCGCCATGTTCATCAGACAGGGAGCCACGGCCTGCGCATTAGGAAAGTTAAAAAATAGAGTTTAATCGCAAGGAAAACACTTTTAAGAAAGTAATGATCCATCTGTTCAAGGTGACTATACTATAAGCCTGTATTTTGTGACGCGATTTGCTCCCCTCGAAGGAACTCTTTGACATTTTGGCACGGCCATTCAAATCTCTGTGAAATCACAATTTTGTAATCAAACCAATGAGATACAACCAGGTAAACAACCTGGGCAAGACAACATTAAATTTCTCATTTTTATTATGATTAAATTGGCCCGAAACAAAAAACTCAGACAGAAGGCTTCCTAAACTGATGCAACTTCAATTAAGTAAATTATATTGTGTTTACAATGGAGTTGGCAAAAATTAGATCCTTCTATGCCACACTTTGCTATTATTTATTAGTAGCATGGATTCTTAGCATATTGATTGACCATGTATGTCATTAAGCATCTATATCTCTAAACGTTGAACATTTTGTTTTTTTATTACAAACAATTATTTGATTGTGTGTATTTGAAACATTTAGAAACGTGCATTTCTGCATTTCGCCAGATTACGAAGCTGCTTTTTTTTGCACAGACCGTAAGACACGCTAAAACAATAGAGGGACACATGTAACTTAAACATCAACACATTGGTCAAATGCCCCGTTTCCGGCTTTATGAGCAAATACAGAATCCCTTGGTGTTCATTTCTAGAGCCTCGCATTAAGACATACACCACTTTATTTAAGACGCTGCGCTACTTGAAGTGCCAGATTCTCAATAAGTTAACTTCAAGTTAAAAAACAAACATGTACGGCAAACGCATGGTCACTAAGATACTCATTTACATGGAGTTTGCAGGAGGAGGAGCAGGTCCGTGTCGCTACATACCAACTGAGATCGGCTTGTGCCCTTCTGAAAAAGGATCTTACCACCGACCACAGATGTTGTCATGGCGGTGTTGCTACCGGGAAAAGCCTCATGACAATTTCCCAGAGCAAAACATGACGCCTCCAAACTGCCTTTTTGCTTTGACAACGCTCCAAACCATATCACGTTTACTACCATACTTACCAGAACACCGGACAATATACAGATTGGAATTTCTTTTTTTTTGCAAATATTCAAATGTATGTTCTAAATATGCATTAAACAGACATCAATCTAGGATAGAACAAGCTGTGTTTTCTTACTGCCCAGATTGTGTCCTTGTTGATCCGTGCAGAGCACTCCGACAACTGCTGGGTTCTTCATGCTGCCAACGACACAAACCAACAGCGTTCAGCCATCTTCACATGGTCCGAACAGTTAAAATATCACAGTCTGGTTTGAACTTACGTGTCATCCAGATGCTGCTCAAGGGTCGACTCCATTATTATCAAGCCTTAATAACTGCAAAAGTCACGTATTGTTATGTATAAAAGACGGTTTGTTTTTGTAGCTTACTTCCTCATACTTCCGAAATTGTCATGTGATCGTCGGGTGCACTACGGGTCGCTGTGAGGACAAAACTAGGCGAAGCGACATACGAGACGGACCGAACACCTGCAAGTAGAAAGTAGGCCTACAGACTGCCCGTAGACCCGTAAGTAACATCCCAGTAGCGTGGGCTACATATAGGCGCACCTCAACTTTTGCTATTTAAATACGAAAGTCATACTTAAAGAACTGAATACATGTAATATGAACCGGCTTGCATTAGGACCGCACGGATAAAACACCCGCTCAAGACACATGTCCCGTTAGTTCCCCTTCTATTTGTTTCATTTAGTTCTAATGGGAAGGGAACTCAGTGGTAAAAGGGACGATCAAATGGTACACGGACCGTTATCCTAGACTCCATGTCCTTCTCCCCTTGTCTCCTCTTGGTGGGTGGTGTGTGTGTGAGAAGTAGGAGCTCTCTCAGGGTCATCCAATCTTGCACCTATAATGATTGGAGTTAGTTTACATCCAACAAGTAAATAAACATTAAAGGGTGAAGAGGGGTTTACTTTGAGTTTATTTATATCTCGGCATCCCAACTCTCTTGCTAACTTTAGCTTGTGACTCACCAAGGTCCACTGAAATGAGGTGTCTCAGAGTAAGACAGCACGTCTCCTCTGGTAGCAAAAACGAAGTCCTTGCTCATTGAAGTGTATGATAAAAATCATACATTTACGACCACTAGGTAAAATCTTCTCCAGTACAGCAGGTGTGTGCGTGGCTACCTTGTGATTGACAGGCCATTGCAAATGAGTGCTTTCCAAATGATTCTCCTTCCGGCTTTATCACTTTCACGTTGAAATGTTATATACTGTATAATCTACCTGTTCATTGTGACGTCTTAATGGGGAAAAACATGTCTTTTTTCATTCTGATCACCATCAGCTGCAGACAGTGGCACAGATGGGATCCCGCCCCCTTTGACCATAATAGTGACGTCATTAGGTCCACTTCATAACAAATAAATAATTAAAGTAATGAATGATAAAATTCTCAAATTAAGTATCAGCCCATATGACATTTATAAAAAATAATACATGTCTCAATGCTTTCTTATCCTGGTGCCATATTGATGCAGTTCTCAGGATATCAAATTAACACTTGAATTAAAGGCCAAATATATTCCAGATGTAAATATCATTGCTGTTTTTTTATGGGTGCAATAGTTCCTCATTCACTAGACTCATTTTTTAAACTGGATTAGTTGTGAAATTAAACCCTCATAATATAATGTGCATCCTTTATGTGTTACTCTCTCCACTCCAGTCACAGTGCAAATATATTACATTAATATGAAATATGAAATCTTCTTTATTAATACTCCAGTTCCCACCTTTTTCCCTTTTCCTCAAGCTTTGCACAGTCTGTCACCACTAGATGACTCCAATGTCACATGATCATTAGTCGTCAAACAGTTCGTGTTTGACACAGATCAAATCACTGGGAACTGCTATTATCTTTAAAAAACAAACCAACATCACATTGGTGCAAACAATACTCTGCATGATAAAACATTACAAAACATAACATATTATTTTACCTACACGTTATTCAACATATCATTAATGCTGTAACAGGCCCAATGCTTCTCACAGCATTTAGTTGATTGATTATGTATTTTTTTCCACAGTAATCTGGGAGCCACCGCCTGGTCTCGCCTCCCTGCATGTTTTCTGCTGTCTGTCCCGGGACGTTGAGGCTTCAGTGCTTTTGCTGACAAAGCAGAAATGGGTGAATGTAATTATGTGGCTGCTGCATCGGGGGTATCCATCACCTTTGCAGCAGCAGGTTAATGCGCTGCTGACTAACCCAGGGACTATGCTTTCTCTCCTCTCCTGTGATTCCTCTATTTTTTCCTTCCCCTTGGCTCTCTCACATTTCTCTCCTCACAGCTTAAATCAGAGCCAGGTCTCCTCCAGTGACAACCGGCCACTCGTCACTGTCAAAGCACACGTAGGCCAACACATGGACACGTTTACGCAGGCAAAACATTCAATAATGGCTTCATATATGTGATATATACGATATTTACAATAATACCAAACAAATAATTGTCATGATACTGCAAACACCACTGATTCCAGTGCAGCTTATCTAATAAAGATGATATGTTTTTAACTTGATAGGCATAATTCTTTCAGTTTGAATGCAGCAAAAATGACACATAATAAAACAAGGAATATGCATTTCAATCCACATGTCACGCTCACTTATGAGTCATCCTGGGGTAATTTCAGTAAACTCGTTACATGGCTTTGATGGTGATTTGTCTTGTCCCGGCTGCTTGAGACTGAGAAATAACTCTGAATGTCAGGGCACCTGTGCCCTTTTTCTCACCAACAGGCGTCAAATTCAATTTATTTCATGTGAATGTCATCACTTGTTGAGCAATTTTCCACATTTTCCATGTCAGCTTGAACCACTGGAGTCATGGAAAATCCGTCAGCCTCTGTTTGCGCAGCTGCTTGGTCAGACCCCAACAGACAAAGATGGACAAGCAGAGAGGACGTTGGTGTGCGTCCATCATCGCTTTTGTCCGAATGCGTAAGATGACGAGGCTTCAGAGGAGACAGGCGGAGAAGGCGTGGGGAGATCTCAGACATGGTGAGGGAGGGAGGGAGGGAGGGCTGGGTGGGGGTCTGAGGTAGATAAAGAGAGGGAGAACGTGTGGCTCCCCCCTCTGAGGAGTTCTGGGAACCTTCATGACTGACCAGACCGCCGGGGATCCATTGCGAGGTGTCGGACGGACTGCTAACAAACTGCTGTCCAGTGTCGAGGGTGCTGAGCGAGTCCAGATCTCCTGTTGCTGCCATGAGCTTCAGGGCGCTGATGCTGTCCTTCCTCCTGGTGTCTCTGAGCTGCTCCAGAGGAGCCATCATCACAGGGGTGAGCGAGGGGTTTCTTACTTATTGCTCAAGTTGCTCTTTTGAGTCATGACAGGTTACATTTTTTTTTAAATCATCTTCACCGTGATTTTCTTTTTAAAAGTGTACTGATTTTAAATTCTACTTTCTATTTTCTACTAGAGTTGCAACTGACATTTGTTTTCATTACAGCTTAATTTGTCCGTTATTTATACTGAATTAATTATTTAGTCTCTAACATGCAAAAACAATGACAAATGCTCATCACGCGTTTCCTGCGCCTGAAGTGAGCTTCTTTTTGTCTGATCAACATAACAAGCCTAAAAATTAGAACAACATAAAGAGAGAAAGCAGTTACATTTGATAGGCACTAGACTAGGACATGTTTGACAAGTTTAGATAAATGACTTTGACGGATTGATTGACCAATTGAATTGTTTCTGAGCTAATTCGGTCAATGCCTTAGAAAGTATGCTGCACTTCCTCACAAATCCCAATACAGTTTGTTTTATATGATATTACATGTAATACTATCTCCTTACTTTTGGTTTGATTTTCTTGTATTGTAACTAAATATACTGCACACAAAAAGACACATACATCCAAATGGCACAATTCACTTTCCTGGATAATTGTAAAATGTAATTAGTGATGACTGACAGGAGACCACATCCTCCTCCGCTTCAAGTCCAGTGGAAAAAAACAGAGATAATCATCTCAATCCTTTGATTGATATTCATTGGTAAACGGATTAGGGAGATGACAGGCAAAGGATAAAGTGGCTTTGACTGTACAAATATGAGATTCCTATTCCAATAAGATAAAATGCCCATACATTCAAACATAAAAAAGGTATCTCTATTAACATAAATAAAATTGAGTCACATGGCCTTGAGAGTACTCTCCATGTCTGCCTCTTTTATTATTTTCTGTCGTCCATACCACTCTCCCTCTGTGCTCCAGGCCTGTGAGCGGGACGTGCAGTGCGGCTTCGGTCATTGCTGCGCCGTCAGTCTGTGGCTGAGGGGCCTGAGGATGTGCGTCCCAAGAGGCATCGAAGGGGACGAATGCCACCCTTTTAGCCACAAGGTGGGGAGAAATGTGACATCACTAATCTTTCTCTCTGTCTCTCTCGCTCTCATTCACACTCACGGATGTGCACCCACACACTCACACACACACACACATACACATATACACACACACAAACACACACTCACATTTGTTTTCGGCGATAGTGGAAATTTAGATTATGTCAAGCTGCCGGCAGGTTGGCTGAAGCTTTGGAAAAGCTGCTGATAACTGCAGAAGCTATTGATCTATTTCACAGTGAACCGGCCAATCAGAGGCAAACATCACTCTGATCATCTGGAGATGGCAAAAAGTAGTTTTGCTAACACGACAACCGTCTCTGAATTCAGACTAAGATGGAGATTTTTAAGATGATCAACTGCACTTGTCAGTTTATGAAGGATTTTAATTGTGAGATTATCCCTCCTCCTCCTTTGTCCTTTTCCAGGTGCCCTATCTGGGGAAAAGGCAACATCACACCTGCCCTTGCCTCCCCCACTTGATGTGCAGCAGGTATAGTGAAAGCAAGTATAGATGCACGGACGACCTGAAAAGCCTGGACTTTTAACAGATGTCCAAGCATTCAGATGAAAAGGGGCAGAGCACAAAAAGCATTCAGAGTGAAAGATCACAAACACATATTTAATCTTTACTGCCTGTATTGTTCATTTGCGTACTCTATGCACTATAAAACATCGTTTGGATTCTACCAATCCACACATCAAGGACAAAGAGAGAAATATCAAGAGAGTTGAACCTTAACTCGAGCCACAGCAGACGTCCAACACTTTGTACTTAACCAAATGAAAAGAATCTTTGTGAACAATTAAAACATTGTATCTTTTGTTTTCATGCTCACGTTACGTTAAGTTGTCAAAAGATATGTATAAATACTATTGTCAATAAAAGAATAATTACAACATGGAAAAAAGTGCTATGTGGAGTTTTCTTGTCTCGTGCGTTCTACAGTATATTGCTTGAATAAGTTCAAGTGGTTTTAATCTGGGTTTGATTATGATGAAGGTCGAAACGTCCTTTACTGCCTTAAGCAAACTCATAACTGCTGTCTGTAAATGAACCCATGACATAACTGACGGATCCCCATCAATTTCCACGCCGACACTTGGAAGATTATTGTAAATAATAAAAATAATAATAATTATATACGTTTATTTTTTGCCAATTCTGATAATTATTTTTAAATGTTTGCTTTGGTATATTTTTGTAAGACAAATCCTTTTTCCTCGCATTGATAGAAGCAAGTAATTGATTGATGTGGTATTGCTACTTCGGTATTCAAGAACTTACTTTTTCCACCACTGTACTTAGATAAAGTTTTCAATTTCACGGTGGTGGAACAAAGTGAACCAGATGCAATGAAATGTAACATGCAAACATGTGCATGTTGCATGTCATTTTTTCTTTTGACTTTCCAATTAAAATCAGATCACAGAATGTGCTCTGGACTGCAGCTGCAGCACACATCACTGCAGTTCACCGGGTCTTTGTTTTGCGTCATGCTTCAGATGATACCGCCCAGGTAACCTCACACTTTAGGAACCTTGTGGAAAGTTTCCATATTCAAACTAAGCATCAAAACCCCCCGTGTAGTTGTTGTTGTTTGATTGTGCTCTCTATCTGATTAATAACTGATACAAATCTTGTGTTTGATAACAACGGTTATCTCTCACCTTGTCACGTTCCCATTACAAAATCATTTCTGCCTGGGTGGGAAGAAAATGAATGATGCTAAGCTAAACATTAGCTCTGTTACATAACGGTTGCATAAAGGATCTCTTTTTAGTGCAGTAAGTCAAACTAAGTTTTTAAAACCTAGTTTTAAGAAGCACAATTTCTCTCAGCCGCAAATATTCTAAATTTTCATTTTCAAAATATGAGCTGCACCTCATAAAGGACACTTAATTTGAAAGTAAATGGTTATTACCACATTTCTAGAATCCAGGAAAGGTTTAATTGTTCATTTGTTTAACAGGGTATTTGCTTCCAGATAAAAGGGAACAAATTGCATATTTCTTATCACCTGCTGATAAACCATATCAAGATATGGGGAAGGGCATTTTGGAGACACAACCGTAACCTTTTCTATTTAAGGGCTGGATTGAGAGGCTTGAATCACACTCACGCTGAAGTGACACGATGAAGTTGCTTGTGGTCCTCTCCGCCCTGGTGGCTTTCTCCGAATGCTTCCATAAGTAAGTCTGACCTGTCTGGTTCCTTCTTTGAGCTAAAAAAAAACCCTTTCAAACTCACTTTCAGACATCTGTACATTCTGATGGTTCTTTCTTTTTGTTTCTCTGCTTAGGATCCCACTCATCAAGGGGAAGACTGCCAGGGAAAAGCTCATGGAGAAAGGACTCTGGGAAGAGTATCGGAAGCAATATCCATACAACCCCATGGCAAAGTTCGACCAGACTGGTATGGAGTCCATGACCAACGATGCCGACGTAAGTCCACACCATTTAAAGCACAAATAGCAGCTATTTTACACTGTGAAAAACAAAAAAAACAAAACCTTACTCTGTAGCTGCAACACTTAAAAACCAAAACCTATTTAATGCAACGTTTGTGTCATTTGCAACTGTCGGCTTTGTGTCTTGCGTCCCTTTAGTTGTCCTACTATGGTGTGGTCTCCATCGGTACCCCTCCTCAGTCTTTCAACGTCATCTTTGACACCGGCTCCTCCAACCTGTGGGTCCCTTCAGTCTACTGCTCCAGCCAGGCCTGCAGTAAGTGTTTGCTTTACACAGGTTTTGAAAGAAACTTCTTATATTCACACGGGCACCGTGGGTAACTACCTTTTCAAGGTTTCATTTTTTTATTGTTTTTAAATACAATTAATATGAATTCAATGGCTAATTATTGTTACTTGCTGCAACATGCATAGTAATGCATCAGTAATTATAATAATATTAGACTGAGAATGTGATTCAGCAACATCAGGACATGTAATTGATGGTTAAATATTCCTGCTAATAAGTCTGGGCTTCTACTTGAAAATAAGAAAAAGAAAAAATTATCTTGTAATGCACTATTTTAGTTGTGGAAAATCTAGTTGTTTTCTGAATTTAGCAACTAATATTATTTAGAGATTATAAAGTACCAGAAAGATGTGACAAAGACCCCATTTGTCTGCAGACAACCACAATAAATTCAACCCAGGGCAGTCCAGCACTTTCCAATGGGGCTCCCAGACTCTGTCCATCCAGTACGGCACCGGCAGCATGACTGGACGTCTGGCAACTGACAATGTTGAGGTAACTAAAGCCCCTGGAACAAAATGCATAGTCTATTTACACTGCAAAAAGGCAAATCTCTGTGTTCTGTTGAACTGGGACTGACCGCTGTCTTTTGTGTACAGGTGGGAGGCATCACAGTGTCAAACCAGGTGTTTGGGATTAGCCAAACAGAAGCTCCTTTCATGGCTCAGATGACAGCCGATGGCATCCTGGGGTTGGCCTTCCAGAGCATTGCCTCTGACAATGTCATGCCTGTGTTTGACACCATGGTCAAGGAGGGACTGGTGTCCCAGCCCCTGTTCTCTGTCTACCTGAGCAGGTACTAAAAGAGGATAGAAATGTGTTGGGCGTGCTGTCACTTCCTGTGACATTTCGTAACTGTAACAATTGTTTCCCTCTCTTAGCAATAGTGAGCAGGGCAGTGAGGTGGCCTTCGGTGGTATTGACAGTAGCCATTACACCGGTCAAATCTCATGGATCCCTCTGACCTCTGCCACCTACTGGCAGATCAAAATGGACAGGTACCAAGAAAACACCTAACAAAGTACTCAGCACAGACACACATCGCTCAACTTGTCTGTAACCGACTTTCTGCGGTTCCTCCTCCCAGTGTTACCATCAATGGACAGACTGTGGCCTGCGCTGGTGGCTGCCAGGCCATCATCGACACTGGTACCTCCCAGATTGTTGGACCAACCAGCGACATCAACAACATGAATTCCTGGGTTGGAGCCTCAACCAACCAATATGGAGATGTGAGTCATACCATCATAACGTAACATTTGAAGTAAATGTTCCCCATTTTCTGAACCCAGAGTTAACAAACATTTACTGCTCTGACGTCTAAACCCTCAAATGAAAATAATTATGTAGGTCGAGGTTACTTGCTTGAGCTGGAAACCTGCACAGTGCCAATAAATACAACTTGTGCTGCAACACGGGATTCAATTGTGTGTGTGTGACGTTCTTCTCTCAGGCTACAGTGAACTGCCAGAACATCCAAAGCATGCCTGAAGTCACCTTCACTCTCAACGGACAGGCCTTCACCATCCCTGCATCTGCCTACGTCTCACAGGTCAGTTCGACCCCGGCCGCCCACTGCAGCAAAACGTTCTCGGCACTAAAATGGAGATTTGTGGAAAGTGAACGTATTTGGTGTTGTGTTTTCACAGAGCTCCTACGGCTGCAACACCGGCTTCGGCCTTGGCGGCACTGACCAGCTGTGGATCCTGGGAGATGTCTTCATCAGGCAGTTCTACGTCATCTTTGATACCGAGAATCAGACCATTGGCCTGGCCCAGTCTGTCTAATCAAAGGAGGCATTTGATGTATATTTATAAATGTATATTAAGGGGCTTGTCTGATTGAAAGAAGAAAATGGTACAATTGGTGGTTGTGAGAATATGTTTGAATTAAATTGATTGAAGCAAAAGAATCATTCTGGGGATTTTATTCACTGAGATCACACATCAGCGCTGCACTGTTGTCTTTAGAAACATCTTCAGTCGTCTTAGTTTCTTGTCACAGCGCTGTTCTGAAATGTCACAGAAATAAGAATCTGTTCGGTCTATTCATTCACTCGCTCTGAAGACAACCTTGACCTTCTTTCAAAAGGATTGTGAAAGGGAAGAAGAGGCTCAGAATAGAAAATCGAGCACCTCTCAGAACAGGAAAAGGACTAGATTGTAACCATGAAAAAAATCAATACAAACACAGATTTAACAAAAGATAACCCGATGAATCTTTATACCTGTGAACAAAAGTAGAAGGAGTCAAACAAGTAGTTTGTTTCAATTTCCTTAATGCATGGTTTCATTTTTAAGTCATTTTCACAAACAACACATGCTATATATACACAGGGAAGTTGGAAAATGTTTATTATTGCACCTCCATAAAGTTTGGGGACTCAATAAAGACGAAACAATAGTTCAAACAAAAGGAGCAGGTCATGCAGATGCTCAATCACTAGTCATGTTCCAAAGCTCCAAAAATGCTAAATCCTACAGTTCCTGTTTTTGTTCTCCCTGCCTGATGAAACCCTGTCGAACTCTACTCTGCCTGAGCAGCAAGCACCACTCGTATTGCAACATTTTCAACAGATGCAAAATCTGTCTCATTCAAATCTAAAACGAACACTGGATCCTCGCAGGTGGATTCACTGGTGCATTGCCAGTGTCGAGTACTCCACCGTCCCCTCGTCCTCCGCCCTCCAGGAGGAGTCAGGGGACCCCTCCTGTGCTTTGTGCATCCTCAGGTTGGCATACATCTCTGCTGGTCTCGGGTGAGCTCTGAAGTCCACTGTTGTGTAAACCATGCCGCTCACTTCCTGGGGGAGACAACGTGTGTCAGGTGACCTTCTGGTGGAGGAAGTTTGAAGCATGAACTGCTTGTAATATGTTCTTGAAAACAAGTGACAATGAATCACAGGCATCAGGTTTCCTGTTCAGCACTTACTGTGGTCTCTTGTTTCAGTGACTCACGTGGAGTTTCTCCATATTTGTCTAGAAGGAAAAATAAGATCACATCTGTTCTATTTAACCATTCCAAAAAAAGTCACGATTTCTATTTCCATATGGTTGTGCTCTTTAGTTCAGGAGAACTGCTTACACGGCTGTTTACGTTTGGCCTTCACTTTGCAGCAAACAACCCCGATAACTGAAGTGATGAAAACCATCACTGTGATGGACACAATGACAGCAAGTGGCAGACTGAAACTCCATGGAACTCTGGAGAAGAAAACAATAACACAAATGTGTGTGTCATATATATATATATATATATTAGTGCTCTCAAACAATTAAAATATATTATAATATTTATGTAGTGAACTCAAAATTAATGACAATTAATCACACATTTTTATCTATTCCAAATGTCCCTTAATTTATTTTTCAATCAATTTTTTTTGTTGCTCTTATCAACATGGAAGAGTGGATTTGCCTAATGCAAATGTTTTATTTAACTTAAAAAACACATTGACAAACAGGGCGGTACAAAATAAAATGCTAAAGTGCACATTTCAGGTAAACAAGGACTCTATAGACACTATAGTGCAGTTAAACCATGGCTTAATATTTTCTTTTTTTAAAGTTTGCTGTGAACAAAGCGGTCAGGCCTCTTGTTTCAGAAACAATGACCTGTAACAGTTAGGTTACCAATAAAAGGTAAGCCTACTACTTCTTTACTTTCAGCAGCTACTCAAACAGACAAGCCTGTTGACATTTTCAGACAAACATTCATCCAAACTCCATGCCTACCTGTCGCTGTCACTGTGGTCCTGTGCCAGAGCCGGCCAGGTGGCGTCTGCAGGTGTTGTGGAGACGTTGGGGGCTGAGACAGTTGTTGTCGGGGCAGATTGAGACTGCCTGTGGTGCGCTGAAACTAAAGCGTACAAGTTATGAAGCTGTAACAATGCATTTTTTGCCCATGAGTTATTATACTAGCAGGCTTTCGCATCAATTATAATTCCACATTAATGAAAATTAAAAGTGCTCACCAGAGACCTCCACATAGTAATCCTGGTATACGTGGTTCTGAGTTCCCATCACAATACATCTGTAATATCCTCCGTCCACCAAGCGCACATTGGATATTTTAAACTCGATCCAGCCGTCTTTTTCCGTTTTTGTAACTCTTCCTTTTAGTAGCTCACAAGTGAATCCTGCACTGTCCAGGAGCTTGTAGCATCCTCCTGGATAGAGTTTACAGCAGGACTTGCTGTAAGTATTGTAAAATGAAGGGAAGCGGAGTCTCAGCAGAAAGTGCTCAAACTCCTCGATGTTCTGCTGACCTTTTAGATGAGGGATATCTGGAAAACAAACATTACTTATTAATGTCTAATGACATGTAGTAAAGAACAGAACATACCTAAAAAACAACAAAAAAAGCATACTTAATAAAATAATCAAGACAAAGGACAACTTCATCTTCATTGTAATGCTGAATGAGGCTCAGCACATTTTTTAAACTCTTTTTACGGGATCTGAAGCCCCTCCTTGCTGAAGAGGAAGTATCAGTTTAGGAGTCTGAGGGCCGACGTAGACGAGTTCCTACCTAATCTTTTAAGGACCACACACACACACACACACACACACACACACACACACACACACACACACACACACACACACACACACACACACACACACACACACACACACACACACACACACACACACACACACACACACACACACACACACACACACACACACACACACACACACACACACACACACACACACACACACACACACACACACACACACACACACACACACACACACACACACACACACACACACACACACACACACACACACACACACACACACACACACACACACACACACACAGCTAATTCCTGAGGTTGCAGTTTGTGGTGTGTTTCTATAAGATTGCAGTGTTTATTTCCCTGTTCTACTGCATATTTGCGTCACACAAACTCATTTCTGAGTGAGAAAACATTACATTACTAAAGTAGATGGAGATTACTTTATGAATGAAATCAATCTTATTCTAATTCATTGACACGTTACAGCATATACACAAGGGTACACAAACTGATTTATTTGGTATCCGCTCTCAGCTTATTAAACATTTCATATTCACAAAACAAATCCTCCATCGTAAAACAGAAGACAAACACAAAAGGTATGTACATATTAATATTTAGAAAACGCAATGTTGTGGCAATTAACATAATTACAGAGCAAACATGATAACTTTACCTTTCATCCCATTTCCAAACTAAAATGTTCCTTTGCACACGCAGTATATTTTCTAAAGCATGATATAAGCCAAGATGTTTCTTTGATAACATTGTCTTGCAAATGGAGACAGTTGGGCCATGTAAACAATAATATATTTAAATAGTTGCAGAAGAGACCTACCTTGCTAAATGAACTCTTAAAAACACAGCCCGCATGATTAATTTTAGGAGCAATAATTTGAAAAAAATACAAATAAAAATAATGATCTGAATGAACAGTCCAACTGCCAGCAGACAGGCGACAGTTCGGAGGATGTTTTAGTTCACAGCTGAATGCATAAATACGTTGAGGTCACTGTACTTGCTCCTAGTGGTTTCTAGTCATTCGTATCCAGGCAGGGTTAAGAAGCCCCCTATTCCTCTGTGATGGTGATGACGTCGTATTGGATGCCTTGCTGCTGCAATTGCTCGAGCTGCTCAGCCGTAGCTTCAGTGTAGACCGTCTGGGTGTGAGCCATGGAGTCTTCTACGCCTACAAGAACAAAGGTGGTGGTTATCATCAAGCTTATTATTATTTTAAATGAATGAGATCATAAATTTGTCACCCATTCGATTTAGATGAGGTCTAGAAGGTTTTAGCACATTATGTATAACGGATATAGGTTTACCAATTTCCACAGCATATATATATAAAAATAAAGTCATTTCACTGACTTTTTAAATCAGCAGACTCCTTAGTTATGTGATAAAGACAACACAAACATCAAGTTTTTTTGTATTCTTTTCATCCAAACCATGTGTGTGTGGTTCATGTATCTCAAAAAACTATAAATCAATTCTACTCCACAGTTGGCAAGTGTACTGCCGGGGACCCAAGGAGCTGTAGTGTATCATATATAATGTAATATTAGCAGAGTAAATAAACCAACTGACAGCTCTCTATGCAGCAGTGGGACTTAGTGTCTGCTGCAGGCCTTTGCAGGCGGCGGCTCATTGGCTGCAGATGAGTATTGCTGCTGGATACTCGATGTACCAGTATACTTATTCACTTCTGTGGAGGCAACAAGCAAACAACGATTCTGAAAGACCCTCCAAATATCAAAGTGAACGGAGGGGAAGTCACAGTTGAAATGTAATTTATAAAACTAGAGATGCGTGGTGTGCTTTAGAATATGATAGATGCAGAACACTGGCGTGGGATTTAATTGATCAGTAATGAAACAATCTCGTGGAGGAGTAAATATGGAAACAGGGGAAATGCAATTTGTTTGCCAAGACAGCCAACCTGTGACAGTCGAGTGGGCAGCAGTCTCCAGATCTTCAGGATTAACAATCTGCTGCTCCGTGCTCACAGGAAGATACTGGATCTGACCGTCGTGGCTTACAGCAATCTGAACACACAAAGAACGTGGAGTGAGGACATTTCGTCGAGCTCAATCTCGAACTGTGGAGTGATCAAAATCTCAGCCTCACCTGATGCTCCTGCAGAAAGGTCCCGTCATGCTCATACTGGATGATCTGCCCATCTGCCATCTAAAGAAACAAATGAGCAGTTAGAACATGACATTTTCCCCTTAAAACATTGCGTGTAGTTATCAGATATTGTGACTTCTTATGCCGACCTGTATGTGGTTGCCATCAGCTACTACTACATACTCTTGAGGGATCAAGTGCGGCACGCCATCCTGCGAGATGATATACTGAACCTGCAACAGGACAAAGGAGTAGAGAAAGCTTGAATATATAAGGAGTTATCTAATATAAATATATATTCTGTAGCAGAATCTATTAAATGGCTCTTACCTCAGTCACCTGGTTCTCTCCTGTCATCAGGTGCTGAACTGTCTGTCCATCTATGGTGGTTATCTGCTGGATATATGTGGCCTCCTCCTAATTGATGTACAATTTAATGCATTTAGTCTCTTAACAAATTTGCCTCCATTCTGATGGCAAAAAAGGTCTGTGCAGCATTGTGTGACTGTCAGTACCGTGTCTGAGAGAGCTTGTTCTTGAGCTACAATGA
This sequence comes from Pungitius pungitius, assembly GCF_949316345.1. Taxonomy (NCBI): domain Eukaryota; kingdom Metazoa; phylum Chordata; class Actinopteri; order Perciformes; family Gasterosteidae; genus Pungitius; species Pungitius pungitius. Next base: position 28,992,296 of record NC_084900.1, read on the forward strand.
TGTGCTCCTGTCCTAGTGCCTGCATCCGCTCAGGAGTGAGCACTGTCTGATTTGCCTGTATGGCTGTTACACAAACACACACACACACACACACACACACATCAAAGCACACAAAATGAGTTTGAGATCTTGTTTACCACTCAATAAAACCTCTGCCTATAATTATTATAATAACATATTCGTATCCTTCGTGTTCCTTACATTGCAGTGTGGCCAGGGCCTCCTCATCACTATTCACTAGGACAGTTTGCTGAGACGTCGGGGTGCGGCTCTTGCGAGCAGGGTGATCCTGACTGTGGAGACGCTCCATATGAAACTTAAGATGCCCATTACGGTTAAACCTAAGATATTGGGCAAGAAAATACGTCGACATCGGTGGTTGTTCATGACTACCTTTCGGTGAATGTATACAAATTATTTTATGTAAAGGTGTAGCAAGGTGTTCAAGAAATACACGTTTCGTAGGAATTATTTTCAAACCCACCTCTGTCCACACAGCTGGCAAGAGAACGGTTTCTCATTGGTGTGGGTCATCATGTGTCGCCGCAGGTCTTTCTTGTTCTTGGAGGCAAAGCTACAGCTTGGACACTTGTGAGGGCGCAAATAGGAATGCAGCTCCATGTGAGCCTAAGAAGAGTCAAGCCCAACAAAAACAAAAGTGCTTTTAAAATACACTTTACATTATACATTAAGGTCAAAATACCCAAATGCCTTCTTTCGCCATATTTCAACTTTATTTGATTAGCAATTATTTAATCATGAACTTGTCATTACTGCCAGCTTTTAAAAATCTGGGGTCAATTCATGGCAGGATATTGAAGTGCTAACTGTTGTCTGCAATTATTGTCTGACTTTGTCATAAAAAAACAAATGTTTTTTAGATTTCTATTTAGTGTAAATATAAAGATTCACCTTGACCTCCTGCCAGGATGTGGAGGTGTAATCACAATCGGGACACTTGAATGTGTTGGGGTCTACGTGTGCCCTCTTGTGGTTCTCCATGTCAGAACGGCCATGGAAAGATTCCATGCATATTCGGCAGGAAAACCTCTTGGTGCTCAGACCGGGAGAGCCGGCGGCGGAGGGAGAGGCCGGAGTTTCGCTGCTCAACTGACAAAAATCAGAGGAGACAGTCAGAGAGGAGCGGTACGCCATGTAGATGGATATTTATGTTACAAACAACTGATCGCTTGCAGTTACCTCCACCTGTTGCAGAACACCATCAGGCAGAGCTGACATTAGGTAGTACTTGTCACCTTTCTGGTTTTCTGACCCGCATGCTTCCACAGCCTGAGAAGGACTGCCATCATTGTTACTGCAGAGGCAAGCGTTTTAAGACATTTTAGATTGCGACGAGACCCCAGAGGTCATCAATAATTCGACCTTTGACACGTGGGTTACCTGTATCCAGGGCTGTGGATCTCTTCAACCGCCTGTTCCACGACACTAAAGTCTTCTGCGGCCTCGTAGGCTTCAATGGCAATCTGGGTCAGCTCTCCCGTCTCAGAGGTGGCTGCCTCAAAGGCCTCTTGTAGCACCGTCTCACCGTTCTCAGACACATGGAAAGTCACAACCTTTTGTGCCTGGCCAGGTACTGTGGTCACCGTACTCCACGTGCCCTTTTCCAAAGCTTTGCTTTCTGAATTCAGCACCGCCACCTGAGGAGCACGATTAATTCACTTTTAACACAATTTAAAGGCAAACATACTTTTCGAATGAATGCAACCCCTCGTATTTCAAAATAAATATTTTGATGAGTACCAACCTGTAAGGCGTTTCCAACCAATTCCCGGGCATTGCTCATATTCAGCAGCAGGTCAAGGGCATTCTGGGCAGATTGATCACTGGATTCGACTAAAGAGGATACGATAAAAAGTCAGCATTTGTTCCGTCGTCCTACCAACATATTTGACAAACAAAGACTTTTGTTATTACTATTGTAAAGAGCAACCATAATCATGGCAAAATGTGAACCTATTTCTCTCTACACATAATTAGTGATGTATTTTATATCATCCGAGTAAAAATGTTTATGTTATTTTAGAAAAAGTTTAGAGTGCTACGCAGACTTGGTTGAGATTGTTGAGCTTTTACAGGCCATAACATGTTTGTTGCTGGATGATTGATATACAACCAATCTCTCCTTCATTTCCCTTGACACAATGATCGAGGAGCGGTTCCGACAATGTGTCCCTCTACAAGAATTGCACAAGTGGAATTAAGTGTCTTTGACCAATATATTGGTATATTTAAAAAGCACATATGAATACAGAAACAGAAAACAATGATCGGGGACCAACTAATTGACTAAGTCATGAAATTGGAATAATAAGTAACAGTGCGATATGGCAAGAAAGGTTTCTAAAAGAGGACTGGCCTTGCTCATAGATGATGGTGGTGTTTCCCATTGCGTCCTGGGACACTGAGGCATTTTCCATTCCCTGCATGGCTTGTAGTGTAGCAGAGTCCACCGCAACCTAATGAAGGGAGGTGTGAATACCGCACATAAACATAAACACATACTAAAATCCTAATTGGGATCAAGATGAAAAACAGAAGACATCCAACAAACTCACAATTGTGTTCTGCAAATCCTGTGTGTCATCAGGTTGTTGTTGTTGTTTGAGCTCCTCAATCTGCTGCAGTGTAAAGGGCCCGCGGCGCCTCCTGATTGGCTCCTCGGGGTGGGTCACAGACCACTCGTCAAACGTCTCAGGGTGGCGACACTGTACATGCAGGCGCAAGTTCTTCCTGTGCTTGGTGGTGAAGTGGCACATTTCGCAGGAGAACGGCTTCTCCCCTGTAAAAAAAAGGGTTAGTTGCAAAGGTATTGCATTCATGAAGTGAACATACTCGTCTTAAATCAAATTAATAGAAGCCTTTCTGTTGACACACAGACCTGTGTGTTTGATGGCCAGATGGGAGACTAGGAACTCCTCTTTTGAAGTGGAGTATTTACAGTAGTCACACTTGAAGGGCCGGTCGTTGGTGTGAGACAGCTGATGGTTGAGCAGCAGCTTCTTGTTGTCACAGGTATAATCGCAGAATTCACACTTGAACCTTGCACATGCACATTCAAGAGTTAATCGTTGTGATATTATCATTATTACTGACATCCATGTTTGTAAAATAAACACCGATACGTGACAAAATATAAAAGATGGAACACAAATACTGACTTGCTGTCTCCGAGACTCTGGATGTGAGTCAGCAGGTGCATTTTGAATGTGTACCGCTTCTTGAACGATTTGCCGCACTACAAAGACAGAAACACATTTTCCACAAGTTTTACAAGAAGATAAATAAAAATAGTGCCCTAAACTTCCTCTAAAGAATGTCATGGTTGTGCACACATTGAGTAAAATGTTGTGTTTTAAAAGAGGAAAAGTAGACAAAATAAGTATCTTACTGGAGAAACAATCACTAGAACTATTGACCTTTTCAAGAATATCTTTATAGGAAATCCTTAATACTGGTGTCCAAATATTCTGTACACTCATTTAGTGAACACGAGCACAATAAAATGTTATATAATAAAATTGCTTGTCATAAAAGGAAACAGTGATTACTGGTAGTTTTCACAAGTAACTAGCGAAATGGATTTCAATAGTAAACAGTTAAACAATTGTGAGTTTCTAAAACTGGGATATTTGTGAAAATAGAATATAATTATCGTGTAAAGAAGTTTCAAGATTTTTGATTAAGTTGTTTAAGATAGTTTACCAATTATATTAACCAAAATACAAGGTTAGGTGCTGTTCAAGTCTTGGTTACAATTATTTTTGCCAGGAACATTGTAAAAGGAATTTTTCATATTATCAACTTGAACTTACAATACAATAGTCTGAGCCATGTTTTTTTCTTCTTCAAACATTAGTGTTAATTCTTTATTTTTTATATTTCAAAGTCTTTATCCTCTGACCTTATCACACATATGTGGTTTCTCTGAGCTGTGTGTCTTCATGTGCTGGGTCAGTCTCTTTTGCATGGGGTAAACCCTGCGACACACAGGGCAGAGGAACTCGGACACCTTTGGTACCTGCAAGAATGAGCATAAAACCCAAGTAATTCTGTTCAATTATTTTTAGATCATTGGCATAGTAAATAGCATTTAACTATTGAAAAACTGTAATTTCTTACCAATTCAGTCTTTCTTTTCCTGAAGGAGGGAAATCAACATTTTTAATTCGGAACGCATGCTTTAGCACAAATGATTTGCTGCACTTTGACTGAATTACTTACTTATCTTTCTTATGGACTGCTGAGTGGCGGATTACATCTTTCTTATAGACACTCGTGTAATCACACTCGTCACACTTAAACGGTTTGGTGCCCTCGTGATTGAACATGTGTTCCTGCAAAACAGCGAACAAGACTTCCAGGGCACTGTGCAAACATGCAAGTAAACAGAGGTAAACCTGAATGTTGTGACCTGCTTTATTGTGACTGACCTTGAGGGAAGACCAGCGCTTGCAGCGATAGTTGCACTGCAGGCACTTGAAGAGCTCTGGCTCATTGCCTTCGTGGGAGTCCACATGGAAGTGCAAATCTTCTTGAGTGAGGAAGCGTGAGCCACAGATCCAGCAGTTGTGAGGCCTCAGGAGCGGTTTCAGGGATTTATAGTAACGACTGTAAGACAATAAAAGGAAATAGGCAACAGGCTGTTTGTTGTAATAGTTTGTATACTGCTTGTAACATTTTAACTCATAATTTTATACTCACTTTCGGTTTATATATTTCTTATACTTCTTGCGAAGAAAACGCTTTGATGGTCGGCCGCGTTTCCTCTCGAAAAATTCCTCTGGCTGTGAGTTCGATGAAGGGTCTTTGTTCTCAGAGTCAGATTGGCTTATTGCTGCCTCGGCTGTGTCTCCATCCGTCTCCTCAGCGGGAGCATTGTTTAGCCCCGAAGAGCTTGCCTCTTCAGGCACACCAGCATCTGCACTCACCCTGGGTTTCTTGGCAATACTCTCTGCTTCTGTAACGAACCAAGAGAGAAGAATGTGTAGGACTCCTGTGCAGTGACAGACGGTTTTCATTTTACTTTGTCAAAACTGAAAGCCAACCTTTGCTGTTGTAACCTTCTTCTACAAGGCTGTACTTCCTTGGACGGCCGACCTTACGTCGAGGGCGCCCTTGAGAGGAGGAGGAGATCGGAGGAGAGGGCTTCTTCCTGATGGCAGGTGGTCTTCCTTTGCAGTCCTTGTGTGCAGGGTTGTAGTCACTGTCCTCTGAGGATAAACAAAGGCAAAGGGGATATGTGTATATTCGAATACTGATTCAATAAATCAGAAAATAATTTATTTTTGTCAGCATCTGGGTTCAAAGAAAATATCTTCATCTCTGACCTTCAGGATCATCAATTGCACCAGCATCCACAACATCATCTTCTTCTTCCTCTGCTTTTTGGGGCTCAGCAGCCTCTGCTGCGTTCCTCTTTTCAACTTGTTCCCTCTCTGCCTGACGGCGGGCAGACATTTCACTTTTTGGAGGCCGCCCACGTTTACGCTTCTTTGACATATCCCCTGAAACCAGACACAATACCACAGAAAGGTCTATTAATGTTAATAATATTACATATTTTTAAAATGGGAAAAACATTTTTTATGAGTTAGGTTAAAGGTGCTTGTCTTTGTGATACTTAAATCAACCTAAATCCACCGTACCTGCAGATTTGAAGTGTTTGTCTCTCATGTGGTTGATCAGTGTGTCCTTGGAGGCACTTTTGTATGGACACAATTTACACTTGAACTGCTGGACAATCACTACTTCCATCATTTCCTCCAACTCAGCCAGGTTAGGCGGTCTGTGTCCAGAACCTTCTACCACTGCTGATGTCTCCATCTCTCTGAGCACAGCTTCACCCTGAGGCCCCTGAGAGCCTTGGGGCTCCTCTTGGCTTGGTGAGTATTGTTGGGGCAGCTCAGGCTCTGGATTGGCGGTGTACGTCCCACTGCTGCTGATGTAGGGCCCAGGCTGGCTCTCGCTGCACTCCAATGCCTCGGGAAGTCCACCTGAACCTGCTGTGTCGGCCAGAGGTTGGTCTGATGAGGAGCTGTCATCGGCGTAGAGAGAGGCCTCCGGACCGTTGCTGCTTTCCAAGTAACAGGAGTGTTGCGGCTGTTGTTGGGAGTGCTGTGGCTGGTCTGGATCCTGGTTCCGCTCGTCATCATCGTCTCTCGCTTGATACTGAGAACAACCTGGTTGCTCGGAGTCTGCTGCGACACACTCTCCTCCATACTCCGCCCCATACTGCCGACTTGTCTGGGTCCGGTGGTCCTCACTGCTGTCTATGTAACTGCGTGAATGATGCGGTTGAGCTCCCTCGTCCAACTCACATTCCAGATACCCAGTGCTGCAGTCCACCACATAGTGACCTCGGCTGGTGAGGTTTGAGTCAGCCCCGCTGCATTCCACATATCCAGGCAGGTCCTGGTCACTATTATCACCGCTGTAGTCAGGGAAACCTGACTGGGAGCGTGTCTGGTCGGGTTCCTCGCCTGAACACTCCACGTAGGAAGATGAAGACTCTCCTGTCTGGTCTGGACCATCTGCACTGCAGTCCATATACTGGGAGGGGTGGGAGTGCTGGGGCTGGTCAGGCTGACTGATACTGTAACCAGAGGGGCCTGGCTGTTCGTCGGGTTCAAGGTTGCCCTGCAGGTCTCCCTGATCTCGACAGGTGGACGTGGGCCCTTCTGCGAGAGCTTCTATGGCTATACGATCAGAGAAGGCCGAAGATGACATCTGGGCTACCATCGGAGCCCCTATAGCAGAAAAAAGTACATATAGACAAATTGAAAATCCTAGTATTCAGGTATTGTGTGTAGTCAATGTAACTGGATTATGAATTACAAAAAAAACCCCACTTGTTAGATGACTAGAATAAAGTTGGCTCATCAAAGTTGACAGTATAAAGTTACTTAATGTATCCACTCAATAAATAAATGCTGTCTGAGTAAGTATTAAGTATATTGTTATAATACAATAACATGTGCATACCTTTCTAAGAAACTTTTACAATGGTTTAAATGGGGGAGACTTAATGAGTTAGCAGTAACAACAGCGGAATTTTACCGTCATCTGGCCCTTGTAATACCAGATACTGGGTTGTTTCTGCACCGTCTTCTGCGCTGGTCACAGCTATACAACCTAACACAAGAACCATAGAAGAAGATATCTTCTACATTATGGTAAAATAATCAAATTTACCAACATAAATGCTTTACTGCATAGGATATATCCGAAAGGTAAGTGTCAAGAGGAAATACCATTCATGATGTCAGGGCCAATGGTGGACTCAATGATCTTGTCAATGGCAGACCCAAGGTCTGACGAGGTAGAAGCAGTTGAGTCAGAAACAATCATGGCTCCTTCAGACGCAGCACTTGAGTGGACGAGCACTTGGGCCGACTCGGACACAAGCACTGACTGAGTTACTGTGGATACGCTGGACACGCTGGTGGACTGGGCCACTGAGGAGGAGTCCGGGAGGTGGACGGAGGAAACTCTGACGTCTGTACTGGAGCTGGTTTCTGGGACGAACACCTTGATGGGTAGGAGCAACAACATGACTGCAAGAAACTTTAATGACAAAAGGAGAAATGCTAATCTGATTTATACGCACACCTACCCAAAATTTACAAAAAAGCTTACCACAACTCCCTCTGAGCTCTGTCCCACATGGCAGTCAGATTCTGGGGCCTGTGCATGAGAGGCAGCTGCATCACTGCTGTCTGCAGACATGGCCTCTGATGACTCCATACCCATGCCGCTTTCAGATGGTTCCTCCATGCCTGCGGGGCCTGCATCGCTGCTGCTCTCCACCTCGTTCTCCTCCGAATCCATGGCTATCCAGAAAAATTCAACAAAAAGGGAAAATGAGTGTGGTCATTACTGCAAGTTCATTGTGTTAAGATGAAAACAACTCTTGCAAAATCTACCCGTCTCTGCAACATTGTCACTTCGTTGTCACACAAACTTTGAAAAACTGCCCTGATCTTGGACGGAAGACGGAAAGTGTGAAGTGTGTGAAAGGACGTGTCAGAAAGGGTAACCCAATTTCAATAAAAAGCCATATTCTTTATTTAGTGATCGGTTCGCAAAGTCTCTTCATGTTTCAGTTCACATTTAGTGTTCAGTATTTATTTAGATGTTGATGCTGTGACAAGTATGTGGAAATGTAAATTCCTTCATATCAAATGCTAACACGGAAACAGTTTTATTAGGTAACATTTCTATCCAGAGGTGGGAAACAACAAATGTACATTTACTGATTTGTTGACACGTATTATTTTCTAAAAAAAGTTCTTTAACTCTACAGCACCGAATGTCGTTAATTTGTTTGTGGTGATGTTGGTATTTCAGGTCTTGGGGATAAACACAGAACTGTTTTTATTAAACGGTTATGTCGACTTAAACCTGATTAAACCAGTTCCTCTGCTTAGAACTAACGTCGTTGACGTTGCGTTAATAAACGATAGCCAAGTAATAAAGTATTTTCAATCAGGGTACATAGGGTATCTGCTCTGGGGTGTAAACGCTTCGACTGCCATCAGCCCTGGACAGCAGTGAGGTTTACAGGAACCAACGTTGGCTCACGAGCAGTTAGCTTCAGAGCCACAGCAGTTAGCATTAGCTTTCAGGTGGCTAACGGGCTTTGTTGTCAGCTCGTTGTCTTCTTCGTTGAAGAAGGAAAGACAACTCAAATGGTGCCAGTGGCCGTTTTAACGTTTGAATATGACGAACAAACAGTTCGTATGCAAGCCAGCATGTCGACCGTAACCACAGTGTCCAACACTGCGGGAGTGTGTGTGTGTGTGTGTGTGAGTTAGATGTTTTGGACGGGCCCAGCTGCCCTTGATCCTGCCTGCTCAGCGTCGCCATTTTGCAGCTAGTGGCCCCGCTTTACACTCAGGCACTCTGGAAGCTCTACTGGGGACCTCGAGGGCTTCAGCTGCGGCAGACCGCCCAAATGCTCTCCCTGAAGAAAATGAAAATGTTTTCCTTCCCCGACACAAGAAGCTCTGCGCTTTTTTCTTACCTTGTATTTTCGAGGAGGAGGGTATCCGCTGGTGTAGACGCGCTAAATAGAACAGGAATTAGCGACGGAAAATTGTTGCTTCTTTCTAGTCGGGCGCCATGAGACTCTCCTTGCTTCCTGTCCGTGCAACCGGATCTTATTTATTGTTTTTGTTTAACGCCAGAACTCTCGTTGTTCAAGCGAACGTTGTTATATTTATCTATTTGAACCATTTTTATTTACTTGATAGAGTGGTAGTTATATGTCTCACATATTCGGAAAAATATATTCTAATCATAGGGGACTATTGCTTTTAGAGGCAGGCGCATCATGCGATTAGATGCGGAGTAATATGCGTTCACTAGGTCCGTTGTTTCAAGAGACTTAATGTTAGATAATCCGTATTCCAGAAATGAATTAAATTAGTTTCTCTATCACTAAATCGTTGTCCTTACTGGCTACGTTGGGGATCTCTATGTCCGTGCATCTTCGTTACATGTAGACTGCACGGGCTTCTGTTTGGTGTGCATGGATTGTCATGTATAGAAATACAACATGTGAGCAGGATGGTATCAGGATCCATGTTAATCAATCAGTTAATCAATTGTTGCAGTGAGGGACTAAGAAAACAGGTATTGGATGGAGTAATCACAGAATGTTTATTGCATTAAAAGCATGAACTATTACAAATACAAAACATAAATAATAATTCAGTGAAGGAGACAATAAATTGTCTTCCAGTGCAAGTCTTTTCGGAAAAACCCAAATATATTTATACAAAACAAAAAATCTTTAGGACACAAAAATAGATATATAGAAATTGCTATAAATATCAAAATAATCTAATACTTTTAAGTCTGAACCTGTCAGACAAAAAAACAGCAAATCTGGAATCCAGATAGCTTATAATATTTTAGTTGTGGTTACGTGTTTTAAACCACATAAACCAACTGGTTCACAGATTATCACACTGAGGGAAAGGCAGTGCCAAAGATCAATTGGCTTTGCTTTCACTTTGGGTCAATGGTGTATGATAGAAAATCAGCCAACATCTAGCAAACACATTCCACATCATACACTTTACACAAATACTGCATCACATTCTCCCTGACACCTGCACATGAGAGAGAAGCAGGTGCTACAACATTGAATACGATTTCCAGCCCATCCCTGTGCATCTCCTCAGTATTAAGTGCTTGAAGGATCTGAGCACTTGAGGAGATCATATTTCACATAACCGACACGATCCACCTGCCTGCGGGAGTTCATACGCCAGTAGAAGCGGTCTCTGCAGAAGTAGATGTGACCTAAAGCAGAAAAATAGAAATGTGAATCACCACAAGACCAAAAAAAATATTATTTCATGCAACAGTCTACCGTTTATTCTCATTTAGTCTGTATAATGACAGTATAATGTTTATAATTACCGTGGTACTGGAACACATCATGGGCATCATTTGGGACTCCACCAAAAACGACATCTGTGTATCTGGGGTAGCCTTTGTCAATTTTCTGGGCTTTCACGTCAAGCCTGTGGTGATAATAGCACAGGATTTCATTAAAATTAAGAAGAAAAACAAATGTATTGAATCACATTCTTTGGTTATATTGTAAAAGAAAAATAAGCAAATTTCAGATAAACTGAAAAACCACAGCGGAGGAGGGATTGAACTGGCTTGCTCAAAGAATAATAGCAGTTAAATATGAGCTGACAGGGTTGAAGTTGAGCGGGAAATTACCCAGAGACAGACATGCTTCCCATCCTGATTTCAGACCCAATTATTACTCACCTCCAGTAGTTCTCCCCACTGAAGAGCAGCACTTTGCCTTTCCCCCTCTGCAGGGCTCCCTCCACCTTCTGAATGCTGTTGGGGAGGCCGAGCTTCTCGATGCTGCGGGGCCCCAGGACACTCTTCCCTGTGTACACCCAGAAACGATTCCCTACAGGAAGAACATCATCTTTAGAAAAAAATCTTTCATTTTTGGCTTATCTGTAAGTGGTTGCCTACACACTGTTTGCAGCTTTATTACCTGAGAAAAAGTACAATTTCCTAGCAAGAATGTCCTCGAAGGCAGAGTCGACAACTGCTGGCAGGGCGGGCCACCTCTCTGAAATAGAGAACGGTCCCTGGGGCTCTCCATTGCTCTCGCTGGGCATCTTCCAGTAGTGGCTGTTGATCAACACATTTACACACAATAAACACATCTGCACTGCTGGTTTGAGTTCATGTTGCTGATATTACGAAGAATAATGGAACCATTGCTTACCCATCCTTAAAGAAATGTAGTTCTCCCTCAATCACTGTGATGGTGTCGAATTTGGTCAACTTGCAGGCATCTTTGGTGGGATCCACAGGCCGCGTAGTGGTGGTAGTGGGTTCCCTGGGGTCTTCTGTTGGGTCGGTCTCATCGGGGTCTGGGTAAGGGGTAGTGGTGGGTGGGTTGGGTCCAGGTGGGGTTGGATCAGGGCCTGTTTTTCTTCCTGAAAAAACACAATTGTGTTGGTTGAGTTAAAGTGTTGTGAAGTCGGAAATTTAAGGATTTTTGTACAACACACTTTATCGTGAGCTCACCATAGAGATATTGAATGCCTTCAATATCATCTTTATGAAGGGAGAAGTCTTTCACGTAGCTGTACATGGGGTACATGAGCGCGTCTCTTATGTTGGAGTGATCTAGGCCAAGAGCATGTCCAAACTCATGGGCTGCCACCAGGAACAGACTGTAACCTGGAACACATGCACAAAGGAATGTTAATGAATCCCAATGGCAAATACATGACGGGTTTCTCTTCTCCATTTTCTCCATCTTGTGTTCATGTTACTCACCCTGGTCAGGACAGAAACCCCATTTATTGTCGTCATCATAGCTCTCAGTGGTACCGCACCACAACTTGCCATCTCCTCGTCCCTCACTTGTGCAGGAGTCATACGCTTTACCCTGGAACACGAAAGGGAAGTGGCAAGGCTCCCCCTCAGAGTTTCCACCAATTACAGCGGTATCTGTAAAATAAAAAAAGACATGATAAAAACTGTGAAATTACAAGCCATTGTGGCAGTAATCCTCAGCATTCAGGAATTGTGGATCCTATCACTCACCCTGACTGGGACAAAATCCGTATTTCTTGTCATTGTCAAAGTTGCTAGTAGTGGCACACCAGCGGTAGCGATCACTGCGGCCCTCCGTGGTACAGCTGTCATATTTCTCCCCCAGGAAGACGAAAGGGAAGACACACTCGGCTCCGTCCGAGTTTCCTCCAAATGTGTACAGAACTGTCAGGATGACAACAACAAGTGGAGGATGATAGGGTGAAGTAACCATGCCACAAATGCATCTGGCTGACCTCCGACCTGTGATTTTCCTCGTAGAAACACATTGTCATGCTTACGTTCACTCGGGCAGAATCCATATTTCTTGTCAATACTGAAGTCAGCTGTGGTGGAACACCATGGCAGGTTGTCCGAACGTCCATCAGTGGTGCAGGTGGTGTAAGATTTGCCCTCAAATGTGAAGGGGAAGTGGCACATGGCACCATCCGCATTCCCATAGCGCGTCTTGACAGCTTAAGTTATAGAAATGAACATAGATGTAATGTATAAAGTGAACACTAGAAGGAGACAACCTCACACGATTTGCCCGTTTGGAGAACTGACTTTTGGTAAATATTATATTACCTGGTCCTGCGCCCAGGGTCCAGTACTCATCATCGTCAAAGTGGGCATCACCCTGCAAACCCTCACCAGGGGGATAAGCATGGGCCAGAAGACCATCTTTACCGTCAAATGGATATGGGTCTCCATGGTCTGAACAGAAATTAAAACAGGTCAGTCTTTTGTAAACTTGTGTTTAGATCAAAATCATTGTACAAACATGTGACATTAATATGAAGAACATGAATTGAAAACAGTAAAAACACATACTTTCTTTCCCAAATGAAATCATGATGTCAGCTGTCCCATCAAAGAGGCGGGTAAAAGTCAGAGGGGTCACATCACTCCACACCTTGAAGGCTCTGGCAAAGACTTCATCGATCAAAGAGGTCTCCAAGTCTGGAGTATAGCTAACGATTCTGTGGAGAAGAGAAGAATGACACTGTAAGTGGAGAAACCTGGGGACATATGGCGGTGAGATACTCGTTGTATTACAAATCACAAGCAACTTAATGTCTCCAGCGCATTAAGAGATTATTTCTGCACACTCACCTATATGTGACATCCAAGTGGTCCCATTTGAGGTCTCCGTCAAATGTTTGGTAGTTGGCAACATCAGGAACCCCACAGCGAGGCTGTTTCATGGCCTCCAGGGTGGACTTGTCCAGCTCTCCAGTCTCCTTCAGCCCCATCTGCCTCTGCATCCTCTTCAAAGCCTTGGAGGTGGACATCGACTGGAAGCCGCTGCGTTGTAACGTGTTCATGTAGCCAAACTTGTTCAGATAACCCTGGCAGGAAAACACGAGAAGCCACAATAATGAGTCCAGATTGTGATTTTATCACAAGTGATGAGCAGGTTAGATTGGGTCCTTATGGAGACAACCTTGGAAAATACTATCCCAATGTTTTTGTTCTCACTTTGACACTCTCTTACAGCTTGAACTCTGAAAAAACAATTTTTGTTTTCACTAACATCACAATAGAGGTCTCCGTCTAGGTAATTACTTCTCCACACAGCGTGATTGAACGCTGTTCAGGGAATTTCAGTCTACCAAAACAAAATGAACCATCTGCTACTCACTTCTGCCAGCTCCGTATCAGTCATGTTCTTCAGGATGTCTCCTGGGAAGGTGACAAAGACGGACTTGAGGGGAAGGCTCCATCCATCATGAATGCTTATCGCCAAAATTAAAGTCACAGCTAAAACACAGCACCTCATGATGAGAGCTATGTTAGATTTCGGCAAAAATGTATATGTACTAAGAGCCTCAGAGTGAACCAGTTTTCAGTTAGAGAAAAAGGACTAAAAAGCAGTGCTTCTCCTGCAGCGTTGGCTTCCCTCTTTGCTTTGAATGGGAGCTCTGGTCGTCTCTGATATGAGCTCTTGATTCTGGACCTTGTTTTTATGCATTGTAAAATCTTAGTCACTTGACCACGCCCCCCTCACCACCAACCTCAACCCTCCCACTCCCATCTTGACAGAATAGATGTTAAATGAACACGGGGCTTTCCAAAATGTCCAAATTTACCCTTTCCTAACAGCCAGTGAGTCGTGAGGTAATAGTTCTTGTTTTCAAGCTGGAGGGGGTGAAGAAATGCAGTAGTGGATGAGAACGATTATAGCACCCTATAATGGTTCGCATTCAATTTATGTTAATAGATTAAATCACTTGGCCTGAAAACCCATACAAATTATCAACCAGGTTACAAATTGGTTATTTACTCAACATCTTAAGAATGTACGCAACAAAAACAGGAATTGAGAGAGGGAGAGCATAAACACATGTGTAGATTCTTGGTGTAGTTTGTCTTTGTCGTCGGTATAATTCATTCTATTATTCTTGACATCTATTTTCACCCGAGAACAGCACACTCATCATGGGACCCAGCCAGACACTTCTGTTATTTAGAAGCTTCTTTCAGCCTTTTCATAAATATAGATTTATTTCCTGTTTACCCGTAGTTGTATATCAGTAAGTCAGACACAAAGAAAATTCTTACAGATTATTTTTTTGCTATTTTGTTTTCCAACATGGTAAACATGGTTTGTCTGAATGTAACATGTTTTCTAATAGTTGAGGTGATTATGAAATCTCATTGTATTAAACGTAATTTTTTGCAGTATTGCATTATTGTTGTTGGCAGATTTTTGGGAACTACAAGCTTCGTCATCAATGCAACGTCTTTACTGGCTCACAAAATGAACCAAGTAGTAATGACAAAATTCTGATTTGGCAATAAGCGTCGCGCCAAATACGTCTTTATTTTTTACAAAGCGGATCTTACATTTCTGTGTCTCCTGCACATGTCTGTTACATAACAGTTTGAGCCATAAAACAAAACGTTTGGTATTCAAAAGAACAAATTCTATGCTGGCAGATCTATAATCTTGAGATGACTACATGAAGGAGTTTGTTTTGGCGGGTTAAGTACAGGTATTTCAAGGTATATGAGTTTCAAGGTGTTGGGATCCAGGATGTGTGTCAGCCAGCATCTTATGACTCATTTACGTTCCCACATGAATGTCCAAAGCTGTAGATGTGGGACTTTTTTTCTATGAGCACACTGCTGACAGCCTTTTCTTCTGTGCAAACATGTTCACTGCGTTGCTCTCCTGGATTTTCAAGTGTAGGAAAATAAATATGTATTTTTTTCCTCCATGTCCATGTTGAAATTTATTTTTCCAAGAGGTGGAGAAAGCGTTAGCTGCAAAGACTTTATCAATTTGGAGAGCTGAAAAGAAAGAAGATCAACACAAATGACTTGTCTTTTGTGGTCTACGGAAATGTCCTAATAAAGGTGTGATGTTTTGGACCTCTGGTATCCTTCCTGTATATTTCAATCTATGGCTTCAAAATTAGTTTGATGATGACACATTTCAACGTGTGTCATTCTACCCCCTTAGTTCTACTGCTGACGTGTCTAAAGCACTTAGTCATTTACCACACAAATGAAGTACTTCCCTTTTTCGCAATGTATTTTAAAGTTGTGGTCTTGATAACAAACGGACCTCTCCAGATGTTAACAATGATGCTGACCTGTCAAAACACAGTAAAAAGGATTTAAAAAGGCCAATTTCCTTTATTTAACCATGCTTGTCCTTTTCACAGGGTATTCTATAAAACAAACACAACTCACCCAACTCAACTATAAATTGTCTTTTTGTGTTTATTGACACTAAAAATACAAAAAATACAGAACACCAGTCGCAATCTAGGTACATAACACCTATTTCCTTTTTATGGTCATTCAGACACAATCATGAGGTTATTTCTGTATATATGTGGCTCGTCAGTGGATCCCCACGTCTCCTTTCAAAACGTCTGCCACTGATTTTAAACGGCGTCAAAGGTCTAATTAAAACGGCTCCTTGCACATTAACAAATTTCCTTTGCTTTTGCCACTTCACTTACAAAAAGACGTCTGGAACAGATACTCAAAAAATACACATTTTTGTGTGGCACACTTTTCCTAAAATTGCTCTTAGCCACAGCACAGCCTGTTGGCCTACACCACCATCAACATATGAGGCGACCAACTGCGTCATCAGGGCCTGGATAATGTCACGGTGGACCAGCGAGACCCTCACAGTTCACGGATCTTTATGATTCGATTAACCTTGCATCAACAGAGACACAAAGTATAAAAGGTTGTCATTTGTGACGTGGCTGAGTGAAGCAAAACCAGAGGAAATCACCCCAGTAGCATGCCACAGAAATGGCCTAAATCTTTGCATGGGACATTAACAGCTCAGAGCGAAAACTCATGATCATATGCACTGTGTTCTCATCCAAACTCAGCATATTTTTGATGTTCATATTCCTTTGCTGTTGGTATACGTTCTTTAGTGTTTGCAGTTCAGCGCCGTACAGAAAGTTTCTTAATTGTGACTTGCCCCGTTCAGTTTATACGCTGCCTCGTTAAAGAATGTATGTTACTAGCGGACCGTTATAAATAAAAAATCACTTCCTGTCTGCCACAGTTGATGTGGGTGCTCGTTCAGCTGCGCTGTGTTTATTGAAAACTGGTTTGTTGACGTTGCGGTGGGACACAGAGACTGTGTTAGATGTGGACGCAGCATTACTCCAACATCACGTCCAGGTACTTTACCAAGCCGTGCTGACTCTGCTCTGCCTCACAACTATTCTGCGGGAAAGCTTTGTTTTTATAACCTACTAAACTCTTCAAAACGGTTTATTTGGGCTTTCCAAGAAGTTTACGTCTGTGCTCCCTTTGCTTTATTTCTGGTAATTCTATGTCGTTCCCTTTTCAAAATATCAATGAAACTTAATGTCTAATGTATTGTCTGTTTATATTGAAAAGCCTGTTTTGAATTGTCAACAGGCTATCCATGCTTGTGAGATCCTCATGGTATTAGAAACTATCCTATGGCAGCCAAAATAAAAACGGACCAAAACAAGCGACTGTCAGGGCATAAAGCATATCCTGTCTCCAAGCCCACTAGTGTCACTCATACAACCACTTGTCTGTGATGAGTCACAAGACAGCGTGATAAGTTCGGCAGAAATAATTTGACAGGAGTGGCCGTGTGGGGGCTCAAGGGGCTACAGCTTTGACTCATGTCTCCCTGGAAGTGTGCTTCTGCTTCATCTAGCGCTACTAGTTATATTACCTTTGTTCATACAATAACAGAGCGTAACAATCTAATAACTTGCGACAGAGATAACAATGATCCTTATAGGGATCTCTGATCCATGTCACATCCAGCTCAAGATCTCACAATGCAAAATACTTGGTTGGGTTGAAGGAGGTTACTCCAAAACTAAATGTGAATGAAAAAATGAATGAATTATTTTTTATTTAGCTTGTCTGAGCTGAGTACATGTTTTCTCAATCCTAATGTGGAGAAATGAAGTTCAACCACACAGCCAGGGATCAAAGCACAGTGCCGTGTGCAGGGGATCCAAGCTGTTTAAAGATGCATGTCTTATAAACCTTTACTGCTTGTTGCTGTTTTCTCTCTTATTGCTTTAGCACCAACGCTTTAGTACCCACCACAGAACCAATAATGCGCATTTACTGAGCTTCCAACTCAGGTACTCTACAGGATTGGGACACTTTTCTGCTTATGTGTGTAAGAGGAAGTTACAGAAAGGCCTAAAGGCCTCCGTAATGATGACTTGCAATGACTTTGATTTGGTTTTGCAACATTGTTGACTTACATGTGGTTTTATGAGAACAAAACATATAATCTTAGTTGTGCCCTTGGTTCACCGACGTGAGCAATGATCATGTGAAGTGAAGTACACAGTCCAACACATATCTGCATTTTAACTGCTTTATTTAGGATAGGTGCCAGGAAACGAGAAGAGTGAGAGATGGGGAATGACGTCACGTTTGGCCGGGAGCCATTGAGTAGAGTAGACTGGGCCCGCTGAGCGTGGGCTGCTTCTGCTGAGCATGTGCAGGCAGGCGGGGTTGTGTTGACTTTATGGACAGCCGACTTTCACCCCCACAGTTAAAGGCTAATTACTGCCAGTCATAAGCAGTTGTTCCATCTTCTGCCATCCAACGCGCAGCCACAAGGGAGGGACAGCTCTGATTACACCAAATAATATTATTGCTTTTAAACTGCACATGGAGCAACGCCTCCGTAACGTTTTAAAAGAGTTGTTTTCAAAATCTGCGGCCTGTAAAACAAAACAGTGCTTCTTTTTATGGATGGGCATTTTGTGTTACAATAAAGTCGTGGATGGAGAAGTGAGTTCTCCATGTTTTTAAAAACTAACAGAAAATGGGAAAAAGAATGGGAATTTCCCCTTTCTGCCTGAGGAAAGCACCTGGTAGCAGGCGGGAGGTGAGTCAGGCTCAGCACTTTGCTGCCTCATCACACTCTAGTTTGGACTTGTTAAGGCAGGTAATTGTCCCTGCGTTTGACTTCATGTGGTGTTACCGGAGTTTGAATTTGCGTGGCTTATGATAAACATAACATTTACCTTCTATGGTTCCGGTAATACAGCAAAAAACTTGAACCCTGACATTACTGTTAGTCGTTACATATTTACTGATGACTCGGCATGTATCTAAAAAGTGGTCAGCAATAAATCCAGCACAACAGCAAAGCCTTTTGACCAAATTGTTTAAAATGCCTGAGGAACGCACAATGAAAACAGAACTGAAATATAAACCTAATGTACAAGTGAACTAATGCAAGTACATTCATCCAAGAAAAGTATATTTACTTAATATCCATTTAGATGCTTCTTCTTTGTTGATATTTGAATTGTGATATTTAATCCATTACTGTTTTTTGAAAAGTTTAGTAACTTAATAGTATGAACTAAAAGGTTATGATGTATTATTTCAGTGTAAACTACGCATCTATATATCAATGAATTAATAGCTTCAATCCAGCCTTAGAATATAAATGTTTTTGAATTGGATTGTGTGTACTTTACTTTGTAACTTGAAGTATATTTTACTATTGACTTTGAACTGAGTGGGTGCCTTTATGTGGATGAGGGAACCGTCAAAAACTTCAAACAAAAGTTTGCTTATGATAAAAATAGATTGCAAACTATCTTGCACATTATATTTTTAGTTTTTCCAACTTAATCAAGCATATATTAAACAATGGACAACAAAGATCATGATGTGGTGCTTGTTTTAGCATTTTTGGAGATCTGGAAGTGGAAATCTGGTTAAGACCTTTTGATGTCTGCTCCAAAAACCTGCTTTAAAAAAAATATCTTTAAAAAAAAATCGATGGATGCCGTAAGTGCCATCAGGGCCTGTGGGAGATTCTTAATGAAGAAACCAGATGTGACCCAATTAGCACCAGTCAGCAGACTGCCGGTGAGTACAGTGAGTACCTACTGCTGAGTTTTAATCAAACCTGTTAACATAATACTTACCAGCAGGTGGCAGTCTGTGATAAACCTCTGGATGACAACAAAAGACGGTTAGAAATACCGCTCTAATGGGGAGAAAAACAACATCAAGCCTCAACAGACAATTCTGTGAATAAACCCTATTTTATCAGGGAAGTGATGCATGCTACAAAGCATTAAACCACACCTCTGCTCAAAAACATTGGCCTTTTCCGAATGAAATCCGATGAATTTGTTTGTGCATCTTCTCTAACCTCTGGATTCACACAGGAGTCACTCTCCCTTTGTGTTTTACACCTTTAAGCTGTTTCACAAAGTACCTCCTCAGGCAGAGATTTCAAATTTTGAAAGCCTGCTGGGTGAATAATTGATTGTTTGGGGAAATTAGTTAGTGTTATCTGCAGATACCCTAATGCTGTTTTATTGAAAGATTTTCTCACCCTTTATTGCTGTTTCTGACGTTCACTGAGCGAGATGAACTCGTTTCTGAAGCACTGTAAAAGACGCTTGATTGATTTGATCTTATCCCACCTTTAGGTTCAATTAGCAGCAAAGGGTGATGTAAATTGATCCC
This sequence comes from Pungitius pungitius, assembly GCF_949316345.1. NCBI lineage: Eukaryota > Metazoa > Chordata > Actinopteri > Perciformes > Gasterosteidae > Pungitius > Pungitius pungitius. Next base: position 29,012,393 of record NC_084900.1, read on the forward strand.
CTTTGTGAAATATATTTGCTGTATTGTAGATGTTTATCTAAAATATGATGCATATCATTAAATCTTAATCAACCGTGTCCAGTTGTTGCAGCGTGCAAATATTCCATCTGCTGCAAGCGTGCATCCACTCATTTTTTATTTTTTATTTTAATGTGTATCAGGCCAACAAGGAACGGCTCTCCCCACATTGCTGCATCATCACACAGATGCTCTTTCAACTGAAGGCACAATCGGTGGCCTCGTTTTTATGACCGATTGCTTTCTTGTGAAACCATGCATCCAATAATCAATGGATGTTACCCTTGGCTTTACTGTGTAACACCATCGTACTGTAGTGCTTCTCATATTCAAACGTTGTCCTTCGAAGATCTTCATTAGTCTTGTAATGCAGCTGGTCCCAAAGACAGATGTTTTGATATGAAGCGTAGACACACCATGCTTGCTTATTTATGAAGCTTGATCAGAGCCCAGGTAGATCAAACCACTCCATTTTGAATTAAAAAAAAAACATTTTCTGGGATATAAATATAGCGATGCTCTTTCTTCTCAGCCTACCAAGTGAAGCGAGTCTTTGGAAGATTGGAAGGTCACTTGGTTAGATCTGCAGGTAATATACAGGGCTTAATATTGACATGAAACATGGTTGAAACAAACCATTCTGAACAAATATTGATCCAAAAACATGCATTGCATGCTCTCTTGTGATTGAAATACTCCGAAAGTAGTTTGCCTTTCGTGTCCGTATACATCCTTTCCCTTGCAAATGTGCATGTCATATTTTTTAATTGAATGTAAATGTAAAAAAAAATATGTCACAACATCAAGGTTACTAAACCCTGACCATTTTATGGTTTATGGCAGAATGGGAATATGTTGTGATGGTAGGAGCCTCCCTTTCTCCCGTAATCTGCGGTTAGCACCCACATTAGCCCCAAGGACAGCAGGTCGCTGCGGGGAAAGGTCACCTCTGTTGTCCCATTAAGAAACACCAGTATTTCCTTCCCTCTTATTTGCCGTTCTTATCTGAAGTCTCCTTCAACTTGATATTTAATCCTTCCCTGATCTCAGCATTTTATCCAATGAAACCAAGCCAAGATGAAAACAATCACCTCCAAGATTCAGTTACAGATGTTACTCTGAATGTAAAACATTACTACCATTAAACCAGAGAATTGATTTACTACCTTTCTGCACAGCACTATATCACTTGGAAGTGTGCACGTGTTGTTTATTTTTCTGTTAATGGATTCGGGACAGATTACATCTGAAGAGAGATGGAAGTGAAAATTGGAGACCTAGCAGGAGTAAGCATTCCTTACAAGGAGAAAATTGTGTTTCCAGGGACTTGACGCCATGGCGAATATCAAAGGAACTCTAACACCGGGGAGAAAAATGGGTTTTCAGAGCTGTGACAACTCTCGACTGTTATCTAGAGCTGCTCGCTGCATCATTGCCGCAGTAATGAGAACTCTCACAGCCCCCCATCCAAGGTACCAACGGAGAGTTATCTTGGGCTTTGCAGTGGAATAATTACAACTGAAGGGGAAGGTAAAACGACTTCATACAAAAAAGCCTTGTTTGGTGACTTTAATTTAGTTTGCATACCTTTGTTAACATACAGATTTTATTCTATATGGAAGCAACAGATTAATAACGGCTCAAATTAGATTGCAGGCTCAAAATAGATTTCTTTTCTTTTTTGGCAACCTCTGGGAAGCAGAGACCAGCGGTAAACACAACATAAAATCATAAACATAAAACGCATATTTTATAAGTTAATATGGAAACATTGAAGCAAATTTTTGCTTATTTACACAGAAATGAAAAGTCCAACAATAACTCTCCTTCAGCAGCTGCAACAATGATGCTCGACATGTTTTTACATTTTAAGTGCTAGACTTCACAGGTGTATAGTTGAGATCAGAATAAAGGCTGAGTATAAAGGTGGGTTTGGCCCGAGCTAAAGGCTGGAAGCAATAAACATGAATTCAGCTCAGCACCCAGGTGGGTTTGAGGGGCTTCGTCATCTGTAACAACCTCTTTCACATACAAATCATCAGGTGATCTTTTTGTGTGATGGACAATTTTAAATGATTGAATGAAAACCCTTTTCCACTTTGTATTGACTCTGTAACCCTGAAATTACGTTAATAAATTACTGATTTGGTTTCCTGATTGTGTTGTGGGGACAACTATAATTCCTGGATAATATTCAGTGGCAACAATTTTGCTTTAGGTCATCTCAGCTCATCTCATAGATGGGATGCAAAACTCAAATGTAGTCAAATCAAGTGATGAAAGAGGTTCTTGATCATCCAGTTCCTGTATCCAATTCCAGTGAAACCCATATTTCAATATAAACATTTTTGCGACTTGACATGCACTCATTGTGTTAACAGAAAGCCTGTTTTTTGAGGCATTAGGTATCCTTCAAAACTGCATTTACTGTTGCACATTATTGGCTTTTCAACATAATTCTGAGACAGAGTTACACTGTGTGCTCAGTAGTCCCGTTTGCATCAGAGGTCATTCATCAACCTATCAACGGATTTATCCCAAATATGTATATTTCACTACTCTATTTTAATCAAAACTCATGATATATCTTGAAATCAGCATTGTGCACATTGGAGCATATGTTTATTCATACTGCTTTCCTTCCCCTTGTGTGTGTTATATACAGTACATCTGGCTATACACTTTGGTGTGGATTGCATTAAAGTTTCTGCCTTCTCGGTCATCCGAGCATCAAAATGTCGACAGACCGTCTGCAATAGAAAACACATAAGAGATTGTCACCCACTCAGGAGAGTCAGTCAGTAAACCGTCTTGGCCAAAGTTCTGAGTCTTTCCAATTAAAAACACACAATGACTCTACATTCTCATTCAGTTTTTTTGTCATTGGCATTTAACACCATTTTTACACCATTAAGCAAAGTCCGTACTAATTGGAATACTGAATGAGGCCAGGGAAGCCGCGGTAGGTTGTGAAAAAAAGGAAAAACACAGCTTCGCACGACCAGCTGTGATGGAGGCTGGATAAACACCAGCTTTAAGTGCATCTTGTATCTCTCCCACGAGAATAGATGTCGTCCTGCAGCGGCGAGTCTCCTGCACACAGCTTCTCAAAAGGTTAAAACCAGCCATTCGACCCAGCGGCGTCTGTCTTCTCACTGTCCATCTCCTCTGCGATGGATCAATGCTGCTGGACCCTACGAGTCACTCAACCCCAGTGGAGAAGAGGTTAAGAGATTACAAAACCCTTCAATCTGCACACCCACGCGGCTACACGCCGCGAGGAGCTCTCCCTTAGTGCCACTTGCTCTGCCACGGCGGCGCTCAAGAGGAGGGAAGAGACGAGCGTTCAAAATTGTGCCGTCACTTACTTACATTCATATTCTTCAGCTACAGGCTGTTTAAAAGCACACAGTAATAAAATGAACTTGCTCTACTGAACATACACACTTTCTTTCTATAGCAAGGTACAACGTTTGATAATCCGCCAACCACGAAAAAATGATATTGCACATTTTGTAAACTTCACACCAACTGAATATAATGAAAACAGGGAAGAAAAGGACCTCTATTATTGCAAGAAATAAAACCCTTTTGCTTTTCTTTTTTTGTTTTGACCAAACGTTTATGAAATCCATCCCTCCTGAGTAAAGATGAATGATTTTCCAGTATTTTAGATTTACAATGCAAGTCCCCTGCTTCCCTACGGTGTCCAAGCACTTCATACTCCTCATGAGACTGCATTCAAATGAGTAAAACAACACTGATCGTTATTCTCCCAGCAATCCATCCGCTGCGCTCCTTGGCTTAGACTGTGTTTTGGTCGAATAAGGGCGGATGTTCTTTCGCTGGTTGAGGTGGTTCGGTTCTCCCGTCATGCACCCGCCCGGGCGAACACGGCTGCTGTTCTAGTGGATCAGATTCTAGATGTTCCTTCTCAGGGGCCTGTGGAGGTGCTGCAGACGGTGGCTCTGCATCGGGCATCTCTTTCCTGTCGCTGAGCTGAATCTCCAGAACTGGTGTGTCCTTGCAGCAGAAGTACTGCTGCCCGATTTTCCTGAAGGCCGTGCGGAACTTCTTGATGCGGAAGGCGTAGATAATTGGGTTGACGGCGGAGTTGCCGTGTGTGAGCAGGATGGCGATGTAGAGCAGGATTATGGGCTTCTCGTACTCGGGCAAAAAGAGTGTGATGCAGTTGATGATGTGGAGCGGCAGCCAGCTGATCGCAAAGAGAAAAAGAACCAGGGCCAGCGACTTGGCGAGATTCAGCTCCTTGTCGTAGTACTTGTTGGGGTCTGAGTGGCTGGTGGTGAACTTCTTATTGTTCAGTTGCTTGTGGATCACGTAGAAGATCTCTGCGTAGATGACCAACATGAAAAGCAGCGGCGGCAGAACCCAGCCGAAGAAGTTGAAGTAGACCATGTAGTCCATGCTGATGACGTTTTCGAACTGGCAGGTGATGACGAGATCGTCGCTGATGGAGCCGTTCTGCTGGAGACGCTTCAGGTTGTTCCAGCCCAGCATTGGGGTGAGCCCCACGATGAAGGCCACCGTCCAGCAAATCACCACCGCCAGCCCTGCTCGCCGGCGGGTCACCACCCGCTTGTACCTGCAAAACAACACAGCCTCAGGTCAGCACTTTGTGAGTGTCAGGACTTTGTCAGTGCCTTCGGAATGAGAAAAGGAGCGATTGAAAAGAAAGAAATATACCATTCAGACCACAAGGCCCTGGACCCATTTCCTCGCGGCACATATTTCCACATGTACAGGACAGTGCCTGCAAACCTTTATCAGAACTGCCGCTTTTCCTTTTGTTCAGGGAAAAAAAAACTAGCCCATGGTTCTTACAATAGGCTTACGATTATCTAATAAATCACTGCAGCAGTACAGTGGACACGAGCTGCAGAACTTGGCAAGCTGAAGGCTTTAACAGATGCGTTTTTTTCATTGTTTCTAGTATTTTATGGAAAAGAGGCTGGCGGTGGAAGAAGGTCAAATGTGCAGAGGCTGTGAAATCTTATCGCTGCTGTGCTATGACCAAGAAATGGCCCAGAGAAACTCAGACTGATACTTGCTGAGAGGAAGGGAAACCGTTATCTGATCACTCCCGTGTTGAAACGTGTGTACAGCAACCAACGCTCCCTTTTGGATTACTGATGACAGATATTTACAACATAGAAAGCCTGAAGCAAAATAGAAAACCCTGCAAGTCAGCCCATTGCAACATCTCGGAAGATCGTTATTCAGGCACTAAGCCTGGGAGTTTGCTCAGAAAAGATCAGATGCTAATCCAAGGGAGCGAGAGAGAGAGAAAGAGAGAGAGAGAGAAACGTCTCTCTCCTAATAGAAGTTGTGGGAAAAGAGTGGCATCAGGAAGGGAGGGGCAGTTGAACTCTCTAGTGACAGAATTATTTTGTTTAATTACACATGGGTCGATTTTAAATTGAGAGGATACTTGGATGGTTTTAAATGACTAGGACTTAAATAGCTAAAAATCCTGAACTGTTATAAAACCAATGAAGAGTTTGTGGTGGCTTGCAACCTCCAATCTCTGCTGACGAGATCTTAAGACTAAAAACTCCCAGATTGTCTTTTCCTTCTTTCAGTACCACTGCTGAGTCTTTTGTTTTCGATGATAAACCACCCGTGACATACCAAGAGGCATATTACACGTATAGAAAGCACAATTGACTTTTTTTTTGCCCCCAAGGAACACATAAAACATTTATTCTGTCCCTGTAGCCTATAGATACCTTAAGGACCCAGGAACAAATTAAAGCTGTTGGTTTATCAGATACACTGTGTGAAACAAGACCCATGAGGAAATGAACGCGCACGGGTCAGCAGCCGTGGTCACTGCTGTGTGTGAACAAATATAATCACTGCCATCTTTAACACCATTCTTACCACCATGGCTGTCACGCTTCAACATGGCAGAGAGATAGAGAGAAGAGCACGTGGCTTCCTCATTGGGCTGTGACAATTCCTTTATTACCTGGTTGGGATCTTGACCCTGAGATAGCGGTCGATGGCAATAGCCAGGAGGGCCAGGATTGAACTTTGCGTCAGCACCAGGACCGTGCACGCGACCAGCAGGCAGCTGTAGAAGTGAGTTTGGAGTCCGATGCTGATGGTAATGGCCAAAGGGATGACCAGAGCTCCCACAGCAATATCCGCTAGAGCCAGGGAGACGATGAAGCAAAACGTGTTATCTCGCAACGATCTGTTAATTTTCACCGCCCAAACGACCATCACATTCCCGATGACAGACGCGAGCGCAATCACCACCTCCATCCCTATGTAGAGCGACTGCGCTGGGGTCAGTGCTCCGGGCATCCTGGCAGATGATTATGTCCTTGAAAAGCACAATATTGATTTCAGAAAAGAAGCCGGCAGAGGAGTCTTTGGTCTTCGTTTTGTTTTGTTGTCACTACAGTATTTTCCAAATGAGCCGTGCGTCCGTCGGTTCCACGGTCCCTACATTCTCGTGGTTATGAGACACAATGAGCAATACATCCAGTTGTTTTGAAGGCAAAAACCCAGCAGTTATCGGAACACGAGGGGTTTCCCTTTGGAGCAGGTGTTGTGGTCCGGTGGCTGTTGTGCGTCGCTGCCGCTCTGTGACCTGCGCGTCCACTTGGATGAAGACACCTGCGCCTGGTGAGAGCAGCATCCTCCACAAGCCTTCGGATTCATCCGACGGGGCGTTTCGTCTTCATCTTCATCGGCCTACGTTTGGAATTCGGCGCAGCGGGTTTTAAAGAGGAAATACGCTGTGTTGTGGAGCAAAGCGCGCGCAGTTGCAGCTCTTGCGCAGGCGGGTCCGACACCCCTCCTCCTCCTCCTCCTCTTCCTCCTCCACTGTGCTTTCAGTAGGACCAATAATGCAGTTTTCCAAATATAGCTGCGAGATTTTCACGCCTTCTTTTGTTCCATTCAGATGTGTTGCCTTTGCTTCTGTAAAGTCAATATTGATTTCCTTTGCGGCTTCTACGGGACCGTCCCATGCAGTGGTGATTTGAACGGACTCTCGTTTTCCGTATTGTGCCGTGCAAGCCTCCCCCAGCGCACATTCAAATGCTAATGGACCTTGCTCGTTTGTCCTGATAAGAGCGAACGGTGAACTGCCACAGCTGACACATAAAAAGACAGATAAAGCTATTGAAAACGGCAGAGATCATAAAGTATTCCCTACAAAAGACTAAAAGAGAGTAAATGATGGAATCACACAATATACAGTAAATCCCACAGTTTTTTGCAAACAAATCATTAATTGTATTCACATTACCTCAGAGAAACATAAATCTGAAATTGAAATATATTCAGGTCATTCAAAATACATGTGCAGTCTTCCCTCGTGGATAACTATCGCCGTAATGAGTGATTTATTTATAAATGCTATGCATGCATAGATCAGTCCTGTAAGGTGTGTAGGATTTAGTTAGCCAACAAGTTTCTACTCCAACATCCTTATTCTCCAGCTTCTCCTCTTCACTTGATTCTAGCTGTTTGGTCCATACATTGAAGGGAGAAGGACGACAAGGAGGCGATCTGTTCAGTGTTAGGTCTATAAATAATGTTGAAAAGTTCAGTAAAGCATAATATATATATATATATATATATATATATATATATATATATATATATATATATAATACACACACCACAGTTTCATTCTTTTTGCTTTTGGGTTGATCTTTTAATTTATTCGAGAGAAGTTTGGGAAATAAGAATGCAATTCAACATTGATTTCAGATCTATGGTGAAAACATTATTTAACTTGCATCATGCAGCTGGTGACACTGAGATTTACTGGAGCATTTCTGATATTAAGCATACAGTTTGTACGAAGACATCCAACACACTGGACCAGGGGCCATCAGCGCTGCGGCTGAACTTCAGGGACCAGAACACCAGGCTGACGATGACCACACGGTCCAGTCCAGTCCACTCCAAACACCATGTGGACCTGCAGTTAAAAGGGTTCAGGGTCTGTTCAACCAAAAGTAATGTTTAAGTTCTCATGGTCTACAGAAAGGAGTTATTCATTTTTTAGAACCTTGTTGTAAATATCACTTGCTTTATAATTGCCTTGGATTCTGCACGAATAAGCCATGAACAGCTATGGCATCAGAAAGAGATGGATTATAATCCCAGAGAGCCGATTAATTAATATATAGGAAACAGAGAGCTACGATGTATGATGATCTCTCTAAAACACTGCTCCTCGTTTGATCACAACATCAACAAAAAAAACAGTGTAATGTTAGATAAGGGAGGTTCATGTTGACCTTGTCCCATGTAGGACAGTAAGGTCATAGTAAAAATAAAATGAATGGTTTCACACCTGTACTGGGTCCTGCTGTGCTCGTCTTCATGGAGACTCCGTTGCAGCGGGGACTGGTTTCCCTCATGCATAGTGGGACTGGTTTCCCTCATGCATAGTGGGACTGGCTTCTTTCATGCATAGTGGGACTGGTTTCCCTCATGCAAAGTGGAACTGGTTTCCCTCATGCGTATTGGGACTGGTTTCCCTCATGCGTAGTGGGACTGGTTTTCCTGGTTCTCAGTGGGACTGGTTTCCCTCGGTGCGTAGTTGCAGCAGGTCCTGCCATCCTTGATAACGTGAAGGTGTTTCTGTACGTACAAACAGACAAACAGATCATGGAGATGAATTTCGTTGTCAGGATTGAGAAGGCCTTCTCCCTCAAGGTTGGTAAAGATGGTGTAGAAGAGATCAAGTGCGTCGTTATAAACGTTTCTCCACAGCCTTTCTATCCTGATGGGGAAATAAATCATTTAGTCTGCCTACAATGACTGTTTATTACACGTGTCTGTGTTAATCTTAAAATCTTAAAAAGGATAAGATGACGGTCTGCCACTTAAAATCTACTTTAGCAAAGCTCTCCTTCAGACTTCACAATAGAAATAGAAGGTTAGTCTAAGGTTACCCCTGATGGAATCTCAGCTGATTACTGTTTAAAAGTCAATAGTGGCACAAGTAAATCAAACAAAAAATGACTGCTGTCACTTACCTTGTATATGTGTGTGTTGTGCATTCAAATGCCCAACCATCATTTGGTATCCAGCATTGGGATGTTGCTGCAGAATTTGAGTCCAAATCGTTGTCCTCTAATGGAGTTCATAGGTCGTGGTCATCAAAAATAACAAGACAAATGTCAGAAAAGACAACAAAGGCCTGTGAACAGCATACGTTGACCACAAGTCCACTTCAATATGTAAAAAACTGCAGTTTAAAATTTAATTAAATTCATTCAATTAAATGAATCTGAAACAAAGTCACCGGGTGTTCCTATGTTAATCTGAACCCAGCTATGTGCTGTAGAAATAAATGAAGTGTAACTAGAGCTTTAACCTGCTGCCTGAAGACATCGGCCATATCCCTTTTCCATGCAATTTATATTTTAAGTTAAAAATATTTCTCTTGTTGAGTTTATGAATGCAGCAATACGATGAGGGTCAAAATGATGCAATTGTGCTAAAATGATGCAAAATGTGTCAAATCGGACTCCATTCAACTTCATTGCATCCAGTAATAGGGTTGCAAATGATCTGAAATACTGAGTTTATTCTATAGCAACCATGTAATGAGTTCATCAAAGTTATCATCATGCTAACGATCGCAATTGATTGGAAATGGTTTGTAAAAATACCATGATGCCAAATGCTGACAACAACGTCTAACTTCAAGACAGAAATAGTAGACCAGGATCGATCACACTCCTCTGACCAATCCTGCTTCAGACAAAGGTTAGGACCTCCCACCTCATTAGCATACAGACACACGCATAAATACATGTAGAAATAAATATATGATATGTATTTGTTTATGAGCTGTTTGATTATCAACTTTTATTTTATTTATTTATTTACAGCATTCATTTTATTTATCTATACATTTATTTACGCATTCATTTTTTTATTCCTGTATTTATTTATTTCTACTTCAGTCATTTTTTGTCCTCCATAGTGGCCAGCCTCCAAACTAAATCCATAACACCCAGACGGGAAACGGTACGACTGATTTAGATCTATTGATCAGCCTTAAAGGAATATTTCCTGCCTCTGACTTTGATCATTCAAAAGCAGGTTTCAGGTTACACAAACCTTCCTGCCACTTTCTTAGAAACACTTCGATATTCACTGAACCAAGCATTCTGAAAATAGCGATATAGGAGTCAACTACAGCGCCGGCGTCTTGTGCTCCGTCCGCTGTGGTTCAAAGCTTTACGTCAGGCTGTTGTGTGAGCCGTCTGACCATGGCAAGATCTCCAATTTCACATCGGTGCACAATTGACAATGTAGACTAATAGATGAAAGCAGGGTGGAAGTCCTGGATGTCAGATGGCATGTGCGTCAAGAGATAAGACACAAAAACCAAAAAGACAATACTGTGAGTGCACGTAGAGTGAGTGTGAGATGGTAGAAGCTTGTTAAAGGCCGTCCTATCTGTGATCAGCGTCATGGTGAGAGATATCAGTGTGGGGTGTAGGCACCAGCCAGCACACACCGATGATGAGGGAAGCAGCCATATGGTCGGCTGATGGCGCTTGGCACCAGTCCCGCTTCTTTCACTGATCTTTTAATCAACATAATCGTGGTAGTGATGCATAAGAAGTACATTGTACAGAACACATTGTGTGGACTAACACTTTTTAGGCTGACAAGCAATAGAGATTCTGAACATTTTGATTTTAACAATTTACACTGTCAAGGTTGCATTTTCTTCTACCTTTTTAACCAAGTGTCAATCAATATACAAATGAGAACCAAATTGATCCTTAAAGTAGCAATAATCCATGTTGAATGAGCAGGAATACAGACATGCCCAACATGGCCGGTGCAGACCTCATAGTGCTTTGTATGTGTTGTGTGCTTGTTCTCAGTTTGTGTTTAAGTGTTTTCACCAGGGACATGAAGGCACACTGACGATGTGTGAAGTATGAAACGGTCCCTGTATCACTTCCTTTAATGTCCTTTTCTCATTATTAAGGCCCGATGGGGAGGAGTTTGAATGAACAATCCTAAAAAAAAAAATATATTTTTGCTATATCCACAGATTAAGGACATTGTGACACGCATCAGTGAACAATGGTCATTTGATTCCATCTTGGGATGGGCGACCAGTGAAGTGCAGGGTGCGTCACTTTTATGAGATTCTACAGTTCACTGCGTTTCTCTCGTCCAGTTTAGAATCAAAGATAGCTCAGCAGTTACAACATGTCTACAATGGGTCCATGGCCTTCAGCCAGCTTTTTGATGTTCAGACGTGATGTTAACGGCTCGCAACAAAAAGCCTCTGCATCAAACGCAGATCATCCTGATAGACGACTAGAAGGCCCACCAATGCGCTCAAGCACCACGTGACGCTCTCACAAGCTGGTGCAGCGCATCATTTAAACGCAGCATTTAAAAGAAGGCTTCAGCTCCCTGATCAAATGAGGAAAGATCAGATAACACCCAGTTGCTTGTCGGCTGAACTGTTGAATTATGCCAAATTGTCATTTAACAACAAAAAAAAGCACTGAACCAACTCAGACTGCAATAAAACGTTATTAAAACTGACAAGACTTTGAACCTTGTCGTATTAGCCAAGTCTTTTTCAGTTTCAGTTTCGGATGCAGCAAACTAGCACACAAACCCTTTAAAGTTCCATAGCTCATTGGTACAGACATGGCCCCTTACCATGGAAATTCTCCAGAAAATGTTACATCACAGAGACAAATTAAAAACAGATCTTTCTTATTGTGATTATCTCTCCCATTAAATCTGTTTTCACACAATTACGACAATGAGGTCTGCTCATTTCCTCTGCAATTGGAATAAATATTGGATTTAAGTTGATGTTGAGGTCAGCAAAGAGCTGCGCACGGCAGAGTGAGATCATCTGAAGCAGAATGTACTTTACGTGTAGATCAAAATGAGATTGCGGTTGTTTCATTTTCTTCTTTACTCGGAGAAAAAAACCTTTGGACGTTGTCATTTGGTGTTAGACCTCTTCTCAGAGTTACCAGCTGACCGACGACATTGTTCTCCTGCTCCTTGCGCATGAGATGAAACGCTGCCCCCCACTCAAAGCCGGAGCTGAAAGGAGGTGAAAATTAAAAAACGTCAACAGCTTGTCGGGCAGACTGGCATAACTGGAGCAGAACTGGGATATTTGAAAGGTGATAGTGGTTCAATTTTGGGCTGCTGATGAGGTTCTGGCAGGGCCCAGGAATACTGAGGACACGAGAATGTTGGACAACCTACCTGTATCGAATACTAAAAGAACGGTTTCAATTATTTTATTTAAAAAGCAAAATATGCCTTAGATTCTGGAAAAAGTGAGTTCAGGAATCAGGAATCAGGAAACGTTTATTGCCATAATATGTTGTACATAAATGGAAATTGTCTTGGCGGTAGGTGCATGACAGAAGACAGTACAATAATGACGACATAGTTCAAATAAGATAAAAATAAAATAAAAGTATAATAAAATATAAGCTATGGGTTAGTACTCTAAAAACTAAAGCTATGGGTTAGTAAGTTAGAGGAGATAAGATAAAATTTGGAATAAAAATAAAGATAAATTACACCAGCTAAACAAAGTGACGAGTGACAAGTGAGTTAATTGCATTAAAGGATTGTACAGTAACAGGGAGACTTGAAAAAAAGTGGTTTGAAAGTATGGGTTCTTATTTGTTTTTGCGCTCATCATTTATAATCTCTTGTTGTTGTGTGTGTGTAGCGGGATAACAATTGAGCTTTAGGGGGGCTGCTGGGGAGATTTTGAGCTTCTGGACGGAGGCGAGCTCTTTCTCTCCGTCTCCGTTTCCAATTGTTATGCAAAGCTAAGCACCCGGTGGCTGCAGCTTCATGAACCTTGAAACATGAGAGCGGTATGGATCTTCTCCTAGAAGTCTCGGCAATAAAATTAATGAGAATTCTTTGGACATTTTCAACATATTTCTTTGTCACTATTATATATCTGTATGGAAAAGTTGGCCATCCAACAGCAGCCCCAAATGAGATTAACACTGAGCCTCTCCAAATGTTCCACTGCAGCTCCCACAGTTCTTCCCACTCGTTTACACAGCATGGCCTGTCTGCCCGTCACTGGCTCTCACTAAACGTCAAGGTTAAATATGCAATTCACACCTTGATGGTTTTGCGCCCACCCCTCTGACTGATGAGCAGCTGACCAGAGATACAATGTTTCAGGTTCTCCCACGGACGACTGTGAAAACGCTTTCCAGCTGCCTACACGCCAATTATAGAAATAAATTCAGAGCTATTTGTGAGAAATTGTGTCAAAGCAAGAGAGGAAACCACATCCTGTTTTATAGGTGGGTGTTTTAAATGTGCTTTGTGTTGTGCTTCTTAGGGCTAATTTTGATAAAAAATGTAAGTGACATTTTGATAGCTGATGTCAAGAATGTTGAAAAATAATGTATACACAGCACATAGACTTTTAGATTTCTTCTCACGGTTACATGCTGTTGCGTATCTGAAAGCCTCAGATAGTAATAGGGAATATTTATGTGATCCTATTAATGCTGCACATTTGGAAGCACTTTGACAGCAGCCTGTAGAGTAAGATGATCACAGCTTGTACATATTATATCATCATATTGTATACTCAAATGATATATTATAGGCCATTTATCAACGAGGTGATAATTATGGGACTTAATCATTGGTTTGATTGCATGTTCTGCATAAGTGCTTATTAAGTCTTATACAACACAATTGGATCAAAGTCAGCACATCCCTTTGAAATTAGCCACTTTGTCTTGTTATCCACTACATTAGTAAAATCCATGTCTCGAATGCATACAGTACATAGGCAGCACGGAGGAAGCCAGATGAGAATATAATTAGATAGAGGAATCAGTTAGGGCTGTGCACAGCGACTCGATGAGAGAGTGTGGGGTAATGACAAAAACTAAATGTAATGTATTTAAGAGGACGGGTCAAACCAAGATGAAAGGACTTTATGTAGCCTCTAGTGACTTTATCGCATCAGAATGTGTCTTTTGAAGTCTCGGCTGTTGTCGGCGCACTTCGCCGCCATGTTCCTTTGAAAAGATGCTGTGGAAGAGCACGTCACGACGAGTAAGAGGAAACTGGGTCAAACTGGTAGTTTGAGCTCTCTGTGGATGAACACGTTGTGCTCAGCGCCTTTGATGTTGGCTCTGTGATTTTGGAGGCTGTCAGGATCCAGGGTCGTAAAATAAATAAGTAATAAATGAAACCGAATTCCATATATCAGGATATATTTAGTATTCAGACTGTGAAATCTGGATTCCCGTCACCATGCCACACAAATGAAATTGGGCTGTGACACTGGTCTACCAGGAGGAATAGTTTGGATGCTGCTAATCACACTGGCAGACTGCATCGTGCACCAACAGATTATATAGATGGGTGGGAGGCATTCCATCTTCTAATTTATTCTGATTCCTCTAACGTGTGTACCGCGCTGTTTGTCTAATTGTTCATAGCCTCTGTCATGTGTATGAATGGGGTTCTCTACAGTGAGGCACAACATTATGCCCCTCATTGATGTTTTCTATTTATTCTGCATGGATTGGCAAATGCGTCACAGTGTTTATGAAATAAGCTTTGGAAAGGCGTGCTGGTGGTTGCCTGAGTACATCCATTTACGTTTCTGGACAAAATAACTCCTGGCTGTTCATGACATTTGTTGTGCATGTTTCTAAAGGATTATCATCCCTTGGCTATAACATATGTTGCCCACACTCCACAAAACAAACAAAAACATCCACCAACATGAGGATAAGGCCAACATCTGCTCCTCCCACAGAATAAATGAGGCAGAAGAACATATAAATAGCTGCATGGTTAGATTGTGGACAGAATGCTACCTCGGCATAATATTACTATGTAATACTTGAAAACAAATACCACAGTCAGAGAATGAGTCAGAAAAAAGCGGGAAAGAGGTTTCTCTGAATTGCTTCACCCACAGACATGTTTCTCTTCAATTGGTTTACAGCATGTTCACCTTCTTTGAACTCTCCAAAAGAGAAACTGCAAATGAATTTTGCAGGGAGCCCTGCCTCAGGCCACCCTGCGTTTCACAGCAGCCTTAGAGGAGGCATGATGGCTTATTAATGGAATAAAGCCCTGCACCCTACGACTCTTCGCCATTTCAATTTAGGGGCAATATTGCAAATCAAAGAAATTGTTGGCGGATGTGGAATTATTAAGCACCATTTGGAGAATGTTGGTCCGGTGAAGGCCGGAAATAATTATAGAAATGTGAAAGCCATTATTTTAGCTTGTGTGTGGATGCTGGAAAGAGTTCTGCCACGTGAGTGCTTCTGTTAGAGCGCTGTGAAATATGTGAATACATAATCAACAGTCAGAAGCTAATGAGTATTAGAACGTGTAGCGTTTCATTTTAAATTAAGAAGTGTTTAATTTGCATTGTCATGATTTAATTATAAAAAGCAATCAGTGTTGTGCACTGTGCCCTGCATCTTAAAAATGATACAGGCATCACTGTGTTTAGCTTTGGGGGATTTAATGTAGGCTTTTAAATCACTGGAAATTTTAATAGAGGAAAATGGAAGTAAATGAGTTTTATTAAGACACAACGGCCCAATTTGGGAGATCGAAACAATCATGTAGTCGATAAAACTTATCGTGTACTTTAGTTTTGACTTACTTGGCAATATTCTCTCATCCATCCTTTCAAACAAACATCCATCCATCCTTTTAAATAATACATTTGTCCATCCAAGCAAGCAATCCATCCATCCATCAAGTGGATCTGATTGAGTTTTTGATTGATTTGATAGTGGCTGATTTGTTCACAAATTGTAATTTTGTCATTGGCAGTTCAGTTCCTTCCCTCTTAAATCTTTCATCAACCATGAATATTTACAAATTCGATTGTCACCGGAGTAGATTGATGTGGCTGTGCTTGTAGGTTATAATATACATAGTATATAGTATGTTGTCCTTTTTAGATGCGGTCTTTACTATACAGATTGGTTTATGGCTTTATGGCTTCGCATCCTCATGAGAAATTCAATCTTGACCCAGTGACCCCCAAAGCAAATGCAAAAGCTTTTTTTTTTTGGAGCCAAATCAGGTTATTCTCCACTAATGTATGCACACTCCATCATCCACCACCCTGCATTTGGGAATTCATGTTTGTTTCTATGGCAACAGATAGCATTGCCATAATTAAGGCACTCTAAAAATGTGCGGTGGGGAGAACATTTTGTGTTTAGTGACGTAAGCACACCAACGCACACACCAACACACACACACACACTAAGCTCTTACTAATTAAGGAAGTCGAGCAGATGGTGGTTTTTTCTAGAAAGGAGCAGGGAAGGTAAACACCTAAAACAACAGATGAGACTGCTTTTGCATTACCACTCAGTGAGCATCTTCCCCTCATTCTTTCACCAAGGCTTCTGGAAATGTGGCTGCAAACAGCTGGACGGCGCTTTGGGCCGTCTTTAGACTACTCAGGCCGGAGAAAAACTCATTTGCAGACTGCCGCTACAATAGAAAGAAATGCATGACAATTGAATTGATGTGAAAAAAAAGTAAGCGCTTAACATTTATAAAACAAAATCCTGCCCCCGAGAAGAACAACTTTTTCTGTTAATAGCTGCTTTTCGGGTGGCTAACTCAAATCTAAATTATTGTCAATGCTGGCAGCGTACCAGCTGCCGACTGACTGCTGACCGTGTTCCTAAAGACAAGGTGTTACAAGACTGTGAAAGAGCCCGTAGCAGCTTTCTCCTCTATTAGCATATTCATGTGAGTTCATTCTTTCAACTAAAAACAAACTAGCTGCTGCTGCAACCCAAGCATTCATGCTGCCTTCAATTATATATCAAATTATTAAAACAAAGACATTTTACATTCACTTTCCACAGAAATTATGAAAACACGTGAAGCATATGAATCAGCACATAGTGGGTAACATATTAGTTTCATTTATTTTGTTATTATCAATCATAAATTGACTGTGACTGTGCACCGAGCGAGCAGTTTTCCTGTAAGGGGGATTAAGATCATCTCGGTGTAATTCTTGCTGCGTGGTTTATGCACAAATGAGTGCACAGATGTAATGAAGCTTGAGGTGTAAAATCCTCAAATGAGTATCTAAACAAAACAGGAATGTGTGTTAACATTGTTTAAAATTGACCTGAAAAGTTGTAAGGCAAGTGACTTTTATTATTACTTTCCTAAGCCACATTAATGTGTATTTCCCTACTGTTTGCTTTTACTACCCGCTTTTTTATATATAAAATCAAAAAGTGCACATGAATAATACATGCCAAGGCAAATTCTATCAATTCGACTTTAGTGTGCCTGTCCTTACCCAAGGGTAGCACATCAGCATCATGCCTCTGTGAATACTGATTATACAGTAAACAATCTTCCACAAACAAACCCAGTAACAAGAAATAGACATTCACACCAGGCTTTTCCTAATAGGTAAATACTGGCAAACTCTATTTGCATGTAGTGTGTAAACCTCCCCACAAAATCCAGGCAGTATTTAACATTTAACCCCTTCAGAACTGTTGTAGTCAGCACAGCTGGGATTTAAGGTCGACCTTTGACCTTGAATCGAACCATTTACATCAAGGGTAAAAGGCTTGTTATAAGTTGTTGCATCAGCGTGGAAGATTCACCCGCTACTCTACTATTATTTTACAGATTCTAATGAAGCACAACTGTGCAGAGGTTAGACATGAATTGTTTTCAACAGCTCTCTGGAAAGGGCTCATGTACAGTAAGAATCAAATGCTGTTCTCTCACAGAAGTTTTCTACCTTCGATAATCAAAGATCATATTGTGTTAATCAGAAGTTACAGCGCAGAGCACTTGAGGGAACAACGGATGTGAAATCAAATCAAGGGTACTTGACAGGACCACTCCTCTCCTCCAACCACGGACAGAGACGCTGTGAAGTAACTGCACAAACCCGCTAAATTATAAATGACATGGACAACTGAAAGTGCAAGTTTCTCTTAATGGAGGACTCTTTACGCAATAAAGGGAAGAGGAGAGAAAAAGAGGCAGAGAGGGGAAGAGAGAGAGAGGAGCGAGAGAAAAAACCAAGCTCTGTATTGCCATGGTGAGCAGTGGATTTAAAATGAATATTTCATCCATCTCCTCTGTCTCCACTTGCTCTTTTTTTATCACTTTCTGTTTCTGACGAGACAAGTTCACCTCGAACAGAGGTTCGCCTTTTGCGGACCGAAGCCTCAATCTCAGCCCACCGCTCCTACCGATCAAAGGTCACGCATGCCTTCAAGTCATGACAGCCCTGAGCCGAACAGCCAGCCAGTTGAATTCATGATGAAGCACGGCAGAAACTGCAGTCTCTTTCCATTCTCTTTATTATTTATACTTCCCCTTATATCAGCTGTAACCTATTAATATATTTCCCATTTGGAACGTTGATTTGCGCCCAATCTTTTCATTTCTCCACTCTACACCACATATACTGTACATTCTTGTATTAGTTCTCCACCTCCCACACCAGCCTCCTACACATGTTTACACCTTGTTTATTATAGTTCACCAGCGGTGGCCCCGCGGTGTTAGCATTAACCTCCCACTGGCACGAGTATGCCGGACTATAAAAACTCTGGGGTGCTCGCAGCAGGAAGCTAAGCGGCCTCTCAATCAGAACATAATGAGGGATGACACTACGGCACACCACGGAGCCGTCAGTTAAACCCTGACATGCTTTCAGTGAAATGCTAATTTGACGGTGAAATTTATTCTCCACAACTCTAAGGCTTCCTTCCGCTCGGTTTTAAAATTGCCACATTAAGGTTGTGTGTGGATGCGTGTATGTGGCATTCATAATTCAATGCCATTATTTGCCCATTATGTCCAGTCCCCTCGACAATAGCTGTCAGATAGTTGACATTTTCAACCCTGACACGATGGCGAGTGTAACGAGGAGCAGCATTCCTCAGAGATGTTACTGTCTCCTCTGCAGAGTCACCCGGCTTGTCTCTCTAACCTGGAGAAACCTTCCGTTACAAAAACCCTTGCTCCCTGTGGAGACGCAGGGAAACATCTCAGGGCCGAAGGGCAGCATGTCATCACCTCTTTCTGCAGCTATTTGCAGGAAATCCATGAGCGGACTAAAAGGTTTGAAAGATTTTTGTGAGCTGAATGAGAAATGTGCTGCAAGAGGAGGTAAGAAATGGTTAAAGCGTGATCTCAAACACGTTTCGCTTCTTCTACAATGGTATGTCTTTTTACAAAATCCAACATTTTGCACAGCTGCAAACATGAAATGTCTATTCTTAAAATGCATACGTAAAGCAAACGTTCTTCATCACATGAATTATGAATGGCCACTCATGCTGTTCTCAAAATAGTCAAAACGGCATGTCCGTAGGAGGATACAGAATATTGGATTACATCTCTCATTGCTTCAATCAAAAGCTGCCAGGTCATAGTAGTCATTTTCAATCCAAAACCCTGACGCACTAAAATAAATTAAAACATTCAAGCTTATTCTGACACCAGAGGGTCCCTTTGGACCCAGTGAAACGGTCAAAAAAAAGTGATACAAATACAAATTTTGTGAAAATAGAAACAAGGTGATATGCAAAAGAAGACCAAGGCTGCCGTTGTTTTTGTTGTGCTTCTGCTACCTCACAGCCCCCCTCAGTGAGAAAATCCCTGCCCGAAGGAAAACATTAAAGCAAAGAGATTTTTGATTAAGTCCTCCCTTGCGGGCTTGCCTTCATGTGACGTTAATTGCGAGAGAGCTCCTTCAGTCAAATGGTGCGAGGCTGTGAGAATGTGAAGAGGATCGGTTGCACACTTTGTTAGACGGACCCGTTTGAAAATGTTGCCTCTGCAGGCCTTTAAATGTCAACCTCCCTAAAAAGCTTATCTTAATTCTCCTGTTTGCATTTAACTTGACCTGCGTCTGTCGGCATGATGACTGGCTCAGTGAGTTTTAAACAATTCGCCCACTGTCTTGAACACAGAGATAAGGTTAACAGCCCTTTTAAAAGTGATGGCAAACCATTCCCCCTCCGGTCTTCCCCTCTCTGTTCAGTAGGCTTATTCTTTTCTTGCAAGATGAAGATATCTGCGAGTCCATGATGGACTGATCCCCTGAGAAGGATATCAGCGGCATGAGTCGTTTCATTGATGTCAGTAATTCATCAACAACTTGATGATAAATACTCTCAGTTTCCACAACAGGGACCAGCTCCATAAAACTCGTTAGGGTCTGATTAAAATATATTGCTCCTTTTAGCAATTCAGTTTAAACCGAAAACAAAGACTGAGCTGTTGAATGTAAAATGGGCTTCAGTTTCCCACTTGTATTGATTTTTCTGGCTGCAGTCAATACAAACGTTCAAGGTGGGTTTTTTTCCTTGATGATACCTGATCGGGAAACAACTGTTTTGATTGCAGAGTTTGGCCGGTTTAAAAGATATGTACCTGGTAGGAGAATTGCAATGAAGTAAAAGTTAAAGTTCTTGATCCTGAACTTGTATCAGTTCTGCAGGTCTGAGCGAACATTTTGCCTTTTTGAGCTCTGGACATTCAGTTGCTGCAGTTGCAGCCCGAGAAGATACTAAAATTAGCTTGGAAACCTTTTTAAAATTAATTCACTCCAACAACTGTCGAGGCACAGAGCACCCAACTTTTTGTGCGACCCAGCTGGGTCCAACAAAAGATAATGAGAACGCTGCTGTCTGCTGACAATGAGATAGGCGCAGCTAAAGCTGATGCAACGGTAGCAGAACGAGATTAGATTCCAATTACACAGAAAGGAAAAATCTGCATTCTGGACAATATGTTATGTTGTCTCTGGCTCAATGTCCACAAAATAAAAGACATTCACTGAGGAATGGACGTTTTCTTCTCCTGACACTGAGGGCCACAGTATGCTGATGATATAAAACAAAGCAGCATACTCATTTATCATAACCTGAGTATTTGGGGATTGGTGATTCGTTGACTCCAAAGACGTGAGCTCCAAAGCTCCAGCTCCTGTGATCCAGCTAAAGTGAAGAGCAAACATCTCAAAAGAGCATCAAAGTGACTGTGTGTTTATCCAAAGGGGCAGCTGACACAGCAGATGGAGAGGGATAAATGTGGATCAAATATTTTCAATCTCAGTGAAGGAGAATGTGGTGATCTGCTCTGACGCATATAATCAAACTCCTTTCTCTGTAAACTAGAATCAGGGCATTTCAGTAGTTCATAACAATGATTTCTGCTCACTTTAATAATATAATTAGAGCACTACAATACCTTTTTGTATGACAATAGGTGACTTCTTGTATGTAAAAGGAGTCCCTCATAGTCGTCACCTGGTCTCTGCAGTTCCCCTCAGCCAAAGTCAGATATCTTCTGTGCGAGTTGGGAGAAAAAAAGGAAGGAAAGTTAATGATGGACTCACATTCATGTACACAAACATGACTACAAATGAATGAGATGTTCCCGTTTGTCTGATACATGTGTAAATAATCAATCACAGCAGCGGCTCGGACCTGCTGTCATGAGGCTGTTACATATGTATACAGCCACATTTAGACTCTTTCTCCACTGCCATCATAGTTGGAATGCAATTTAATTGCCAATTAAAAACGGACAAAACACACAATAAACAAATGACCTAAATTTCTGGACTTTGTAGCTGAATGGTCCATTCCTCACTTGTTTTTGCATCAAAATGTTTGAACGCCCCCATTTTCTATATTTGTAACGGGGTATGGAAAACTTTTGTTTTTCTTTTCTCCTTTTAGAGTATTATCCTAAAAATGTATCTCTCGGTTACGACTCAAGTGCAATATTCTTTTTCCTCCTCCCTCCTTTTAGTTACTTTAAACGGAAACCCCTCCATACTTCATGCAACTTTTAAGTTGCCATTTTTAAAGCACAGCAAGGAAAAACCTTCTCATATCTTTAGGTTTGCATCCTATTCAAAAAGCATTGCCGCTACTATACAACTACTAATGTGTGATCCGCTGTCATGCGAGCACTTTGCTGAACCCTGCACTGCCTCAGTGGATTGTTAACTCCAGTTCTGTCTCAGAAGTCTGTTTACCAGACAAGAGGTAATGAAGACAAATGAAGTCTTGCTGTTCGGCCTCATTATCGGAAATCTCTCTTCTGAATAAATGTTGGGCTGTGTGCCTTTAGAGACTTCAGAGGGAACGTCTGCCGTCTTCTTATTCATTCAAGCTACATCTGTCTGCTTCACGTTGGAGTCATATCATCTGGATGACGTATAGAGTCACTTAGAGGAGTGTTGGATAAACATTCTAATGCAATAAAAAAAACATTTTGACACGTCGGGGGGAGTTGATTTCCGTAATTAAAGACAATTTATGTGTTGTCTATCCCTGTTTAAATAGGGGTTAACACAAAAAAGTAGACAGGCGTTGCAAACCAGCCTAGGCAAATAAACGCTGTGGTATGTGGCATTGTTCAATGCCAATAAACATAAATTGGAAACATCTTTCCATACAGTCGAGTCCGCAGAACACCACCAAATAGAGCTCAGAGTTGGATCATCTCGTCTCTGCACACTGCCCTCGCAGAATGAACATTATAATATCCACAAAGATGGATAGATATCGGAGTGCTACAGTATTGTATTTCTTTTTACAGATTCAGCAGTTAAAGTGGTCTGTCGGAATATGAAGGATTCACTAGGTTTAAGGTCAACTGCAGTCAAGTACAATGACTGTACAGTACTTGCCAGATGAAAACCTCACTGTGTGACCTTTAAAACTGTCGTATCAGCTGTCTCAGTCCGCCACAGAGCCCTAACATGTGCACTAATTCACCTCAGTTTGCAGTGGCTGTAACTGATGCTGAACAGGACGTCCAAAAGCATTATGAATTAGCATCTGCCTGGGGCACAGGAAGAGGGAGAGAGATGAAACAAAAGAGCACTTTTTTTAGCGGTGGTAGCTCTCTCGGATGTTTACCTGAGCCGTTTGTGTACATCTGCCTTTTTCTTACTAATAACTTCAATATCACTTTTACCATCATTTTAAATTGCGTTACTCTTTAATTGAATCGTATGTCAATAACAGTTTGTTCATATAAAAAAAGCAATACAACATTTGAGCCTTTTGTATAAATTCAGTATATTGCTTTGTTTGTGTTTTTGTCTTGTTAGTTAGTGCTCATTATACAATTAAAATGTATTGTGTAGATCAGGATGCTGGAACAATGATAATATGATAATTTTGGTCTTAGAAGTCGTAACAATTTGAAACCGGATGAAAAAGGTTGCAGTTGGAAAAGACAACACAGTCATTAGAGGAGGGGGGACGGGGGGAAGACAGGGAGAGATGCCATAAAAGTGTCTTTTATGTCGGCCCAACTGGAGATGCATAAATAATTTCAACTCTTTTCGATTGCACAGTGTGAATCCACAGTTTTGTAAACTAGAACTTCGGCTTAACAAAAAGTGGGTTAGCCAGAAAGCCAGAGATTTCCTCCTGTTGTCTTCACTATTTTTCGTGCTGAAAACCATGCCATCACTTAGTTTGCCTTCAGCCTTCTCAACACCAAAGAAACAGCCACTTATCCGCTAGGAGGCTGCAGCTCTAATGTGGTGACAACTGCCAACATTTAAACTTTGACTGAAGACTGTTGTAACAGAGATGAAGTACGCGACAGCTGCACTGACTGAAACCATAAATCACCTGTTCTATTTCTCCCCCGTTCTGTGGAAGTCTACTCAGCAGCCTAATCCTGCTGGGGGGAGAAGAGTTAAACTGCTATCAAAGTGAGTGGTATTGAGCTCATATTTGATGTTTACTGACTTTAAGTGATTGAAATACCTGCAGACAAAAGGTCACGCTGAACCCTGTCCAGGGCATTTCTAATAAAAGGCTGCGAGGCTCCATAGCATAAAAAGAAACCTCCTCTGCCTTCACTGCTCATTGTTGCTGTAAAATGTGCTGACACTAATTACATCTTTTTATTACAGTAAATTATTAATCAAGAGACCATGAATTGATTATCTTGCAATCCCGCGAGAAAACAGCTACGGTTTCATTGACTGCAAATCAATTTGTAGTAACAGGTTCATGGGAGCTGAGGTGGAAAGGTGGGATTTGCCACATAGTGATTACAATGAACCAGCTAGTGAGGAATTGAAACCCACTGAACAGATTGACATGTTGATGCTTCCTCCAACCCGCTGTTTTGCCCAGAGATGTGGAATACTCGCATCAAGTTAACACAGTCCGACTGGGCTTCAGGCTTGCTGTATTTGTGTGTGTGTGTGTGGTACTTAGCGCCAGGTTAAAGTATTATTCTGACGGCTTTACCAGGAAGACTGCTACAGGCCTCAACGAGGTCATTGCCCCTTCAAGGTTGTTGTCAGCTACGAACCAACAAAATGCACCACACCTCTACAGACACCCACACCAATAAAACATTTCTCCGAACTACTCCCAGCGGGCAAAGTGAGAAGGAACGTGTGAATCGAAAAAGGGAAGCAGCCAGTCCAGTTTCTTTGTTCTTGCTGCTTCATGAGTGCTGTTACAGCGTTTGAACCATTCTTCTGCAGTAAATGCAGGTCCTGTTCCTTAAGTGTATTATTCACAAGGGAAGCACTTTGTAAATGCATCAGCCAACGTATAATTTGTCATGCACATTGACATACCAACGCATGTTTCTGCCCTGCGAGTGCAGTTTCTCTGGGGCCTCAACCATCAATTGTTCATCATTCATCTTTTATTACAGTTTAATGCAGAGGGCACTAATGGCATGAGCAAGTTCTTCTTTAGGTCAGTGATTATGTAAGGAGCCTGATCACAGTCATCAGGATATATATGAATACATGAATATTTAGACCAGCAAACTTTTAAATTATGAGGGATTGCGTGTTTGAGACGTTAAGGGTTGAAATACAAACCGGGGTCAACTTCCGCTCCTAGTGAGGCTGAGTAAATGACTCAATCCAGCCCAACTCATCTCTTGTTAGGAAGGCACAATCTGAGCGAGCTTTCAGCTCTCTGTGGCAATGATTTTACATTCGCCTGTGTCCCACCAAGAGAAATTTAAAAATACATGGAGCCCTCCAGGAAGACAATTAGAGTGATCTTTCCCTCAGCATGTAGCGCCTTTGTGCTGACAGCAATCTACATGCGCAGTATGCATAATGCAGCCCTTAAGACTGCACTCTTCACTTGTCGTGGGGGATCCTCAGCAGGCTAACTGTGTGCCGCACCACACAGACCGCTACTCAAAGTCTAAAGAACGGACCCAATCAAATCAGAGGAGTGGAGGTATGAACTGGCTCTCATTCCCCACACTTTTTTACAGACACTAGGTGTTACAGCAGTGAGAAAAAGAGGGTAATCGCAAAGACCGGCTGTAAAGAGGTTTAGACAGCAGTCATGCTGCTGTGCTGCGAGCGTGTGTCAAAATGGCAAACCACAAGCGCACAAAAAGAGAACCTATGAAAACCCCATTGAGGATGACAGAGTGGGTGAAGTCAAGAAAGTATGACAAGCACATATCCAGGGAGAGATACCCTGTGGGAAAGGGGATTAATAGAGCAGGAAAATAAATAAGGCAACGTGAATGCCAAAATGTGATTATGTGTATTCACCAGCTCATTCTAGCCGGTTACCTGCTCTTGGTCCCCATGGGACATTTTCTCGCACACGTCCATAAATTTCCCTTCAGTGTTTAGCACCACCGCATCATCCCCGGAGGGCTGTAAGAAATAACGCTGCTATTGCTTTTCACTGTACAAACGTGTTGACTTGCATATATGGGGGATGTGTGGATATAGTTCACATTGATCATGATCAGAATGTGGGATCAATACATTGTGATGCAAAAGATGAATTATCCACAAAGTGTGTGTGTGTGTGTGTGTGTAAATTTGTGGATTTAGGAGATCATTTTAATGTTACCAAAATCAATTAAGTCTTCAATGCAACTCATGAGAATATCACAGATTGGTATACCCAAGTGATAATCACAAGGTCACAGTGGTGTCAGTAAAAGCGTATATGAAGGATTCAACATATTGCTGTTAATAACGACAGCGGCAGATCACTGACTGTGCGGCCATCTGTCTTCACAGCACCACTGCTGCTATTTGAGAGCACTGTTGTTTTTCCTCTGCACAACAAGATAGAGAACACAACTCGTATTCCTGACCTCTGCAAGCACTGCTTTGACAAAAAGAAATAGCTGATGCGGTTTTTACCACTTTGCCTTATTAATTTAATTCAGAATTCTAAAGTACTGCACCTTTTTGATTTGTATACAGAAAAAGCCAAAAGCATATGGTCCAATCACAAGATATGTAGCACAATCAAGAGAAATAATTTACAAATGTTGCAAATAAAAAACTTAAATGCAGCAAGGTTTAACATTGCAATCAATCCTTTGCAGACTTGTCTTGAGACGCTGTACAGTTCCCCTACACAGTGTGCAAACATCTAAGGGGCATCACAAAGAACTATATGCAAATAGTACAGCGGTACACTCAACCTTCTCTTGTTCAATTAATCACCATTTTATAGCATGCGGTATCCACAGTGTGTGTGTGTGTGTGTGTGTTGAGAAGATA
Source organism: Pungitius pungitius (assembly GCF_949316345.1). Lineage (NCBI taxonomy): Eukaryota > Metazoa > Chordata > Actinopteri > Perciformes > Gasterosteidae > Pungitius > Pungitius pungitius. The sequence continues at coordinate 29,039,019 of NC_084900.1, forward strand.
CATAATTAACTGTAAAGCAGAGCATGATAAATGTGCATCCGGATACAGCTGTGTGAAAGAGAAGAACAGGAATAAGCAGCAATCCCAGGTGTAATCCTGATACGCAAATGTCGGGTTAGTGACGGCTATATGGACTGCACTCACCATAGCAACGCCCCCAATAATCTCTCTTAGTATAATGAAAGATTTACAAATATACAAATAGCTGTATGAGATAATGTTTCGGACAGATTATATCAGTTTAGAAAACCACCATGTCAAATGAGTCAGCCAACGTTTTGGAGTGTAAGCAATCCAGTATCACAATCCGATGAAATGCATTTCATGCATTGTACTGCTGATAGACCACAACAAGCTCGCATATACAGTGACAGTTATGCTATCCTGTGGATTTTTAGTACAAAGAAAAATGCCTGTTGTTTTCTAAACAAAGTGATCAAAATGAATAATGCATTGTTATGTTTTTTTAGGATTAAATATAATTTACATATATTTTTTATGAATATGTCATATGGTAATTTTTTATTTCACAAAAAGAAAACAAATAAAATCAAAACCGTTTCCTCTCTGTTGGCGCCATCTTCTGGAGAGTAAAATACATTTCAATAAATTTGAGGGAGATGCTCCTCACATTTATTAACCACCTTTTTGCAGATCAGAGATGTGCTTCAGGAATGTCCGTATTGGTGGCATTGTGGATTGTTATCTCTCGATTGGTTTTATTAATTTGAAGACAAATAGAGAGGGTTACATAAATTTAAAAACATTTCAAAAACTCAAACTCAAACTTTAAAATTAGAAACTAAATAAATGTAGATCCAATCTGTGGTTATCCATCTCTTTTGTTTTTATTCCAGCAGCTGTCTCATATTTCTTCACTATAGATATTTTAGAGTTTGCTGTCTTTAAAGCGGCCCCTTCTCTATAAATTTGCTACCTGTCCACTGGACCCGCTGTGCTACAATATAACCTCTAGGAGGTGGTAAGACAAAACAACTTAGATGCAAGCTACACTATTAAGCCGTAGAAGAAGAAAAGAGGGAAGCGGCGCATACGTCATACGAAGCATAGGACCGTTGACTTGGAAACAGAAATGGCGGGGTCCATAAACTACTGTCAGCACCGATACTGAGCAAGTAACGGCGGCCACTTGTGATGTCGAAGGTTGGAATAACGTAACAGATCTTCTGCACAATAAGTGTTTAATGTTAACTAACGTTGCATCCAGGCACATGGTGTTTAGCGACGCCCCTAGTTCACTAACTAACGTTAATGGTCGCTAGCTGCTAACGTTAGTTGTGTTTTTTTGTATTGCTCAACGCAGAAGCATCGTCACAAAACATTTTGTGAAGGCAGTGTTTTACTTGTGCCATGTACACTGAAAGAACCGTACCTCCACGAGTCATTTCCACGGCCGTTAAGTGTCATCAGTTCACGTTAGCTTACTGGGTGAGTCCCCAAATAACACGGGTAGCAGCCAAAAAAAAGACTGAAGCTCACACATTAGCTCACCTGTTTGCAGTTGAGCCTCAGAGACAATGTCAGTCAACGGGAGAGTCATCCCGAACACCCCGCTGGCCGTGGACTTCTGGCACGTGCGGAAGTGCCCCGGCACGCGTCTGTTTTTCCTGTCCCACATGCACAGCGACCACACGGTGGGTTTGACCTCCACCTGGAGCAACCGGCCCATCTACTGCTCCCCGACCACCGCCGCTCTGCTCCGACTCAAGCTGCAGGTGAGGGACGCTCAAAGGTGGGAGCGGTGACGCGTATCGGCCTCATCCGGGACAGTTCTGTGTGCTGTGTCTATATGGAGGTGTTCCCGTTAGATATTAACGTTATATTATTAACAGTAATTGATTTTCTCACTTACCCATTCTCGTTTGAATCGTCAAAGGCACTTTACCATCTAGAAGGTGTATTATTGTAATGTAATATTTCCTGATCTGTCCTCAGGGCCCAATTCTTTTTCTTCTTCTGTTAGCACAATATTCTCTTTCACTTTGTCAACATATTTGTTGTGATAAACACTATTCCAAGCCCTTGTTATGTTTTGCATAGGAGGAAATTAGCATCACAGGGTTGATAATAACCAGCCGTTTTAAGATTTCTTCTACTGAGCTTTTTTTAAATTTTTCCTCAGGTGAAAGAAATGTGGATCCATCCGTTAGAGCTGGGTGATCCTTGCCTGTTGCCACTTGATGACATCGGCAAGGAGAGACTAACAGTCACACTGATAGAGGCCAACCATTGTCCAGGGGCAGTCATGTTTCTCTTCGAAGGATACTTTGGCTCTATACTTTACACCGGTCAGTGTCTGAGTACATGGGCAACAACTTTTATCGAATGCTTCTGTGATGTAGCAAAAGGGTTTTATCATCATATAACTACCTACTTAATGTATTTGATGAAAAATGTGCAGGTACGGAATCAACAAACGGTAAACATTGACACACATCTATTTCAGGTGACTTCAGATATACTCCCTCCATGTTTCGTGAGCCGTGCCTGAGGGCCAACACCACTATAGATGTCCTGTACCTAGACAACACCAACTGTGATCCCAACCGCCCCCTCCCCTCCAGAGAGCGAGCCACTCAGCAAATCAAAGAGATCATCCGCAGATACCCCAACCACAATGTTGTCATAGGTAATTAAACGATTTTAAACATTCCTTCTATACTTTTGTCCTCATCTCAACAGGATGGTCGTAGGTTCCCACCAATGTCAGAAAGTATATACTGTCATCCCTCTTCATGTCTGCAAGCCTTTGACTTTATTTGTAACATTCTCTTTCCACCATTTTTTTCTATTTGGGATCTTGGTTAGGCAAGTTGCCAAAAGCTGTACTCACTTATGTGACATTGCTGTGTCTCTGCACACTGCTGAGACAGACCGTCACGCTCTCTTGCGCTGCCTTGCAGGCCTCTATAAACTTGGAAAGGAATCCCTGCTGGTGGAGCTGGCCAAGGAGTTTAAAAGCTGGATCGAGGTGAGCGTTGAGAGGATGGAGACCCTCAAAGTGCTGGGGCTGCCTGACGTCTTCACCACCGAGCCGGGAGCCGGCCGTTTCCGAGCCGTGGAGCAGTCCCAGATTTGCTCAGCCACTTTACAGCAGTGGAACAGAGAACAGCCTACTTTGGCCATCATTCCCACCAGCCGGCCCCAGATATTTTTTCACCCCAATGTCCATGTGGTGCCGTACTCTGACCACTCCTCTTACCAAGAGCTGGAAGATTTTGTCTCTGCACTTAAACCTTCATCCCTTGTACCCATTGTAGGAAACTATGTGCCCGAAAGTTTCTCTGCCTTACTGCCCAGCAGAAAGCGCCATGATGTCCTGGTGCCTGAGTCCGTCCGACGCTACATGTTGAGACAGACCGAGGGCCAACTCGGCTCCTCCTTCTGCGACAACCTTCGCGCGAAACGTTTACCGGGTTTTGTTCCCAAAGGGGTGATATTTGAAACTCCTGAAAAGGAATCCAGGAAATCATGCCAAGAAGCCGGGGAGGCAGAGTGCCCGGGGGAGCAGGATGCTTCTGAGGAAGAGATCGACACAAAAAGTAATGAAGAGGACTCTGACTGCATCTCTGTTGACATGAGCAAGGAACTCTCCACTAACAATGCCCGAAGAGGGACTGGAGATATGTGGAGCCTCAATATCATCCAAAGAGTGTCTGAAGATACGGTGATGGCTGAGACGGTGCCCTTCAGTCAACTAAGTCAGAGCAACTTTGCTCCAATGAAGATCCTGGAAAACACCAAGCCCTGCTTGATGTCGGTCAGAAGGACAGGAGGGTCTTTCGAAACCAATGCCAAAATGATGAACAACACATCTTCAAATGAAAATGACAGTAGCCAGTGTAGCAGATCCGGTAATGTTCATAACAAACACATGCTGTCAGAGAGGGATGGTATGAGTCGGCACAGTGGACAGGAATGTGATCAGATCAGCGGCGTTATGGCAAATGAGCAAATAGACAACGTCGGGACAACATTGCAGAGCAGCCTTGATAAATATTCCAGCTTTTCATCTAACTCGCAGACTGATGTAAACCAGGAGTACATAGAGGAGCTGGAAAGCAGTATTTTAAAGGCTCTCTGCTTCACAGAGGAGGACATGAAGGTGTGTGGCCTCTTGCAGCAGAGATATGTGCAACAGTTTTCTCTCTGTCCTTTCTCTGATGCCCCAGAGGATTAGCTCTCAGAAAAAATGACAAAAACCTGACATTCCAGTTGTTGCCTTGCTTTAGATGCCTTTTTGTGTTAAACAAGAGCACTTTAAAGCCAACCTTATTTTGTCTTTGGTAATTTCCTAATTTATTTGATCATGGTAGCCTTGGTATGCCAGGGCGGCTTTCTTTGGTTAAAATATGTTTTGTTTCAAAACTATGAAAATAATCTAGCCAGTGGCTTGTATTGACAGGTCGACGGGGTGGGGACAGATGCAGTGGTTTACAATGATTTGTAAAGATGGAAAAGTTAACTACTCTTGTTTGTTGTTTGTTTATTTTGAACCACCTAGTGTGTAGCAACGCTCCCTTTTACGTTCATTATTTAAAGAGTAGTTAAAAATGTGTAATATGTTAGTTCTGCCTTTTCCAACTTAATTTGTACCACTGAGCTTGAGTAATGGGCAAAGATGAATCAAATCTTCAATCCTGGTGTAATTTCTTTTTGTGAGAAACAAGGTATTAATGATAAATGATTTTTTTTGTTATCCTCTGTATTCTTGTCTAGTATAATTGTCCATGAGCCAAAACCCCCTTTCTTGAAAACATGCATGTGAATTCAAAAGCATGATTGCTTTATTATTGTATTGTTTTAACAGCAGGTCAATATATGTGTCATACCCCACAAAAAATATATATATATTTTGCTTTAGAATAACATGGGACCCATTGTGTAGCAACAATTAGTTTTTTTGCTTCTGGTTACTGAAAGAAACATTACAATGTAACCCTTTCTCTAAAAGTGTCTTGCGTATTGTATTAACAGCAGACATATGTGATAAATTGCCGCATTTGTATTGATGTCACATTTACAGTATGAGCTGAGCAGAATTGTCTGAAAAAGGAAAAAGTTTCCCCCTCGGAAAATGTATTGAGTGAAGGAAAGGTAGAACAGCAACATTTCCTTATAGGAGAACTGTTTCTTGAATAAAATCCCTTTTTATTTGCAAATGAGCATGCTGTGGTGTCCCGATTTGAAAATCATTGTTTCAGCCTGATGACTAAAGAAGTTAAGACTTAAATGTTTGCTAAGCATTTACAGCTGCTTGCAATGTGGTCATTCCTCCCTAAGATGGCAGTAGTTTATTTAAAAAAAAAAATGTTGCTTTTACTTTGTCTTGCTTCTCGTTTAATGGGGCTTTTAGCTTGCTGCAGTATCTAATTCCTGCAGCAGCAATAAAAACATATTTGATCGGGAAAAGCATGCTGAGTGCTAATCATTCAGCTCTCAAAATGTTCCCGTTGTGTCTCCATGGTTTTTGAAAAGACAATAAAAGGTTGTATTACTACAGTTGGCGCATCCAGAAAAGCGCTAATTCACTCAGAAAATGAACAGAAGTCTGCCATTCTCTTTTATTGCATTGTTGCTGCTTGCAGAGCTGTTTTTACTTATTTATTTGGGATTGTAACCGATAGTTTCCTTAAAGGATTCATCTCCCAATTATTTCTACAAACCTTCACATACGGAAAGTGCACATTGTATACATTCCTGCTTTTCCCCTGCAGCTCCCAACATTTAGTTGTAAGTGCTGCAAAAACAAATACGTCTTTGTGACAGAAACAGAATTTTGGAGAGAGAAACGTTTACATCTGTAGCAGTGACGCAAGAACACAAGAGGAAATGGAGTGTCACATCCTCCTACCAGCATCCCAGCAGGCTGCTGGGGTTAAAGTAATGGATTTCTTACTCCATGCCATTACTTCAAAGTGAAAATCATCAGGAAGCTGCTACCTGCGAGGCCACGCATTTTTATCTGGAGTAAAGCAGCTCTAGAATGAGGCGACTAATGCAGTAGTGCAGGAGTTAGTATTTCCCTTCAGCATAGTGATTGATCGACCTCATCTTCATCACATGTTCATGTACGGTCTCGTCTTGCAATAAAAAATAAATATACTTCTGTCCATTACGCCACTAGTGACAGCACTTGACAGGGTCATAAATAAACAATAGCCTGTTTTTATCTGTCATTGGGAGATAAAATGAACAAAGTCAGTCTGATAACTGAGAACCCCTCCTTGATATGTGTGGTGTGAAGCCAGGGGGGTTTAAACTGAAAATGGATACAATCCTTCAGCGCTTCTCTTTCAGTGAAGAAACAATGTCATGTTCTGATATCTTGTAGAAAATCTTACAGAGCGGCCACACGTTGGAATAATTCCAGGTCCAGGAGTTTGAGCCCAAAAAATGTTTTCCTCATTGAAGTAAATGAGGAAAGAGACGGCATTCAACCTCCCAGTGCGAATATGTGAATAGCATCATCATTAGGTTGTAAATGTTGCAACTAACAAATTCTTCTTCTTCCTCCGTTTAATGAGCATGAGACACTAGCTGGACCGAGCGCTGTGAGGCCGAGCAAAAGAAAATGCTCCGGCTCTGCTCAATTGGCCCAAAGGAAGAGGTACAGGTGTTTATATCTGAATTCTATACTCTGATATAGTTGTTATAGTTGTCCCTGCGTCATTCACCTCTGAGCAACGTTTACGGGAATGAACTAAAAGAAGACTGTAATATATTGTGTTCTGTTTTTGGTTTTTGTCCCTCTTTTTTCTTTTTGAAATTATTTTCAATCAACTTTATATTCATTCTATCAAAACAACTTGGAGTGACAGAAGGACCTTCATCTATTAACAGAGCTTTGTTAGCAGCTATTCCTCAATAAAACAAGTGTACTAATACTGCAGGGAGAAAGACTGAGCTGAATTTATAATAACTATACAATCTGGCTGGTAGCATTGAGGAGGGGGACACACGTCCATTTCCAATCTGGTGCATCCAATCACAACATTGACTACTGTAACCGAAGCCTCAACTCATACATGTGGCATTCATTTATTGTAACCCGGGACAATCTTTCGTCTTCTTTCTTTAATTCAGGTGAAGATCAGGTTAAGTGAGTTAGAAAATATTGCAAATAATGCCGTTAAAGGCGACGCCTTTCAGTGTGGAAGATGAGCTCCTGCTGCTTGTTCTTTTGGTGATATACATAATATTCTACACATCTTAGTGGTTTCTCTCTGTCCCCCTTTACTGTCGCAGAGAGCCGAACCCACAGAGCAGCAGTGTTATCTTTCTGTTCACAGTCCACTGCTATTTCTGTGGCCTCTGCCTCTGGGAGGGCTACACACACACACACACACACACACACACACACACATATGGATATGTATTTGTTTGTGTGTCCTCTTAGAGGGAAAACACGCAACGATGAGATGAACACAGAAGTCCCGAAAGACCCCTGCTGAGTGGAGAGAAGAGACAAAATGATGGTGGAAAACTGCCAAACTGCAGCAGAAAAAAGAAAAATGTAACTGTTGGTTTGTCACTTTCAAAACATCGCCCCACAAACCATCGTATAAAATCGCGTTGTTTTTACATCCCGTAGCCCGGAAGAGGTGAGACGTTTAGAGGCAGTCGTTCATACCTTAAAGGACCATATGAGGAAGGTTGGCTTACACAGGCCCAGCTGCTGCTGGATGACTCACAGGACAGTGCTTCCCCATGGGGGGGACTCCTCTCTCGTTCTGTCCTTCTGTACGCTCGCTCCCTCTGTCTCTCCTTGCTAAGCTGTCTCCCTCCTCTGTGCTCTTCCTAATCTCCTTCACTCCTCATTCCAGCCCCGTCTCTATCCTCTCTCCAGCTGCCAGCTTTTTCTCCTCCTCCGGTAACCCACTCTCTCTATTTTTTAATGTCACAACTCGTCTAGCTCCCCATCAGCATCCCCTTCCCCCTCCTTCACCCTCCCCTCACTTTCGTAGATTCTCTTTTACTCGCATCCTCGTCGCCTTCCCCTGAAGCCACACAGATTACAGTCCTACTAAAGAGGTAATCTGAGGTGTGGCGTGAAAGGCCTGCGGATGCTGCAGAGAAAGGGGCCGATAGAGCAGCTGTCAGTGTAGGAAGTATTATCTGAGCACTACTTGAAGGTACCACCTACTTTGTTTGAAATCTCCCACGTCTTCTTTTATTGCTTGTCAGGGATTGTGAAACTGGGCATTGTGTGCACTTTTCAGCCTTGTGCTGAATGGGACGCATCAACCAGGGAAGGGTTTTCACCGCTGGGACGCTTTATGGCTGCAGGCAGCATCAGCACTTTAGAAATGTTTGGCCATTTGGTTCGTGTGAGATTGAGTTAGTGGGGAAGACTTACAGCTCAGTAGTGGCGTAAGGAGGGCACTAAGAGCTAATGAAAGTAAAAGATTTCTCCATCGGCCCTCGAACACATCTTGTTTGACCAACACTTTAAATAGTCATGTTTAATCAGAATTAATCATTTCTACACCTCTCATTTGAAATGTCCAAAATAACCCATTTTCACTGAACCGGATCCTATATGAAATACTTTTAATTATTAGTGCAAATGGGAAGCCATGATTTCTAACATCAAAATGTCTTTTATTTATGACGAGTCATAATACATCTCGTATAACAATTATTTTCATCATCAATTCATCTGAAGATGGTTTTTCTTGTATTGTTTTGGTCAACTTAATTGTCAACAACAGTCCAATAAGCCAGAAATATGCATTTTTCTATCTCGGAATAATAATATTTTCTTTTCACTTTATTTTTTATTTTCATGGGGAACAGGCTGTTCCAGGCTGAAGCAAACAGTAAACAGGGCTCACTCTGTCATGATAACTAGCAGTGTGATGCTGTACGTATTCAGCCCTTCTCAATTCTTTATTTGCCGATGTTAATAATGTGTCTTGTCACTGCGTTAGAGCTTTAATGTGAGATTTTTTTCCTTTCATGCGGAAGACGTGGTATTACTATTCCAAACCAAATATCACCATTCTGTCCCTTAATTTGCTTTACTATGTCGAAGGAACAGGTACAAGAAATATTATCACATGTTTTAGTTTATTTTTGCCACCATTATTTTTTCACATGACCTATTCCCCCAGCTGACAGATCTCCATTGGGTATTGAGTGGTGGCGAGGAACCACCTACCGCTCCACTCGGGCCGCCTTACAAAGCACTGAAAATGTGCTCGTTCTTGCAGGATGAGTGAGGTGATGAATGCATTTGTGCTGCTGAGGGAGTGCAGCCCCTAGGTGAGTAGAGTTCATTTTGAACAGAAAGAGTAGAAAGGATACGACGGACAGTTGTGCCGTGCAGTTAATGGATGCTGTGAGGAGTAAAAGATGTGACGAAGCCTTCATACTATTTTTTTTTTTTTAAAAGCTCTTTGTTTTCACCTGGCCTGAGTTGTACAAATTGGTGGAGGTTGTGAAAGCTTAATGGCTTAAATGGCAAACTGTATCTTTGAGGTACGTTTAGTGTGTTAACATGGCTGATGGTAGAACCACCAGTCAACAGTAAAATGCGTTATTACCAATTGTTTTGAGAAATAAAATTCTTACCGAGAGTTGAAAGAGGAAAGTGGGGTTAATTTATATTGAAACTGGTTTTTCATATTTAACTTGGCTGATAAATGTTGCCTGCCAGAGCTCCAGAGTGATCGGTGCAATTAGATCTTGGCATGAGTGTTTTGCTCGTTATACATGTGGAACGTTACATATAAGGTATAATTCTATGTCATTAGCTGTTGATTTTCTCCCTAGCTGCCAGTCAGCGGTTATTGTTTAGGCAGTAAGTGGGTGGGCGAGGGAGGTGTTGGATCTATCTTAGGATGGTAATTTATGGCTCCAGCTGCTGTCTCCTTCTCCCCAGGTGGAGAACTTGATGCGTCAGCACTGCATCTCATTTAGGGGGGGAAGAAAGAACACAATTCTAAGGGATCACATTCTGCATGAGGAACACCGCTGGCTGCTGATTGGACACCAGGCCCTCAGTTCGATAGATGCATAGATACAAACCAACCATCTTCTTGATTGTCGAAAATCTGCAGTAAAAACCTTTTAATTGTATTGTAAAATAATAAAAGAAATGTAAATAGCTGAGAATGTTTCATATGAACTAGTAAATTATTTTGATCATCTTGGCTACACTATTACAGGGGCATACTGCACACGGTCTGATTTTCAATTATATTCTCTTTTTCAAGCAAAGAAGGTTGCGGCAACCCCCCATTCAACCTACAATTGTGCATCATAAGTTCAACCTTTGATACGAGTGCAATGCTAAATCTTTAGGGTATGCACTAAAGTTAAGAACCAAATGTTCAAATTAAAGCGTAAAAATAAATATACATCTCATTGAAAAAAGATTAGAGTCTGCCAAAGTTGTCAATATTTTATTAATCAGTTAAGGCAATCCATTACAAAGAATTTCACAAAACACAGTATGACAACCATATCATGTCCAACACCTGGTTTGGAAATTGTTCAGCATGCAATTCAGAGAGCAAACGAGGTATGTAAACAACCCGGGGTAAAACAGGAGAAGTGGTGAGAATGTGTCTCATAGGAACAGAAAGGAAAGAATCCAGAGGTGCAACATGCGAGGTGGCTAAAATCTCTTAATTACCCCCCAAATAACAAACGTAGCACATGGCGGATGCACTAATCAAATGAAATGAAGGTACACTACCAAACCTCCAAGCATTTTGCCACAAACATGCACATTGTCTAGAGAGGCCAAGTTCAACAACTGAACACATTTTGGCACTGAATATTGTTATATGGGTCTTATGTACATAATTAGATTTTAGCCTCAGAGAAAACTCTAATGGAGATGATCAAAGCCATTCCCATCAAGAAAAAATAGTTAGATATATTCTCGGAAAAAAAAATATATTTCATAATAACTTAATGTTTCATAATTGCATAAGTGTAATTGCTGTGCTCATTTTTATTAATTATGTGTTCACTACTGAGGGTTGAAGATTATGGTATCTGCTCAGAGGAAATCTCAGAGAAAAGCATGTAGCTTTCCATCATGTTAGTAGGCCGGCCCCAAAAAAGCGCCATTTCTTGTCTTGTTTAAATGAAGCATGTGTGAGAAGTGCACATAACTTTTGACCCCAACCTCCTGTTCACACTCATAGCGAATAAGCTGCATGCTGATGCTATACACATGCCTGCTAAATAACCTAGCCAAATTGTCTTTCAGTAATTGTAAAGATGTGTCAATATATCAGAGTGTGAGTAAGTCATTATAATTTCAATATATAGATATTTCATAACAATTGTAATCAATGCGTATATATTATTTCCTTTTTGGATTGAATGGCTTTTGTAGAGGTATTCTGGTATTAAGTAGTGTTATGTGATAAAACTTAATGGCCTTATTTAATTTCTGGTGAACGCGTGGATTTGGCAGCAGATTAAACGTTGCTTTGTCATCTGAGGAATGAATGTCAACACAAATTAAAAATTAAAAAAGGGAGAAGAATAACGCCAAATACGGATCTGGGTCTCTGGCAGTTCACTGATTCTGGAGTTTCTGCAATACCATTAAATCATACCTATCTAATAGCACTAAAGCCATGGCAGTCAAAGAACATTATGCAGTAACAAAGATTGTAAAACCACAGGAATTGCAGTAGCACAAAACAAATTATAACAAAGAAAAATCATTTGCGAATGTTAGTTTAGACTGTGTCATTCAATGAAACATCCTTTAAGTGCAGAATGAGAGTGAATAATGTACAGCGGATTCAAAATTAAACTAATTTTTAAATGAATGTTTGCTGTTAATCCTGCAGCCACAATTGAGTTGTAAACAAGTCATGACTTTGAATATTGTACAAGGCTCAGCGACACTGTTAATTCTCATTTTTTCAAGACAATTAGTGAAGAGCTGCAAGTATAAAAAGTCCTCTAATCTTGCAACAGTTGTATTGTCACCAACATTTTCTGTGTGTACACCTTGAACATGAGATCTGCTGCTGCTGGCAGAGAAACACCTGGGTAATTTGGATATGTTTCCATACAATAGGCACATTTGGATCGAGATATTGAGTGACGGATGCTTATGGAAATATTGGCCATCTTGGCCACAGTGGCGTTAACTGACTTGTGTACACAGTAGCAAAGAAAACATGTGGAAAACCAACATGAACATATGGGCAGCTGTCTTGAAAACAAAATTGTGATGTTGTGTTCATTGTGATGTTGCGCATTCTTATCCTCATCCTCAATGAGTAGTTCAAAAATGAATTTGTAGGTTGTAGAGAAAATTTCCAGACAATAAACTGTACACGCAAACAAATATAATGGAAAGAAACACAAACAGCAGGATGACAAACGAGACATGGCAGCATGACTAATAATTTACCTCTCTGCAAACAAACAAGTCTGTGCTTTGAATTATTCATCTATTTTTCTGTAAACATGCTGTTTTTGTGATACTATAGGTTCATTTTAATATACCAGAATAGTCATCTTTCTAAACATTATTTGACTTTCATTCTGTTTAAAATAATGCATGGCGTTAAAGCTGCGCTGAAAGCATTGGGTCCTTTCCATTAGTTTTTATTGTGCCATCAGAATAATCTCTTTTTTTTACAACCTTTGTGCTTTTTGATATGCCAGTAATCAGTGCATTCTGTTTCTATAAATACTAGAACTAGGTAAAAGACATGGGGCTCAAACATCAGTATGGCAACAGCTCACAGCAGGACCTCTACATAACTGCTTGCAATTAAATGATCTATCAGTGAAAACAATATATAAACTGCAGATTAGGCTTCATCGCATGCGGTTATATTCCAGAACGTAACAAAGTAGAAATGGGAATTTCTTTTAATACAGTCATAAAACATAAGATGGAAAACTACAGTGAGAAAGGACTTTAATCTGATCCCCCACCATTTAAAAATAATAAATGATTTCTGCAAAAATAGGTAAATTCATTAGTATACATATGATTTCCTACTTCACCGAACACCGATTCCAAAAGGTATCACAAACATGATACACACTGTAACATTCTAATATATGTATGCCTCCAAACAGGCTCTCCCTATGAGTTTACTTGCTATCCAATACATCACCACTTCAACACAACTTAAACCCTCCTTCCGCCCCATCCTCCCCTCAGCCTCCTCATCCTCCAGCACTCGGAAAAGAAAAATACTTCCTGATCATCAGCAGGTTCAACAAAAGCCGTCATACCACTCCAAGACAATATGGAGTCCCATCACCTAATTTTTCCGAAAATGAATATTCATGAACGGGCCTTGAAAGCTTCTCCCAAAGGATGGTTGTGAAGTCCGGTCCCTTCGACCACGATGCTGCCCTACCTCAACGCCCATGGCTATTGGCGCTCAAACGAGATTGGTCTGGAGTTGTTCTCCAGGCGAGTGAGCCGGGGGGACGGGGTTAGGTTTGATGCCTCGGCTCTTCATGGAGGAGATGAGCTGCTCCGGGATCTCTGCCAGTACGTCCTTCGCCAGGCGCGCCATGCTCAGCACGTGGTTGCCTGTGCGATCCATGTAGTCTCTGAACGGGACAAACTGTAAGAAATGTGGGACTTTATTAAAATGCAATTCCAACATGCTTAAGGTCCGTACTTTCCCAGTGAGATGTTACAGGGACAACCCTTCTATGGTGTATTGGTCCTCAACAGAACCTTTGCCGAGGCTCTATCCAGAACGGTCCTCTTCTGGTTATGACAAGAACCCAGAACCATTTCATATTGCAAACGTTTCATCTAGAACCCTGAAGGGCCAGTGCAGATGTGCAGTACTGATGATGATCATGATGAATGAAACCTGTGATCCAACTCCCGCAAGTAACTCCAAATGGTGTAAACACAGTATTAGCAAAGGGTTTGGGAAGACCCCCCCGTCTTACCTGATGCTGGTACGAGACAGAAGTCCAGAAATTAATTCAAATCTCGAGAGTTCGCTCTCTTTCAAGCGAGAATGTATGAAGATAATTTTGCTGATTTGTGATGATGAATTCAGGAAAAGTTTACATATCTTACTGTGGTTCTCACCTAAAGGACAAAGGGTCACCAAAGCACTGTGGTTGATCCTCTAAGAATGAAGATCACGCACAGTTAATTCATTTGAGCATGAGCAATAAATGTATTCAAAATCCATTCAGCTGATATCTTTTGTGTGGAAAGAAACCTCTTGGAGTGGGTTCATCCTAATGGAATTTTTTATTCTTATACTGAAAGTTAAAACGAATCCGAACAAACACTTGCATACAGACAATGTGGCTTTGTAATACAACAATAACCAAGATCACTGTCTGTATGAATGGGCCCTAATGGAAAAAAACCCTTTTTCCACCAATGTGCCTTTGAAAATAATAGACAGATAGACAAAACATTAGAGGTCTCACCTGAACAATATCTCTCTCAGCCATCTTCCCCCGGGAGGAAATCCGGATGTCATCACCATCCAGCTCAACCATGGCTACAGGGAAAATGTATTGAAATATTCCCACATGAAAATATGGATGTTCACAGTAGTAGTTTGGGGCAAACCTACAAAGTCAATTTGACTAAGACCAACCATTTCTGATGCAAAGGCTTGGTTTTTATTGTGCATTTCTATAGACGTGCACCATAAAAAAACACTTTTCACTGTTCTTACCATCAAACTCGGCTTGGCCAACTCCAACAATGATGATAGACATGGGGAGTTTAGCTGCCTGCCATGAACAAGAAGAACAAACAGTCAATCTGGGTTACATTTACAATACACGTCTCACTCTGCAAAGTCCGTATCAGCCTGCACTAGTCTACAGGGAACATAAACAATAATGGAGACAAAAGACAAAATAAACACATTAATAAATAGCATTTTCTTGACTCTGATTCACATGATGATGCCTAGTTTGGATGATCGTGGGACTGAGAAAAATCTGAATACAATAAGCAACCCCACGGTTGGTAGAACATCCAGCAAATAATCATCTTTCAGCTTTCACATATTTTGCAGACCACTTTTACAATGTGTAATATCCTAGTGAATAATGTCACACGTTGTTCTTTACACGTCACTATAAATACAAAAAAACATAAAGAAAAATAATGAACAGTACATACGGACATTGAAAAAAGTAAAAAGCTTTATTCAGAAATGATCATCCTACACACTTAGTAAGTGTAAAATAATCATTACATAAAGAAATGTGTCACCACTGCTATGTCCTATTTACACCAACCTGAGCCACACATTCACCTAAATACTAAACATTTCAGGTTGGTGGTGTACAGGTTTCTCCACGGCATGATGAATCCAAACCATAGTCCAGATGTGGAGAGTGAAAGCTCTGTTGTGAATGAATGATGTATGCTTGTGGTGGAATCACATTCAAAGGGGTAAAAGTAGGTCAGCTTTCCTGGACAAATCTCCTGAGGGGAGATGCCCTGTCACAGAAGAGACTTTACGGACCGAAGAGGACCATCCTCTACATGTTCTCTATCATTATTATCCCACCATCTCCTCTGCCATTTCATCTTCCTCTTCACCTGGCTCATTTATTTATTTTTTTGACCTATTGCTCTGACATTAATCACATGAATTCTGTTTGCTTCTTTCCAGCAGCTGGAGACCACACACGCACAGACCTATAAATGCCAGATTGGATGCTGTATCAAGGACTGAATTATTCAGTCTACACCATTTGTTACTTTGCTTGTACTGTAAAGTCACTCAGGGGATATGGACCAGTCAGGATGTGTGGACACATTCTCCTCTCACAACAAACATACAGACACTACTGGTGGGGGCTATTAGACTTTTCTTGTTGCATTGGTGACGTATGGTTAAGGGGAGAAGATCGGCACTAGATCACTCAATAGTTTGGAATGTTTTCAGAGCAAACGCTTTAACATCCAAGTTGTTTGTTGCTGTGTCTCACCGTCTCATGCATGATTTGATACAAATTTCCCCAAACTCAAACCGGATAATTCATGTATCTTTGTAATCTCCCGGGCTCTTTGGGTTTGAATAATGTGTTGCTACAAATCAGTGATAAGAACAGTGAGAAAAATCTAAGTTATAGCGGATTTGAGATGGATAGAGTTAATACGCGCCAGCCTGAATTTTTGTAAAATAAGAAATAAAACATGTATAGATATACTGTACAATCAGTAGCAAGCATCTCCTCTTTTTGAAGTGTCCACAGTCCACAGGCAGCCAGACAGGTTTGTTGATTCCTCGTGGACAGATAGACTAACCTAAATAAATGACTGGTTGATTGGTTTAATGGTCGAGACCAGGCAGCAAACTGACAACCAGAGACATAATCCAACACCTGGGCACAAATTAATTTATATTTTAGCGGTGCCATGTCAGAGAAAGACTTTTTCACTTTTTTAAGAAAAAGATCAAAAAGGTGCCCAACAGGTTAGATGAGTAGAAACAAGACAAGTCATTGCAGGCTAAGCTGTGCTGGTTTAGTTTGACCAGCAGTATTTACAACATTACAAGATGATATCGCTATGTACAACCATTAAACATCACTGAAGACAGATCACGGAACAAATAGGAAACCAAAGATGCCGAGATGAGCGTTGCACACAACTCTTTCTTTACGATTCGTCTCTCAGGGGCGAAGGATAAATGCCAAGTGAAGAAAGTCAGTGAATCCTTGTTTTCTGTGGGCAGAAGAAAGGGCAGCCGGGTCCAAACTGAGTTGCGAGGTGGCGGCAGAACACACCGTGTTGGGGCTGAGCATTGCAGAGCAGCAGACAAGATCTTAAAAGGAAGGTGTGGCTGTTCGATTGGTTTGATTAACAGTCGCAAATTCCCTTTAAACCCAGTCTGCTGGGGGTCAAGGCACCGTGATGCTGTGCTTCAGATGGTAGACGGCCTCTGATACAGTGACCCTGTAGACTGAATCAGGCCCCTCAACCTTCTTAGAGTCTCATATAAGAGGAGAAATATTGGACAAACAGAGGATCAGAGCCCAAGGGGGGGGGGGGGGGAAGTGGAGCAGAAAACAAGCCTTAAAGCCTCAAATGCTGGTGTTACTGGCTTATAAACAAGAACAAAAGGGAAGTACCGCAGCAACCTAAATGGACCTGCGATGCCAGTGCAAGAAGAAAGACAGAGACAGAGAGAGGATGGTAAATGTCCTCCAGGCAGTGTTAGAGCAGCACTTACATTCACTATAGCCTCCTTGGTCTGAGCCATGTCTGATATGACGCCATCGGTAATGATGAGCAGAACAAAGTACTGAGATCCGTCCTGCACTGCTGCTGCATACCTGAAATAGATAAATCAGCATCACAGAGTGCTTTAAGACGCTTCCACACAAACCACGTTAGAGTAAAATAAAGTTTAAAACAAATGCACACAACATTTTCATGGATTTACATACAGGTCTGGCATTGGTTTATTGGTTTACCACAGAGAAAGTAAACAATCATGTAAGGAAGTGAAACATATTGCATAGATACTGATGTCTCAGAGGTCTATCCAGACACTCTTATGAAAGCCATCAGAGACAGCACAGGGAGCGTGGCCTAGTTTCAATCGCCCATCGCTGGCTGCTCCATGAATAATTTATTTAACTGTTTATGCAAGTGCTGCAGTCTTATACTTTGAGAGCATTATCGATTGCCTGGCACTCAACTGACAACACTTGATGAGTGTGAGGGGGTAAAACATGACAAATCCTTGTGAGAACCAAGGGCAGGTCAGGGGTCAGCCCTTATGTTAATCTGAGAGCGTGATCAGTGAGACAAACGCCAGGGCAATGACTGGTGACCAGAAGATTAAAAATACCTTTGTCTTCCTCACTCAGCATTCAGCAGGCCACACTCAGAGGAGACATTCTAGCACATTAGCAGAGTAATAACTGTAACGCTAATAATGATGGATGAGAACATGAGAGTATTAAATGAATTATCTTATCGGATGTATTATGGATCAACAAATTTAAGAGCACTGTCTGCATCGGCAGGACGATCCGTTTCTGGTGCTGTAAATCATCACTTTAGTCTTATCATCCTTTGGTTACTGAATTACCTTTTTTCACTTGTTCTTTGCAGTCGAGACACTGTAACAGCTTTGTGAATAATCCCACGTACTTGAGTATTGTGGTGACCTTTAGGCTAACAGCGATCATGGAAAAGTAAAATGATTTAGTCTCTGATCGATTTCAACCAAGATTTGAATGCCCTAAAATTACTTTATTATTATATACATTTTCCTCAACCTTTTTAAATTTAAGCTTTGTTGTCTGTCTATATGTACAAATGAATATAATTAAATATTTCCAACTCATATGAATATTAGCACATTTATGATTATTTAAAGCCTCATGGTAACTGTTAACAGATCAGAAATGCAGGTAAATGTGGAAAGTAAAATCTAAAATTCAAGAACATGACCGCGGTGCACAAACTTGAGAAAGTGTTTTTCCATCAATATTCAGGTACAAGCCGACTTATGAGTCATCATTACTGAGACCTAAATCCCAGTTTCAGTCTGGAAGTCTAGTGTTAAAACACTGGTTGGGGGTAAAACAGAGTTTACCTCTGACTTTTTTATAATTTCACTATTGTTTGTATCTCGAGAAAGATTATATTTAACAAACCCTGAAAAGCAATGTAGCTCCTGCACTCGAAAACATCTGGTCCTGATTTTGCCTGATTAACATTTATATTCAGCTCAGTTCGGCAGTTTATTTTCCCTTCACCTGCTCTGCTCAGTTGATGGAGAAACCATCACTCGCTGTCTTAATACCTCGGCGAGGTGTGACGGCGAGTCTACCCGCTGAGGATTATTTACCGATTGACTTTCAAAGAAAGGACAACTGTGCTCTGTGACGTTCAGCAGCTCAGCTATTTGTTCTGGTACCTGGCCACATGATTAACGACGGGAGAAAAGTTGGTTGGTCCATAGAGCTGAACCGTTTTAAGGCTTTGATGGTAAGCTTCGAGAATCCCCTCCATCCCGTTACAGAACGGGTTCTCAACGTTGCCGTTCTGGGAAAAACAAAAACATGAACAGTCGTCTGAATGGAATCCAACAGGACTTGAAATAACAATTGCATTTTTGATTAATATGAACAACTCTTATTTTTGATGTGATATCTATGATAAAATAAAACTACATTCTTAAGTTGAGGACTTTGGTTAGTTGCCCTTGTAAGGTCTTTCCAGAGCTTATATACAGATGCATCTTGTCAAGAAATAGTCAAAATATATAAAATATCCAACAGTTATACAGCTGCAGGTTGTGTTTTAAGCTGTGATGACAGGCTGTGCAGGTTCATCGGACTTGCATCTTAACCCGCAGAGGTCCTTGTACTTGTGCAGTGGGGTTGAATGACAATTGTAAAACAGCCGGTGCCGCCAGAGATCTCCTTGTCAAACTGTTCTTCAACAGCTACAAGGCACATTTCTGACTTAATATTTCACCCAGGAATCATACTTTACTTTTAAGCACTCTAAGACCAGAGCACGAATGAATGAGACCTCAATCATATAGTGGGATGAATCTCAATTTGCACATTTTAATAGAAACGTGGAATGATGCAGACGTCAGGCGGTAGCCAGACTCCTCATTAGGCCGCACATGCAGCAGCCAGAGCACATTAGCTGGCAGATAGAAGCCAAATTGATTCAAGAAGATTCTTCAGCTTTCTCGTGGAACCTCATTTGCATTATAAAAGGTAAATTAAATTATCTCTGAATTATTTATATCAGAGGCGTAGCAGCAGCCATCTCACAATGCACACATCCATTTTGCACTAAAACAGAAATCCATACATGCTGGAGAGAGAGAGCATAAAATCCCAAATGATGGCCCACACTCAAAGATAAGCTCAACTAACATTGAGTCTGGTTAACTTTGTCTACATTTCACAGTGTGCAGTCCAACCAGAGTGTCTGAATTAACCCCCTAATTTACTCACCAGGGGGAACTCATGGGAAACCCTCCCATCAGGGGGCAGCTTAGCACCGAATCCCAGGGCAGGGAACATCTTATCACTGTCATAGTCCTGGATGATCTCTCCCACGGCCTTTAGGGCCATGGCATAGGCATTCATCTGGTACGGGTTCATGTAGTGCAGTGAAGTGGATTGTGACGGATTTCCTACCAAGACAAGAGAAGTCAGTGATGCAAACCTTTAGACTGAGGCTCAACTGACATCTGCAAGCCGAGCGACATGAGACAAAATTGGATTTTCGGAATTTTGTATTTGCAACACAGACCTTCCATGTTTATATTTTTTCCCGTTTGTGATTTGCAGTATCACTTATTTGGGATTAGTTTCCAGGACTATACCTTTTAGATGTACATGAGCCAGTGACACTCAAAATATGACCGTTCTGTTAAAGCAGAAAAAGCCTTCAGAAAGCTTTTATGGAAATGTTTGAATGTATACAGGAATTACAGATTGATCATTTGCAAAGATAACACACTTTAAAAAAAAGACAAGCAGGAAACTCCAGCCCCTTCTTTGATTCAAGCCAAATTCACCTGTCATAGGTGAGACGACACATGGAAGCACAACAGGGCGACGCTGGTGAAAACACTCACCGTTTGATGCGGTGAAATCAATGGCCACTGTGAAGTGAATCTGAGTCCTGAAACAGATGAATAGGGAAAGGGTGTTGTTAACAAAAGAGAGGGAGGTTTAATCAGGCTCTCCCTGGCTTCTCTGTGCTCGACGCACCTGAAAGAGGGATCACAAAACATAATCAAATGCACCTTTGACGTCTGGGCAAAATAGGATGGATTCCGGGTTTTTGTTATTCTATTTCATGAAACATTGAGCGCATACATGTGCACATGCTTAATCTGCATATAATGCACAGCCCTGCTCTCGAAATAACGCACGTATTCAAAGGTTTAGCAGCATATCAGTAAAATCACGAACACATCCAATAAAACAACTGCACAAAACATATTAATCCCAATTTCATACTAGTGTTGGTCATTTTTTTACCCTCCGTTTAAGATATTTAAGATATTGAACATTCCACAACCTTGTACAATGTGTAAGTCTAAAGTTGAACTGCTCGTCCTTTGTAGTGACATCATAATCCTCAGTGCCATTGTAATCACACATTTGTCTTGGCTCCACCTGTTTGCTGCCATTGTAAAATTTGAGGTCTGCATCAATCTGCAAACGGCAGCCTCCCATAATGTCAAATAACTACTAGAAATATTTTATTCATGAAGCCTCGATGACAGACAAGACCTTGAAAAGACACTAAACAGTCACTTCTGGATTCATACGTGAGACAAAAGAAGAGAGAGCCAGTAGGGGGGTTAGATCAGAGCGCGTGCCCTTTTGTTATGATTAACACTGATTTCTTTTCCCGGCTTTGATTCCATGGAGAAACAAGTGCGATATCAGAGATAATGGCGGCTTCCTTCCGGCCCGGCCCATTAATCAGCATTGAGTCGGACCACTCAGCTGACAAAGGGGAGTTGCATTCTGCCTCAATTGAATGCCTGCAGATTGCTATGGTCGGTTTGGGAAGTTTAGCAAGTAGAGCAAAGTAGTGAGTTAGTGTTAGGCACACAGGAAAGGGTCAAACGAAGCACTACGTGGAAATTCATCCTCAGTCAGAGGCTGGTAAACTCTGCTATGTGGGGGGAACCCACAACATCACCCTATACTTTATCTAAACGTTTTTAAGGAAAAGCAATCTGAAAACCCATTTGCAATGCACATCCCGCATTAGTAAATTACGAACTACTTATAATAAAATATAGCAAATTAAATAGACACACAGTACAACAAGCCAATACATTCCAAAATGTACTAAACAAAAAATATAAAACACAATATAATACAATTTTATAATACATAAGTATTTCTTATTTCTAAATTATTAGTCAACTAATCCACAACCACTGACAAAATAACAACAATTAACATTACATCAATCTTCTGTTATTAGAAAAAATCAGAAAATATCAATGCACTGGTCCTGAGTTTGGGTTCTTAAAATGATGTGAATCGATTTCTACACATTATCTCAAGCATCAACAAGACCACCAGTCTCTTCCTAAAAGATGTCAAGCCCCCATAGAGGGCTAGTGTTGGAGTCAGGGTTGTTACGATCCTGAAAAGCATCTATCTATCAGTATTGATCTGCTGTCTGGGACTTCCTGCAGGAAGAGTTACATCTCACATCCAAATGGGTCTGTGCTCAGTTGAGTGACCTTGGTTTCACCAATTGTTTTTTGTGGGGTCCACTTGTAATGCTCCATACATAGAGTCCAATCATTCCCCATGGGCTTCATTCTGTCCTTTCATATTACCACTAACGAGCTCAGCATCTCCTGTACTCGCAGTGTTTTTGGCATCTAAAATTCAACCACTCGATGCATCACCTTAAATTACTGCGAAGATCTAAAAATAGATACAAACGTATTTACCTTCTGCTTTCAGCTAGACAAACACCATATGGTAGGAGCCTCTGTGATGTGCAATCCCTGCAGCTGCCCTGGGATTTGAACAGAGAAGTTTCTACTGTACATCTACGATCTCATCAGCATGTGCTTTAAATTGCCCTACACAGGCCACGTTAATGAGCAGAACGGCACGGTGCTTTCCCCCTGTAACCACATGCAGGCAGATGAACACAAGGGAGTTGGTTTGGTTTCAGAAGTGTATGTTTGTGAGCATAAAGAAAAGGGATGAGGACGGGGGGTGAGGGGAGGGCCGCAATGAAGACAATATACCTTATTATCTTTGCCTCGTTATGAAATGCAATAGCTTGTATTACTGTGGTATATATATAGATAAACATATATATATACCTGGATCTCTGTAGATCCCTGTATTATTCATGCACTGACCCTACTCAGATGAATGGTTAGTTTCATTCATTGATACCTTACACTGTGTTTCTCTGCAATAAATGTATACAAATAAATATTTTTTTATTTTACTTAACCTGCAACAAAAGCCTGTGGTTCTATTGAAGGTTGCATACAGTCACAGCTGGTTTGTAGCCTGAGAGACAAAACACAGGACAAACAGAGTCCTTTTGCTGCGGGTTAAACGTATTTACCAAGTTGTGAGCACATTTTAGGGAGTCGCATCTTCTCTTTTCTCCTTTTTGACTTTGGTAATACAGGACAGTGAGGCCGCAATGTTCAGAGATTTAAGTAAGAAATAATCCTGAAGCTATAAGGGAAATGCAAGTGGCATTCTGAAGAATTAGTTTGACATGTCCCCCCCAATGGAAACATGTCCTTGGATATTTAAGTTGTGGCAGTAGAAGTGGCATTAAAACAAAGAAGGATAAGAGGCGTCTACTGTGGTAAGACTGCAAATGCAGAAATGTGCCATGAGTTTTTTGTTGCAGCTTTTCCCTGCACAAAACTGTGCCACAGATCAATTTAAATTCAAGTGTTCTGCCCTTGCTTCCCAGTAAACAGCATCAACGATGGAATTATGAACAAAACACAGGCGCACAAAACCTGAATCTCTTAACATGCGTTACTTTCTCCATGTATTTCACCCAAGTGGACACCTCACAAACCACTCAGCATGCAATGAAATATAGAGCGGCAGAAGATTGAAGAATTATTTTTCAATTTCCACAACAAAATAGAACAAAAGGAAAGAAAGTGGCGTACTGCGGTAAAAATACCACTACATTCTCAAACACAAAGCATACCTTAATGAAATAGAAAAAGGAAATACATCACCTTCTCCCATATCAGGACAACAATACATTTTGTGATTCAACTATTGAACCTTAATAGGATCTCCACACAACAGAAACTCCACACGAGCAATTACACGGAAGATCACACTGCAGATTTAATTTAAAAAGAAATATTTCAACATGCAATGAAAAGAATATAAATCTTTCATTAGCCTCTCAGAATCAGAGCAGCATGTGGCTTTTGGACTTTAATTACCTCTGTTTGACTATGTCTCTCTGCCCAAGTTGAACGTTAATGAAAATTTATGAAAAACCAACTCCCTGTGAAACCAGTTAGGGTGCTATTGTGTTTCCCAAAAATAAATTGCTTTTTTTATCCTTTGCTTCAGAAAATCATTGAAAAACGCATGATTTCACTTATCACCTGTTATGAAAGGAGCAGTGAAACCAACATTTATGAAAGAAGGGAAATCCATAGAAGAAATCTGGGTCTTTGACCCAATTTGAAGCCTGAGCCAGGTTTTAGAAGATATTCAGACCTTCTATTCATTTGAATGGTTTGATGAAAAGCAGTCTCTTAAAGCACTACTACGGTCATGCATATTTTGACAGTGTCAATTTAAGACTAGGACATACCAAAGATTTATTAAAGGGAAAAAATAACAATGTTTTCTTCTCCAGAATGACCGTCCCAGTGGGGCAAATCCTATTTTTTCGAATGATCTTTGGAGATTTTTTCAAATCGAAGGGTTGCTGTTATGTGGGAATAGATCAATTTCATTTAACAGAGTAAGCGTCGTTGAGGGTTATTCAAATGAACTTATCTTGATGAATGTTCAGTGAAAAAAGGCTCTTGCCTTTAAGTTTTCCACTTTAATAAACAAAAACAGCAGCTACTTTTCACAAACTGTCTCCAGTTAAACACTGTCTGGTGTTTTATTTTCAATAAATACAGTTAATCTGGATCCCATCATGGATAAGCAGCAAGCTCATTGTTTTGTCCATCCAATACCAGCACTAGTGATCCTTTTTTTCTTCACCAGTCTGCCATACAATCTGCACACTGCAATGAAACCTGTTAAATAATTATATCTAGCTTTTTCTTTCTTGATAAGTCAGGTAATTTATGATTATTGGGATTTAACGTGTTGACATGATGTTTGAAGTTATGTTACAAAGGGAACCTGCACACATTCTGCCTAAAAAAAAGGAATATTGAGAAAGCCACATATTCAGCCATCCAATACTGTCTTTGTATCTAAAATCATATCAACAAATATTTCAACTCACAAAATTCCCTAAAGTCATCTGAATGATGCAGTCACCCTCCAAAACATCATAAAGTCAACACCTCTTTAAAACATTATAACCTTCATGGAGGACAGATTTGTTTTGTGGTTGTTGCATTAAAAGTGTTATACATCTTTAGCAAATAAACTGCATTTAAATCCATCTACATGTGATTATATTCAGCATATTGTATATTTATCTTTACACATTTGCTACCCTTAGCTTGTACTTACTTCGCCACAAGTCATGTATATTTATAACAATTAATTCTGTTCTGCTGGTTCCTACTATGTGGACAGACATACTGTACATATTCATTACAGAGGTCCTGGAGGACCTTTTGATGGACTCTTAATCAATTTCTATGATCTCATTTTACAACCTTGGAGCTCGCTGCTTTGAATCACCGTCATATTTTATTTTATACTTTCTAACTATGAGAACATCAATAAACAAAGGTTCAGATTCATTAACACATAATAAATCAGAGGTCTGAATCATTGAAATTCTAAATTACAATGAGTAATTAACACAATGAATGTAATGTTGCCTTAAATCTCCTGCATGTTGGATGTTGACATCACTCATAAATTACATTGACAGCTCAGTCAAACAAGTTTTAATTGCTCTCTTCTTTCAGAGATAATTTGGCAAAAAAAGAAAGAGGCTCCATCAACAAATAGAACGCAAATGTTAGAGATGGCTGTGACTTAGAGCACAAAGAGACCAGGAGATGAGTAATATTTCTGAATCCCCCGCAGCTGTCATGTTTTATGACGATTTCAAGGAAAATCTCCCTTTGCTTCTCTGTATGAGACTTTTAACACGCAGACGATGACAAATGAAGGCACACAGGCTACAGCAAGTGTTTCCTCAAGAAGGAATATAAGTGAGAGGGAATATTTTCGCAGGGATTTAATTTTTTTATACTTCACATCGCTATACGATAAGCTTTTAATATCTGTCTTGGTATAAAGTACCACTGAACATAATGCTTCTGTCCCCATGCTAGTTCACATTAATTAATGGTGTAATCGTGCTCTCACTTCTGTCTGGAACTGTTTTGTGTGAAGATTAGCATTAACATGACGGGTAAAAAGCTGTTTCAATCTTCAGATTGAGTTTAGAGTTAAATTTTAGTCTAATTTGATGAGTATTCACATTGAAGCTTCTACGGGGAAGTTCAATTTTGTGGAGATTTTACATTTACGTTTATTGTAAAAATAATCAGATACATATAAACATCATCAGAATTAAGTCTCTCAGTAGTTAAACTCATAAGGACCATTACAAGGATTAAAAAAGGTGGAATAAAAGCTATGACGTCAGTGTTTTTATACATTCTTTTTTGACTGTTACTGCTGTTATGATGAGTCGCCTACTTCATTTGGCTATATATTTTTACAATGACAATAAACATCTTAAATGTTATTTTGAATAATTTTCATCTTGCGTTATGTCTTCAGCTTTTCTCTGGAGAACATTCACTTACACAATGTTTACTATTAGACTAGAGAAGGCAAGCCTTCTGTTTAATCACAGAGCAGGTAACCAACAAAAATGAATAAGTTCTGTGTGGTTGAAACAGTTCCATCTTCATTTATTCTTTGGTTTAATTGATTTCATTGGTTGAAATGCTAGAAGAATTAAGGAAATCTTGCTATTTGTGAGGGCATCTGTCAGAGATTTGTGTGGAATTGCTGATGATATCTTTGATAAAGAGATTAAATCCCAGTGCTCACATGTGGGTTGTAGAGAACTTGGATGAGTGTTTATCTGGGTTGGAATATGAAATGATGTTAAGATGCAACCGAGAGATTAAAAAAAACATTAACTGAAATATAAATCTAAGGGCAGTAAGGTGTGATTTAGACTTCCCAACAAATAACCAAATCAAAAGCCAACATGTTTTAAACGAAAGGATGAACACAGTGGTACCTTGAATGCATGTAAGTCTGTGTATGTGTGATCATTTGAGAGCTGGAGAGCCAACGGGACAGATCTGGGACACTCAGCCATCAGTAGTGAAGCAGCAGAACAGTAAAACCAGGGCAGCCACTGATCCACTGAGGAACATCCCCACATGGCTCAGGTTGTCCGTCTTCAATTGAGTTCTCAGTCTCTATATTTTCACATTCATTCATATTCATGGGCAATATTGTTTTGAATATGTACTAAACAGTCACCTTTTGGGGGGGCCCCACTTTACTCACACAAGGAAACCTCCAGGCCACTGAGTAACTGCAGTCAGTAATACCCGCTGAGTGGGTTGGAGAGAGGATGAACCAGGGGAGACCACGGACCGCTCTTAAAACTACTGTGTTACAGATGTCCCACCTTACTTACATGATTAGTCAGAGTGATTTGTGAAAAACATGCTGATGTCCACTGTATTGCTATGAAACTGTTTTAACTTGATAATACCGTTGACCATTTCATCCAAGGAGCCGCATTCTTCCAATTTAATGTGGTAATCAAATAAAGAATAATTCATGAATAACAACATTTCTATTTTAAAAAGGCCTATATTTGTTTAACCGGAGCACCAACATAAGATCTAATCCCTATGCGATGGGGGAGGCGGGACTCTGATGTTTGCAGCGCTATCTTTCTCCTTTAACAGTCCCTCTGCCTCCTGACCCTTCTGTCTGTGAGATGGGGTCTTCACAAAGTCTAAATAACAACAACTACATGAGGATATGTTCCCAAACAATATAATACTTGTTTCTTTTTGGAGAAATGAACGAGCAAAAAAGTAAACAACCGTATATGATAATCAGTTGATAATAGGCCTGCATTATCAGATTGACGTTTTGTATTTTTTAGTTTAACTGGTTATTTCCCAGTCTAGACTGATAAGTTGAAACTGTTTCTTTGTATGTAAGAAGAAAGTAGTGAAAGAAGGTATAGAGTTCATCAAAGCTGCCAGTGGAGCGACAGACGATGTAATAGATTTCAGACTGGAAATCACAAATCATCACACTGGGATGGTCTAATGGCATCTCATGGAATCAATTCCATGATAAAAACATGCGAGTGTTCACATCATGAAGATGTCGAAGTCTGTCAAATGAGGATTAGAATAATTTTCCACGAGAACATAAAATTCATTCAATTTGTGTTTTATTTGATTTAATGTGTTTGGCCAATGTGAAGAGTCTGTTTTATTAAGCGCCACATGACATTCATCAGAGCATGTCAGAGACTCATTTCTTATAACTCCAATAGGACTTGAACATGGCGTGAAGGACTGCCATGTGTTCAATTATCTAGTTCTCTCATTTATAATATGTTTGCTGTTCGCATTGTTTTTCAGAGAGATGTATTATTAATCATGATAAACAAGATAGATGCAATTAAACATCCCCTACATACATTTTTAGGACTAGTAAACCAACTCTGTGTGTTTTTTCCCAAAATTATAATGAATAATTGTTTTTCGTTTTTATGTAACTATACTGATAACCAGATGTATCCTATTTATCTGAGAAGACAATTTTTAGTATGTTTCCATTGTAAACCTTTCTTTAATTTAAATACTGGACCATGATTGGCTGGGTTGCGAAGGCTCGTACGTGTGATTAAAAGTGAGCAGAGAGAAACTTTCCCCTTTTCAGTAGATTCATGTGAAAACCACCCTTTTCATGTCTCAACATTTCACACGCTGAAGCTCAAACATCCAAGTGGATAAACAGCAAGCAAGTTACAATTCGGTGAAGGGAAACTTTCTGTGTGATTGCCCCTGGAGGCTGGCACAAAGGTAACAAATTAAAATATTGTGTACGCACATGAATAGTAACATCATTATCAGACACACATTTGACTCACCCTCCTTTGATGTAATCCAGGAAGGTGTGCTCTGACTCCACATTGCACGACAACAAGGACACCTGTGGGGGAAACAAAAGGTCCAAATACATTACCTCATGCATGGTAATTAAAGACAGCTAAATCTACCAATCTAGACATTAACACTGACCTCCTGGCTAACCACCCAAAAAACGACTTATCCACAGTGAATGATTTTGACGCTCGGGCAGCGTATCCGTATTTCAATCACTGAGAGAACGTCAGTGTGGCCGCGCACTGATGGATGATCAGTGTGATGGAAAACAACCCACAGGTTTTAATTACAGAGGCCTACGGAGAGAGCAGCCAAAGTACTCAAAAGCTCCAGCTCATCTAAAAACATCCATCTTCACTGGGGATGGAACGACAACATTTAACTGAACCGAAATTGCCTTATACAATCTTTTTGGGGGAACTTGGTGAGGAAGGAGGAGCGCCAGGAGCTCACCGTCCCAGAGTTGATGTATCTCTTCTTCTTTATTTTCTTCTTGGCATTCACCACCTGTCAACGAAGGCAGGAGTAGAAAGGAAGGCTGGTGAAAATACAAACTTGCAGAATAATTATTTTTATCCACCCTCAGGCATGTAATAAAAACATTATTCTTTGTCTTTAAGGGTAATGGAGCATAGGGACTGAATCCAATAACTGTAGTAGTTGAGAATGAGATAGCATTGATCATACCCCGGAGCAAGCAAGTGCAGGTAATTCAGGGGGCGTTTTATAAGCAGACTGCGTTGCACATTTTACATGCACATTACCAAGCTTGAGGGTGGTGGGAGACACGTCCGTTCTAACCAAAACCCTGTGATAAATAGTAATAATATGTAACCCAGCGAAACAGAAACAGAGCGGAGAGCAAAAAAAGCCAATTATGAGCGATTGCAGTACCCCTTACTTTAAAAAGCAAAACGTGTAAGATATGGCAAGAATTTAAGTTGGAACCAAGTCAAAACATTATCAACAGAAAGCGAGGAAGTAACAGTGTTCGACGAGAGGCGATCGTTCCTGCAGCGTCCAATCCACAATCAAACAGGAGAGAGAACGTTTGACGATTGGATCCAAAGTGGCAGAAATGAGAAAATAACTTCCTTTTTTTGTTTTGTCCTCCCCACCTCCAGGGGCTCAGAACACTGATCCTCTGTAAGCCGCCAGCTCGAACTCAGCCAACAAAGCAAATCTAACGGTGGGATCTAATCCCGAGAGCCTGGCCTGACCCATCGCCGGATGAGCAAACCTTTTGTTAATGATGTTTCAAACATTAGATGAAGCCCACCGATACTCCCGCGTTGATGTGCGGCTCGTCTGTTTTCAACGTTTTTTACAAGCTCTTTTGGTTTTATAGAAAAGAAAACTGGGTTTGTTTTTGTGCAAGCGTTACTGGGGCAGCTCGCTGAACAGCAGCTCTTATTAATTGTTTTTTCATTAAGTGTGTGTGTGTTAATGAACGGAAGTTATTTCGGGACTGACAAATTTGAAGTTTGACAGCATTTCCATTAAAGAGTTTCAGCAGTTTTGTCAAATTGGGGTATTCTTACCCAGCTGTTAGTTGGTAGTTGCTTTTGACTACGTTTAGTTTCTATTCAATTCTATCCTATTAATGTTACTTTTGGAGCCTTGTAACAGAAACCTGTGCATCAATGAGCCATAGCAGTGTAAATGTGCTTATTCTATGGGTCTGCACACACACATGAAGCACGAGCCCGGAGCAAACAGTGCTGCACAAAGAAGTAAAAGCTATCCCACTGTCCCTCCCTCCTCCGTTCTGCCTCGGTGGTTTCTGATGCTCCTCCTCAACTCTCCCGACACAGACGAGGCTTTCTAGCACCACATTCACCACCGCCAGGCTCACATTATGTCACACAGACATCACCCTCAATTACACCAACCTCTGTAAGCATTAGCCTGCTGTCACCTCAAATCACGTTGGCAGGCACGTATCGGGTTTGCAGGTTCATGTCGGGTTAAATAAACAGGTTTCTGTCAAAAGTCAAAATCTGTGACAAGGGACCTATTCAATTTCTTTATTTGTCAACAGTGATGTGGTGATAACAGTGATATTGTGTAGTTTTGGACCATATCTAGAAATAGAGTGCCGTGTCCTGGTAAAGAGTTCACGAGGAGTCGGCTGTGTCTCATCTTCTGATTAGAAGCAAGGTAGGGTGAAGGGTAACGGGTACACCGGCTTCGGCCATATCAGCAGTGTGAACAGGTAACTGTGCATGATACTCACTAATCTCTCTCCCTCATTCAGGTTCACACCTCCCCATCGGCCCTCCACCCACTCCCTCTTTTCAATGACTGCTCCTTCCTTAAGCCCCCTCCATGACTTATTCAGAGTCTAATGTAACATGGCAAGTGGTTTTTAATGAGCAGGGACCAAAAGAAGTCCCCAAGTGCCCAACAGTAATACCCTCTCTTACCCTGCAAGGACAATCTGAAAAAAAAAACGCTAATCAGCAGCACGGTTCAGTTGAATTCACCCTTCCTCATATGGTCAGCTGCACCACTTAACCTCTCAGATTGCTAAATACGGTGCAGGGCGAGGACAGACACGGCGGGCTGGCTGTTCAAAAAGTCCCAACTCTTGCCTGGTAAACAGGCGCAATGTTTTGCTGTTAAATCAAGATGGTTTCGCACACTTGTTCCAAAAAGTGGATTGTGTGTGTTTTTTTGCTCACACCTAAGTCAAAAGAGGAACATCAGAAGGAAGCATCACACAGAATCTAGGAGAATATCCGAACCCAGTCTGGACTTAGTGATTAGAGGACGGGAGTCCAGTAATGAGACTCAGACTCACCTCGTACACGTTTATCTGGTTCAGGCCTCGACATAGGTCTTTATATCTGGTGGTGAATTCACCGATGAAATCGTGGCTGGAGAAAAGAGACATAAAACCTGAATGATGCAACGTTCATTCAGATAAAGAGGGAACAACTCTGAGAGGAAGAAGAACCACTGACGCACAAGGGAATATAAATTAAGAAGACAATAATGTGATGAAAATGTATCTCATTGAGGAGTTAAAGTGGGCAAGATATGGGGAGAAAAGTTTGAACTACATGATATATCATTGTACTGTAAATGCTGTCTGTGTCCATCCATCCATTACCTCCCGTCTCTGTCCCAGTCATACACCTCCACTTTGATTGTCCTGTGAAAGACATCCAAAGAGAGGAAAACCTTGAAAGTTATGTCAAGCTCAGTAATGCTTAATTAAATTATTAAAAAGAGCCTGCTAAACAAATGTTTACATATAACCGCTAACAAATAATTCAGTCTAATAACTGAAGTGAGACCAATACCAACTCAACACATGTGAGTTTGTCAATTAAAAACTTTTCAGAGTAAACTGAAATCATTCTTGTTGTAGTTAGTTTGTGTTTCTCACAGAAGAGAGAATTTGAGGTTTCTGACAGAAGTTTGAGTAAAGCATTTCCCTGCACACGCCAAAGATAGAAAACTAACCTTTTGGGAGGGAGAATGTTTCGCAAGTTCCTGAAATAAGTTGGAAGGCAAGAATCCAAATAAGTGAGGCTGAGATAATTCACATCAGAGGGAGGAAATTGCTTCCTCTTTTATTCTATATCTGATGGAAAGATCAGTGGCTCCCCCACAAGCAACTGTCAATCATGTTTATGCGGGTCCAGGAGGAGGCAGGCTGCTGGAGGGCTCTGCCTTGTTATCCTGACATAAACTTATCCCATCTGCACTCAATGTGTTCCCTTCCTATAACAAACGTGTGCAATCCATTTAGTGCAGAGAGGCATTCAAATTTTAACCTGATTCTGAGACAAAGCCAGTCGTTTCCCCATTTTAATTGAGTTATGTACAGAACTCAAGAGTCTATGATTGAAGAATTGCCGCTAAATCGCTCACAGCAGTCACTTTTAGACACGAGAGGTCTCCTGTGTTTGTTTGACCCGTCCCCCAAGCATCCTGCCCTCCCCCGGGAACACCCCGTTTCTATTATATCAAAAATGCAAACTGCAGATGTTTCACAGGAAATGTCAGGGAAACCCCTGATTCGCTCAACATATACCTCGCCATCAAAATCCTCAAAGGGAATCAGGCTTCTTTCATGCTTCCACTCCATCTGTCTGACCCAATTAGTTTCTCCTGGTAGGTGAGGAGAGGTAGGATCGAAGGGAAGAACCTCACTTGACACCCAGCCTGGTGGAGGGGGCGAGGTTTGACAGGGTCTTTGACAACTTCTAGACACTCTAACGGCCGTCTGAGTCTGCACTTTAATGCTTTTGCTCCCACAGAAAAGCAGGGCTCCGCTGCTGTTCTAGCCACCAGTCACACAGAGACTTATAAACTGTCTCACTCTTCTTTTTTATTTCCCTGCCAATGCTGAAGCTCCCCGGGTATCCCACCAGGACTTTTGCTCTGAAGAGATGCAGATAAGATAGGACATGCCACTGGAGCAGCAAATCAGAAACTTGAAATGACGGCTGAAATTTTTTTCTCTTCGCGTGGTAGATAAAAAAAAAAAGCAGATAAAATAATGGTACAAAATTAAATTTGACACTCAAAAAACTTTTTCAACAGCATCCTGAAACGCTCCACGGCTTTGATTTCCGCTGGAAAATCACGCAGTCCCCAATGTGTTAAGCTTGCATAAGCCTTTATTGTACATCATCATTCATCTCACCTGTCATAGTCTCCGTTGCAGAGCCCTCTAACAGGGATGGAGAAGGGCTGCCACACAGGGTTCAGCGTGTTCTTCACCACTTCAGTCTTGTGGCAGATGGTGAACCTGGAGACGCAGATAGACAGGGATTTAAAATCCTCCAAGAAGAAGCTCTATGATAACAGAATCATAGATACAATCTTCCCGCTATGCTATGCTCCATGGCCATGCCAGCATGAATATATCTCAATCCCGCTAAGTTCAAGGAATTTTAATTTATTTTTTTTCTCAACTCTGGTTCACCTCCTCTTTGATCCCCATGCCATCCTACCTGTCTTTGAAAGGCTGAGATGCTAGAGACCAACTCACGTGCCATCCTCATTGCTCCTGTAGAAGACCATGAAGGGGTCCGACTTTCCGAAGAAGTCCTTTTTATCTAGTTTGTTGGCAGAGAATTGCATGGTGGCATAATCCTACAGACGAAGATAACAGGAATTCAGAGAAAGAAAATGAATTTGCAAATCCATGCTTTTGTTTATATATGCTGTGTGCCAAGATGTAAAAGCACCGAAGCACTAAACAAAAGCTAATTGCTTACTGTATTCTGTCTAGAGCAGAGTGAAACCAGCCAGTGGGTGCTAATTTCCAAACCAGTTATAATCTGCAAATGCATTCATTCATTACCAATATTTATGGTCCTGCAGAACAACAGTGAACGGGGTAAGTGGTCTCAAATTGAATTTGTTGTGCAGCATTTAATCATAGAAACAGTATGAGAAACAATATAGAGGCTGGATGGATATATATATATATATATATGGAGGAATGTGTGTGGGGGGCACTGGGTTACCATTGATTCAGTGTGGTGCGCTCGACCTCTGACCTGTCTCGCACCAACCTCCATCACATCACTTAATGCCTTGGACAGGACGGAGGATAGCCTCTAAGAAAGAAAATTGGATGTAACTACGTACGTGGGTGCTTACCTAAAAATCGAGCTAATTGGAATAATTAGACTGATTACAATTAATGTTCCTGAGCAATGCTGTGCCAATGTTAGGACAAAAATAAAGTAAAGAGCTGTTTGAAACAGGCAGTGGTAACTAAATAAAGCAATGGTACACTCAGTAGTTGGAGAATATATTTTCCTCTTGGTAACCCTGAGCACACAGCCCTCCACGGGGCTGAAAGTCAACCTCATCAGCGCAGTGGATTTCCTCAAGAACATTTAATCCAGTATGTTCCCATTGTGGCTTGTTTTGTGGATTTGAAGTCTGCTTAGGTCATCCAAACCCTTAAAAATATAGAGCCATCCCATAACTTTTCCTCTTCACTTTAATATGGCCTCTGCAATCACACGATCATGGCAATAAAAACACATACCCACGTTGGTGCCTTGGTCTCTCATTGAGTGTGAAGAAAAGCAAGATTAGTATTTTCAGGCAGTTGGGTTGAAGAGCATCAGGGGAATACTGAGTGAAGTGTGTATCCTGCTTCGCAGTGTCACACACGCACACTGTCACTCAGAGTCGGACTAGCAATGAAAGTCCAAAGGTTGAAGGACATCAATGTCCGGATCAGTTTTATATGTGCACAAAAAAAGAGAAAATGCAACAAAAAACTGGAAGTGATGAACTGAATAGTATATAATACATCATACAATCCAAAAAGTCTGAGGTAATTGGGCTTATTGATGTGTTTAAGAACGAATGGTTTATGAAGAGAATAGTGAGTTGTGTATATACTGAACTATGAATAAACTTGTGAGAACTACATCTTAATATGAACTAAACCATACTTGAAAATGCAAACATTTCCAAAGATCCCTGTCATATGTGAAGTGTTGTGTGGTTTACTTAGATTTAAATCAGCCTGAGCTGCAGCTGAACTGAGAGACAGCCAGCTGTTGCTCAACATGTTACATGCGCCACAGTTAACGGGAGCCAAGAGGAAGCCTTTGAACCGCGCAGAGGCTACTGCCATCTCCAGTGGCACCTGGCAAATCCACCACGGAGGTGAGATCCAAACAGACTCTCTCAGTTAACAATCCCTGCAGAACTTCCCCAGTTGATTCCCACTGTGCTGGTTTTAGTTTCTCCAAACAATGTTTCCCTCAGGCATGGCAGCAGCTCAGCTGCCGCTATTTATTGCTCACACAGGAATTATAGAATAAACACTATCCAGATGGATCTTTGCAATTCCAAGCTGCTGTATTTCACAGGTGTGGGACTTGTTTTCACAGTCAGGTCTTTGCTTTATTCAATTACAGTAAGTGTGTTCTTTCAGTTCCTTGTTCTTCACTTAATCATGAGGTTGTTCTATTCAAGGTCAAATTCTGTGTAAACATGGGGTGACGTGTCAAGTCTGGTTGTATCTAATGGAGTCTGGGAGAAAGGAAATGATAATTCTTCCCAGTTATCATAATTTGCATTTATATTACAAAAGCCTTCTTGAAGCGGTGCTTTGCAGTGATTATGCTAACTTCTGTTATTGCAGATGCACTGCACCTGGTGACTCACACCAGCCCCTCAATGACTGTGCTTGCTTCCAGAACCAAAGGAGTAACGTAGATGGCAGTTTTATTTGAAGCATGGCTCACCTGTCTTACTCTAACCCCCGGTTAGAGTAAAGTATTATTTAGTACTATTTATAAAACGTCCTCAAAGTCAAGCACAATAACTGTGAACGCAGGTGCGTTGTACTCGACGTGTATGACTGGAAGTTACAAACCTTTAAACCACTTGATGCCTACATGCATTTGGATATCATAAAACATCCACGCAGTAGTTGCTGCTCAAAGGCCTGTTTATAGCCTCTGATGGAGGCCAATTGTTCTGGCTAATAAGTCTTGATACTTTTACTGCCAGCAGAATATTGAGATAACTATTTTCATTTAGCAGTGCAGGGAGAAAGCCAGTATATATCATTGGACACCTTTTATTAACACAG
Source organism: Pungitius pungitius (assembly GCF_949316345.1). Classification (NCBI taxonomy): domain Eukaryota; kingdom Metazoa; phylum Chordata; class Actinopteri; order Perciformes; family Gasterosteidae; genus Pungitius; species Pungitius pungitius. The sequence continues at coordinate 29,075,433 of NC_084900.1, forward strand.
ACTCATGCATCACCACACCACACATCAGTCTGCTTGAGTGAGGGGAATGAAAGCGAGCTCATTAAATACGCATTCAAACTCAAAGCCCGTTCACTGCGTATACCATTTCACAAACATGAACAAAGACACGCCGTATTCTGCTGGTTTTTCCGAGGGGGGGGGGGGGGGGGGGGCTGTGATGGCACAATATATCCAGCTGAAGCAAACGGTATTAAACAAACCTCTCCGCTCAGTATATGCATGAGGGGGATGAGAGGATGTGTCTCAAACGATTTCTCAGTTACACACCATAATCAGTTCAACTCAATTTTATGTTCGATTGCGCTTTATTGTGCTTTTGTTAAGAATCCCAATTCAAATCAGCTTAGTGAACATTGCAAAACATTTATTATGAAACCCACTATGTAAGCAAAAGACAAAATATAGAGGTTAAAATAATCAAAACTTACTCTGCAGTTTCCCAGCTCCTCAGCAGACAAGATGATGGTCCCACACTTCTTCCCAGGTATGCCGCTGTGAAAACCAATAGAACTCATTCACTTTTGTGCGCTGCACAACGATGAAGATCCACTCAAATATCCCCGTCCCCGGCTTGTTTGGAGATCAAAAGGCACAGTGAAGACTTCTGCAACTTCAGTGTAGTAGAGGGCCCACACCCCCTTTGATCTCTGTTGTATGATCTCTATGTGTGATGGAGGGAGAACTTTAGGAATAGTGGAGGGATAGCTTAGTTATTTTAGCTGCAGCATTAACCTTTTCTGGTCCAGTTATCTTCTGTAAGAGGGTTAAAGTACTTCAGTGAATCAGGGAATCTATTTACCCCACAAAGTATACCAGGAACTTAAATAATGAAAATAGCTTATCACTATTAACGCTTTTTATACAGTCACACCTTTCAATTGTGATGATTAACCAAGTGTATCTTTACATACATTTGCAGCTTTAATCATATAAAATATTATTTCATTTCACCTTTGTAATCACTTATAATTTCAGGCTTTTGTGTTTTTACACAAATGATACAACATTGAACACATGTCCTCTCGTCCCTGTTTGCCAGCATTAGACTGAGCGTTTAAAGCTGCGCAGCCTGCAGTTATTTACCAATTATTCCCGCTCCAGCAGATGATCGAGATGTATCGTAGCAATATCGTAGAGTGGTCCCTGTGTGTCTGCATCTCATGCTTTCCCTCTTCAGTAGCCCAACAGCCCAATTTCGGCTGTATTTTTTTAAGCAAAGTTACATTTTTTATTTTTTTATGCTCAGTTTCTCTAACTCTGCATCCACACAGCCCATTTCCCCTCAACACAGAGCCAGACAGCATAGCTACTTTCCCATAACACAGAATCACTCCAGCTGCTGACATTCCTGTCATCTTTCCGGAAAAGAAGGAACTTACAAGGGAGTCCTGCTGTGGCTGAAGCTGGAAAGCAATCATTAGAAGGTCAGACAGGCTGCAAATCCTCATTAAGCTATGACAGTTAATCTGACTGCCAGTTATACTGGATTCTATACCGCTAAATGCAAAATACGACTACAGCAGTAGAAGCTTGCAGTGGTGCAAACCTACTAATAGTTGGACCTGCAGTAAAGCGTAGGAGATCTACATTTGGCACATGTTGAGGAATTACTTTTGTTTCTAAGAAATGGTGATGAATGCTTCCACAAGTATCGGCCTCAGGTTTCCCAGGCCCTTAATACGGTACATACATTTTAATACTCCATAAACGCAGCCCTTCCAGTATCCACATAAATCCACCGACCAAAGGCATCTGATTGGAAATTCTGTGCACCAGCCGGTGTGTGTGCAAGAAAACTTCAATAGTGTCGCCCTTTAATGAGGCAAATTTGTAAAACAAACCCATCACCCTTTGAGAGGGCAGGGACACGTCATCCCCAAGCTCCAAGACTACTAATTTCAAGGTAAATAAAATACCCTTGAAAACAATTGATCTTCAAGTCACTACTGTGTAATGTATGATGCTACAAAGAGCCAGAAAACGGTTAACTAATAAGGCCAGTAAACCCTGCACAGTCAGGTTAAGTTCATCCCTCTCAGGTCACTATAATTAGTTATACTCTTGATTGAAATGAGATCTATTGATTTTGTAAAATACCAGCTCCAGATACGTTTAGATGCATCACCCTCATCTAATCTCTGCTGCTGAGGCGAGAGCAGGTAAAGGGCGATAGTCTTTTAGGCAATTAGGTATCCGTACTTGAGGGCTGCATTTCTTCTGACAGTACCTATTATACCTGAAGAGAAAATAAGCTTTGAATGGATAAATACAGTTTCTGTGGCATACGTTTGTTGTTATTGCAGAGACTGACAGTTTTCCTGCCATTTGTAACAGCTTCTGCACTGAAATGTGCCTGCTGATGATAGGAAGCGTCCCGTATCACTCATTCACTCTGTGCTCATTCGCGGATAGTTGCTCAGCGGGAAAGCACTTTGATGATGAAATTGTGTGAAATTTGCAGTTGTTCCTGCTTCCCTCCTTGCCGTACTGTGCATGTGGAGTCCAACCGCTGTGAGGAACTGACAGTAGTTAATCAGTTGGTCACGTAAATGTTTCTTTGTCTGATTCTGCGCTGCTCAAACATTTAACTATTCAACTGATAGATACAATTGCACAACTTAAATAAGAAGTTACAACATCTAACTCTAGCGTGTGAAGAGCTGACCCGTGAATACGAGTTTTAATGAGGTATTCAGAGAAGACCGCCGACAGCTTTTTATCGTCCATGGCGACGTAGCGTCCGGTGAATGATTAATGGAATAAAAAGGCACTAAGACTTGCAGCTTCTGAGGAATGCAGGTGAGCAGTGACTGCACTAACTCCATTCTAATTTGCCATTATACCCTAAAACCATTCACAGCTTTCATTAATTAATACAGTCACTTAAAGGCTCTCTTTGGAACTCAACAGACATCTTGCCATATGTTCATCCAAATGCCACCCGCCGACGTGCACGTGTGCCCGAATATCTCGTTGGGTCTAATATTGATACAGTAGTAAAATTAGCATACTGTTACGTCCTCTGCTGCCCCGTCTATTCAACAGAAACCCGGAGGATCAAACAAAGCCTCAGAAAGAACAAGTAGAGACACAATTGAAACACTGCCATGTAGCAGAGTTGCTTCCTCTACACAGAAAGAAACCTCCCCGGGAAACAAGGAGCTGTTTTGCCAGATCCCCTGATTGATCAACTGAATGGAAAGAGATCAAGCAGCATATTTGATCATCACTACAATTATTTGCCTGTCTGATATTGCCTCTTTTCCATTACTAAAACATATTTGAATCAAGTATTCTGTCAACGATCACTGCACATTACATATTATAATTTGGATATCCAGGCTCAATTCATGGCCCCTATAATTTCCCATCTAGATACAGTTGCTGTCATGATTTGGTGATCCACATTTTCTGTATTCCCCATTACCTATCAGTGCAGAGGTAGGGTGGGTGGAGGTTGGTGAGATTAAAGTCTGAAGAGAGACAAGGAAGCAATTGTTGATGCAGTTCACGTTAGGTCATTAGGATGAGGAATGGCCTTGGTATTTAACTAACGCAGCAACGTGTCGTACATACGCGAGTGGGGGAGGGTTATCTGCCCAACAAAATGAGTGAGAGTCCAAGAAGAAGAAAATTGTTTCTTCACACTGCTGCTGTTGCAGGGTGGATCTCCTCTACATATTTTCCTGCAAGACAAAAATGACTGCAGTGTTATTATGCTAAGAAGATTGATACTTTGCAATTTCCCACCCAGGGGTAAGCACATTAAAAAATATTATTTGGGAAGCGGAAGTGTGATTGCATTGATTACAGAATCAGGGTGAATCTTTTTTTCTTTACTGTGGGATAAGGGTAACTGAACAAATCCAACTGGTTTGAGACCAAAAGAGATGGAAAGGAGATGGATCATATGTGACTCTGTGGCCCCGTTTGGTGCAGATCTTAGTTGAATAGAATTAGACAAGGTTGCCAAAAATCTACATGAGTTCAAATGGGATTATTCCCCTAATCCCTTTGATCTTTGTACACAGATAACTATCCATAATCCCTCACCTCACCGGGATTAATAAAGAGGATGAGAAGTGCACCGGCTAATTTAAAAGGACACCAGAAAAGAGGGGAAAGAAATAATCGCCTCCTAGTGCTGCAGGAGGAGTTTGTGTCTGTGCGAAGCTATTTGGACCTTTGTTAGAATGGGCACTAAGCAGATAAAAATACCAATGTTGGAAGGATATGAAAAAAGAATGTGTCTGCTTTTTAAACAGTGGAAACAAGGTATAAGGCACGTAACCACATTGTCAACATGCCGATTTTTTTTCCTTCTCATATAACCTACACCAGGAATCCCACGGATGCATTATGAGCACCATCGCAACCTCAATGAATGAAAATCATCTTGTTATTTGAGGCAATTACAGTACATATCAGTAAATATCTAATACAGTCGTATATATTTAATATATATATATTTAATCCAAATGTATTCTAATATCTCTGTTTCAAATTAAATCACAGATGATTCTTGACTCCCACATCCGCACTGTGACCAAAGGCCACGCCTTTCATGACTTCCTCTCCTGGTGCTGGGTACCAAGTAATGGAATTCTTGTTCTCCTCCGTGCCGGTGAATGCTGACTTCAGATTGCAATCTGCTTGTCGACAGATCGCTTTCGACTGTTTAATAGATTACTAACAAGGGAGTGTTAAACCGAGGCAGCAGAGCGCATGTCAGAGGCTGTTTGGGTGCCTTTCCCTCAGATGCGACCGATAGTAAAACTGCTCGGAGAAATCACGTGGGCTCATCTGAAGGAAAAACCTCCTCAGCTCTTAAACTTAAGGCCTCCATTATGAGTCTGAAGACAAAAAGTCTATTGCTGTGTGATCCACAGAGCTATAAAAAACACTGAAGGACCGGCCTCTTTTTATGGGAGACAAAAAGAGGGGTTATTTAGAGTCCTCAAAGCCATAAACAGAGCAGTTCAACACAGTTTGTTACAAGAACTGTTGTGCTGAGAACTGAGTCTTCTGCTTATCATGAAACTAGAATGTTAGCGTTTTAAATGCTTGTTTCACCGGGCAATAAGGTTTCTTGTGGAACGAGCACGGCTGGGTTTTTCCTCAATAAGCAGAAACACGCATTAGTAAAGAAGGACGGACCCTTGTTAGTTTTCTAAGCTTGGAGCCCAAATTGGCATTTAGCGAAGCAGCATAAAAAGCTCTAATTGCGAGGTAATGTCCCAAGGCAGAGGATGCTGAACACTGTAAATCGTCTAAAACCCTTCAAATCCCAGTGATACAGGAAATCATTAGGCTAAATATGCAAAGAAAAATACCCGTGCAGTACGTATGGAGTACATAAATTCAGGAATTTTAGTTGCAGCAAAAAAAAAAGATGTCATATTGGATAAACTACCGCTGTGCAGCTCCAAATAAGCCACACAACATTACACACAACAAGTGATGCCATCTGCTTGTGTTTCTCCGAGAGCCTGATCGCTGCTACTTGACACAGAAGTTGTACATAAGTGACAATGACATTGTAAAAATATATTTGACACCTCAATACATACCATGAATTGAATTGTGTTGAATTAAACAAAGTGCATTGAGGTGAAATCAACATGGTGATGGCAGCATGCAAATTGCTTCAACCTAAAAAAATCCGCCCAAGGCTTATAAAATGTGCTCTGCTCTTACTTTGTTTTTAGGTTTACTTACACAAAACTACCTGGCTGAGGAGAAAAATAGTCTAATAAACTGGTGTTATAGCTAAGTACGCTAAGTAAGTTAGTTACAAAGCTACAATAAAATGTGTGAACAATTAATTGGTTTTAAAAAGGACACCTGCAGCAGTCTCCTGTGATTAAGTAAACAGTGTTTGACCCATCCACCTTTTCAGATTACATTCTGTGTACAGCAAGAACCTTCCTTTGACTAATTGCAACTATTATTGTAAATTAGGTGAAAGGTGTAGCAACTGCTTGGCTAATGGTAACTTCATAGTTTCATAGGGAAATGTTTCCCCTACATCTTGGAAGAAGAATTTTCTGATGATGTTTTCGTTACATTTTGTTACACCAGAAATACATTTAATGTTTCACGCATAGTATTTATTATTATCAAATCAAGCTACTGAGGTTTGAATCAGAAGCTTCATAATCAGATTATGTCTCCATTTAAAAATGTGTCTGTTTACCTGCACTTTTATCTTGTCTTATTTTGGTAATCTATTATTTTAGTTCCACTTCTGGGCCGAGCTAAATCTAGATCCTGCTTGGCCTTTGAAGGTTTGCATTCAAAGCGCCGATGTGTTGCAGGCTCTGAGGAGCTATAAAGATTCCTCAGGTTTACGTTTAAGGCTTAAAGAAAACACAGTAACCCACCGTCACGCTGGATAACAAAACACAAGGCACAAAATCAATATAGCATCAAACTTCCGTGGTTCAGCCTGGGAACAACAGAACAGAAGCACACATTTAACTTCCTATAAACTGCTTTTGGCTTATATAGTCTGTAAACGGTACAAAACAGCAAAAATACTTGTGGTAGTTTCTAATATTTTTTCTCATAACAGTAACTGGAGACAGTATTGCTGACCTCTTACATTAACTAAGTAAGAGTCACATGAGGTGAACAAGTGTGAATATTTCAAACATGGTTTGTGGTTCAGATGAGCCTCTGATTTGAGTTACCGCTCAGAATCAGTATATTGAATTCAGCATGTACTGCTTTCTTGGTTATTTTTGCTATATTTCTATATTCCTCCCTTGGCTCCCATGGGTGCAGTGAGCACACCCACGACGGTCCCGGCAGATTTGCATACGGTTCATTTCCTGCCTCGAGCATACAGCAGCAGGGCACAGTTACAGTGAGCTAATGGCTCCGACATGCTAATGTCGTGCTGCATTTTATGAGTTCTAGTGTGTTGTATATCTTACCACATCAACAGAAAAGGTTAATGCCATTTGTATAATGCACTCTAATTCCACATTGCCTATTTAACCATTGTATGATTCCCTCGTAGAGGTTATACACCTAATCACAACCAAGAGAGCAGCTTACACTGTTTCTGTGTAAAGGTTGACATTCACCTGCATCAGTCAATCATTAAGCTTTGCATTTCCTCAGCTAGAAATTACTTGGATACATGCATCTCATTAAAAACACATTAGAAACAGAAATGAACTGTAACACTGCGTCAGTTCAGCTGTTTATAGCTCAACTTGCCTTCCACTGGCAGACATTTCTGTCTTAACAAAGACACAGGCAGAGCCATGCATCTCATCTGTCCTGCTATTTTCCCGAAAGACAAATCAGTCGGAGAAAATTTGCTCTGTAGCGAATGGCACGGCAATACATCTGCTTCCATTTGCACAGCACATACAAATTCAAAAATGATTGAGGTGGATTATTGAACCAAACTCAGGTAGCAGATTTCTGCAAACATGAAAGGGAAAGCGAGTGTGTGTCTGTGTGTGCGTACTTATCACAATGTAGGTACAAGGCATCCTGCAACGGGATTACTTGTTTGTGAAACCTCACCCCAATATTCACCCTTGACTTCTTCAGACATGTTCTAAATCACAGTAAAGGTGTCCACAAAACAGTCTCTGTCAATAACATGTTGACAGGCACACACAATATTTTCATAATTTTTTGAGAATTTCTCAAAAAATCATCTTGGAAAAGCATAAGCATGAACCTGAAAGTTTTAAATGATATATTTGAAGCACTTGATCTTAAAAAGGTATGTGTTGCCCTTTTTATTGATCTCTCTAAAGCTTTTGACATGGTTCACCACAAGATGTTGATTAGTATCTTGAAAAAAATTGGCATTTCTAACCAGGCATCCACCTGGTTTGCTGATTACCTGTCTAACGGGACTCAGTCAGTCCAATTAGCCAATGCCACATCATCCTCACTTGAGATCACTAAAGGTGTGCCTCAGGGCTCGGTCCTAGGACCTATTTTATTTTCTATTTATATAAATGATCTTAGTGTAAATGTATCAAATGCTGCCTATCATTTTTATGCTGACGACACTGTTATTTATTGTTGTGCGTCCATGGTTGTGCTTGCATTTGAGTTGTTACAATCTGCTTTTAACGCCGTACAGGACCGCCTACAAAACCTCAAATTGGTTTTAAATGCCAACAAATCAAAAATTATGGTGTTTTTAAAAGCTCCTTACTCAAATGATAATGTATCTTCTGTAAAAACTGCACTTAGGTGTTCTTTTAGATAGGGAGCTCTCTTTTAAATTACATATTGAAAACCTGGTAAAAAAGACTAAGGCTTGGCTTCTTTTACAGAAATCGCTTGGGTTTCTCTTTGAGAGCGTGTAAACTGCTTGTCTCGTCAACTTTTTTACCGTTAGTCGACTATGGAGATGTGCTCTATATGTGTGCTTCGTCCAAAAGCCTAGCATCTCTGGACACTGTATATCACAGTGCACTGAGGTTTTTCACTGGCTGTGGTCGCCTCACACATCACTGTCAGCTTTATATGACGTCTGGGTGGCCAGCTTTGAGCACTCGGAGAGAAACTCACTGGTTGTCCTTGATCTACAAGACTCTCCTCGGTATGGTCCCGTATTATCTACTGTATGTTCACTTCTCCGTGTAGCCGAAAACCGGTACGCTTTAAGGTCCAGTGACATTTACTGCCTGTACATTCCATGAGTGCGGACTGAATTGGGGAAAAAAGCATTCAGTTTTTCCGCCCCATCAACATGGAACAATCTCCAGGCTGAACTGAAATTGTCTCAACTTGTATCTTTTAATGTTTTCCGACGTCTCCAAATGGACAGACAACAAAAATATATTGAACGGTGCCTCTGCTTTTGACCATTTTTTCTTTGTATTTTAGTTTTTAACTTTAAATTTGTATTGTGGTTTTACTCATGTCATGTATATGTATTTTATGGCTGTTTTTTAACTACGTGTGCTGCTGCCTTCTTGGCCAGGTCGCCCTTGAAAATGAGATCTCGATCTCAATGGGACTTTTTACCTGGTAAAATAAAGGTAAAATAAATAAATAAATAAAAATAAAATGAAGAGTAAAGTGTAACAGTATTTTGAAGGAGAAATGTTTGAAGCTACCTGTTGTGAGTGTGGGTTCAGTCTCTCATAGTATGTGTTGACTCAACACCTATCTGGGCCCAAAGTAATGGTGAAGGTATAAAAAACAGACAGAAGGGTTCAGACTTTGAAGTCAAGATTAGAAGCATTATTGTGTTCCTTCTTATGTAACGGTTTGGCAGGTATGTGCCTACCATTAGAAGATAAGTAAGTGCAATGGCCTCAAAAGTAAAGTAGTATACATCTGTATGTTGAAGAAGGGAGTAAAATGAAGGCAGACGAGAGAGAGGAGGTTTGGGGGAAGATAAAATGGAAAATGAAACCAAAAACACCAATGAGGAGAAAGGGGGTCAGGTTACAAAAATACAATCTGGTGGATGGATGGAGGGAGGATGAATGGGAGACGAAGTGTGGAAAATGGTGGAAGAGGCTGCTGATGTGCCTCTTAAGCAGGTCATTGGATGCATCGTGCCTTGGGATGGCTTGTTTAAGCATGGCTAACAGATTTCCTCAGTCCCTGTGGGAGCCGTTCCTCAACTCTGGTCCGGAGAGGCAATGTCACTTTGGGGCGCGTGACAAGGAAATGGAGCACATTAGCATTAAACGACTTCTAAGCCATCATCTATCACAGGACGCGAGGAAAACTCCATTCCCCCAGGATCCCGATTGGCTATTCAAACAGGATGGGGAGGAATACAATTCTTCCTTTAACTGAATGTTATCAGGAACAGAACATTTAAAGAAACGGATACTTTCCCTTTATTTCCTGATTGCTACTTGCTGACATAAAAGCCATTGAAACTGCTGACAGCAGCACATCCGACTGTCTCATAAGGGCTCATTTCTGCAGTTTTTTTAAACCGCCTTTTGTAACAGCACCCATATCATCTTCATCACCCTCTGCTGCAGAAGAGTGTCAGTGGTGATCAAGGTGACCGGCTGGAGCTGCAGAATCAATAGTTTTGTCTATCGTGTCTGCCTGGGGCTTCTGAGCATTCTGTGTGATGTGAGAAGCCCTGTTTACAGCGCACTGGTTAACACTGTCTCTTGATCCTTCTCATCCTCTTATTCGGCACCGAAGGGCACAGAGCTCTGTAATCCACAGCCACCAGTCCCTAGCAGAGTTCATGGTCGACACCAAAGCCTCCCACTCCCGGGGCCAGTATCGCCTCCTTCAGTGCTTTACAGAGCGGCATGCACACTTCACAGTGTCAGATATAGAAAAACAAGCTTCCTGGCTAGAAAAAAAAAAAACTCTCCTTGTCCTCCGCCGACAGAATAAACAGAGCCACACGCGGGTCTGTTGGAGCTGATGGCTTGAGGGCTTCATATTTCGCAATTTACATTGGAGGACTTGTCAGGCCATGTGTCTCACGCTAACTTCAATGCGTTCTCCTGTGCAATGCCGCCTTCCTAAAGACGGTAATTGCATCGAGGAAGCCCCCGGTCCTATTCAATTACCCACTCTCTCATCCGAGCACACAGGTCTAATCTTGCAGTGTAATGTACGATACAGATGCCTCCAGAAGACATACTCATCACCGCCTCATCTTTTCCGCAACGCTTGAAATCCAGGAAGAAAACCATGGTTGGCTAGTGGCATTGAGATTTCAATAGTAATATTGTTAAATTTGTCTCCTTGGGGTGCTGTTTTCTCACTAACGACTGTTCAAAGTCACAGTAAAATGGAGCACTTACCCTAGAGGTTTCTCCAGGCGACTGGCAGGTGATCCCACTATCTCTCCCAGTGTACAGTAGACCTGTCCCAGGAAGTCCTGCCATGGGAGGAGCAGAAAGTGGGAAGGAGAGAGAAGAAGGATGGGGCATTCAGGTGATCACGGGGGGTAACAAGGAGAGTCGGTGAGGAGTTAAGTAACATTATAAGAATTGTACGGTTATGAATTAAGACATCTGAGGCAGACACGTACGTTGAAGTCGGTTGGCTTCCGGGGTGAAGAACAAGGAGGAGCATGAGAGAAAGACCAGGCAGGAGCAGTGACACAACAGAGCATATCATGGAACATAAGGGACAGGACTCAAATACCAGACTGTCATCAACCAAGTGCCAGAAAGAAGAGCAAAAGTGGAATGTGAAAGAGCTGAATAGCAGAGGGTAAAGAGTCAAAGAGTCTCAGAGGAAGAGAAAAAGAACAAAACAACGAAGGCCGAACGCGTTTCATTCAAAAACCGTTTGATTCCAGACCATGCAGCACAAAAAACACAACAATGAAAGCATCACAGTGATAGAGCCCAATTACTGCTGAACATTTTGGTTCCATGCAAACCAACTGCGGCAATTATATTCTTTATGTGGCAATGTAGAATGGGTAAGTGATCCTTTATCAAAGCTTTGACCATAAATGGCGACGCTAACGACCTTCAAATACGATGTTTATACAAATTGCAAACAAAAATCTGGTAAAGGGAATGTTTTGTAAGCTTTAATGATGTGTAATGCTTCATTTCTCATTTTAAAAAAAGTAATCAAAGTATACAGAACTCAAAAAAGTTTTTTACTGAATGTGGTGGATTTACTATATGTATGTAAGAATTTAAACAATATTTTAGTTATAAATAAAAGTATAACGTATTCCGTCTTAAATGAATGAATGTTTTTATGCAAACTTTTGTTTGCATAAAAACTTAATATTGTAGACACCAACATTTCATACAAATGTCTAAAATATAAAGCAAACCTTTTAAACCTCAAACAAATAAAATATTTCGTACACTTACATGCTTTGCTAGATCTGGACTTTTAGAATCAATATCATACCTGAAATCACAAAAAGGCCACAAATCACAGGGGTAAAGATGTGGGTGAAACATCATCAGACCTGACAAACCAGTGCACAGCTTCAATAAAAAGAGTATTAGCTGCAGAGGGGACACTTTCTGCTTGTCAATCACACACCTGGGTCATCAAGGGAGCAAAGGGGGAAAGGCATAAGCAATAATGTTGCACATAATTAAGGAAGTCATTATATAGTTCATGAATATGATTTCCATACCATGCTTCGGGGATCACATTGAAACATCTATGTGGATAAAGTTTCCAGCATTTGCCAGTCAAACTTAATGTAAAAGTAATTAAAGCTCACTAGGCCCTGGCTCCCACTTCTGTGATAAAAGAATGATGTAGATGAGCAGCACTAATTAAGAGGGGATGCACTCCTCTGTTTCCTCTTCCTGAGTCAAATCATGAGAGCATGCCAAATTCATTCATTATGTGTCTAAAAATCCACTGAGGCCTGCAGCTCTGTCCTGGATACATCACTGAGGTCCACTAGGGAATCCATGTTTAAAGCAAAGCAAAATAAAAAAGTTTTGAAATCATAGCTGTTCTACTTCAGGAGGGAGGTGGGGGGAGAGGTGGGGGGAGAGGTGTGGGATCCTGACTCTTTTCTGGGAGATAACAAATCCACCTTCCTGACACTCTCGCTAGACTGGGAGGAAAGGGGTCTTTGTGAGTTGTGTGGGACTTGGACTTGTGTCTCATACATTTTCTTTGCTTGGCAGCAGGGAGATTAAGAATAAAACTTTATATAAAATATTTATCCCCCCCTAAACCAATCTCCCTTCAACAAATGACGGCTGAGACACTGCACCGATGAATAATTTCTCAGGAGAGCCGAGCTGGTGCCAAGGGAGGGAAGACGGGGAGGATGGAGAGGGAATGAAGAGATAGATGGGGAGAGATCTGGAATGGATGAGGGAGACAATGTAAAGCTTGCGGTGGAAACAAGGGAAATAATTGGGAGGACTGGGTTAGAAGAAGACGGAGCACCTGGAACACACAGCCCTCGGTGTGAGTCCCCAGAGGACCAGATCAAACAGAATAACTCACACGTCGAAGCGCAGGTTCTGCTTCTCCTCAAAGAAGTAGTCCAGGATGTACTTCCTGACAAAGTCCGGGTTCAGTGTGTTGTCTATCACCTCTGTTCTCCCAAACTAGAGCAGAACCAGAAGAAAAAAAAGAGGGAAAAGACAGAAAGAGGAGGAAGTGAGCCCAGAGCTTTGACTAAACACATCAAGCATTCACTCAGGAATGGCATGCGCCGTTCTTTTACCTCACCCCACCCCCTTCTCCTCCACCTCTCCTCATTGCGCTGGGGTTGAGCCAGCCTTACACACTGCAACTACACCTATTTAATCAATATCAAATTCACGCTACTGTCGCTTTACAGCCACTTCAAAAAGACCAGACGCAGGAAGGGCTGACGAGACAAAGGCAGAGAAGAATTGCAACTTTGACATTTTGCCTTTAAACAGGGAAACTGGCACCAATGACAGAAAGACCGAAAATGTTCTGTTCCCTGGTTGTAAAAGGAATCTGCCCACACTGACACGCACAAACCATTTGTAAGCGAGATTCTGACGAGGTGTAGTGCAGCTAAACAAATCAACAGAGATTCAGTGTTGCACCCCCTGCACAAGCTCCTTAATTGTATCCAAAATGAATAATTCAAAGTCAGAGAACTGATGTTGAACTAGATGAATAAAATAAAGTGTAACCATAATCCAAAGCAGTGAACTAATAATAGCTGTGTTAGAGCTTAATGAGTAGATGAAACAGCAGGATTACAGGCTAACACCTTTGTGATTACATCCAGGGGGGGTAAACCTGCAACATGGGAATAAGCAGGGGAGCCACAACAATAAAGCTGTACAATCATGTCGACCAATGGACGCCAGTGCTAATGCTAAGACGGTCAAGCTGATTGTGCTCAAGATAGTGACAGTGAGTTCGTTCGATTGTATCCTGCCATCAAACATTAAAGGGTGTCTAAGCCTTTGAAAGTTGACCTGCTGAGTAGCAGCAGCTCTCTTCTGGCTTAGCCTCCACATGGAAGTCACAGTGTGAGAAGTCACATTCAGCAGGTGCAAGAGGAGGTGAACTCTCCACCAGGCAATCAGTTATTTTAATGATAAGTTTAATGCGGCAGTAGGGAGCCAACAACGTATAAAGTTTGATCCCTATTCACTGTCAACCTCCCCCCCCCCCCCCCCCCAAAAAAAAAAAATTGCACGGGGATACAGGGCTCTCATGTCGCTGGCAGTGTGCACTTTTTTCCCTCAGAAAAAACCCGTCTGGAATAAATTGTGTGCGTCAGAAAATTAATCTTGGTTAAAAAGATTTATGTGTCAGCGCTTGACTAGAAGTGGAACTACAAGGCTTTGCTTGCATTTTCAGCTAAGTGAAAGTGATAGAAAGAGAATTAACTTGCACTGGGGCTAATTACAGGTGTAATTACAAATGCGGTAGTCAGAAGGAGAATATATTAAGACTTTACACTCATTTGGCAAGAGAATGATGGGCTGCAGATTGTTTTATTTATTCAACTATGGATTCAATTAAGAACAAATGTTTTTGTATTGCACCATTTACACAGTTACAAAAAGTAATTTACACTACTTTACATAAAACAACAAACAACGCAAGCACATGAACAAAAAACAGCATTGTTTGTTTTGAAGCCAGTCCAAGATCAGCAGAAAAGTGAACTATCACCTCACTTGACTTTGAAAGTACTCTGGGCACATGGAGGAGATGTTAACTTTGTGACCAGTTTAGATCTGCAGGTGTTTGACGGTGTGTCTGAGATGTTCTGAGGATCCCCAAACAAAGAATTTTAAAATACACAACAAATGCATGCTCGACTTTCTCCGAGTCGGGCTGTGAAAGATGGCCTCTCATCCGTCAGCGTGCCTGCTGGCAGATAGAAGTCAAAGGGAGCACAGGTTTCGAGTGGAGCTCACGGAGCAATCCTCCAGGAATCAAAACACTGTCCGTCCATTAGTTCTGTTCTTATTCTCCTGTTGGATTAATGTGAAAGACTCACACGCGACGGCGGAGTTTGTCCCACAGAAGAGTTATGGGATTAGAGACGGTTGACGGCACCGTGAAAGGTGCTCCGACCAGCCACATCTACTCCTGGGAGAACAAAACCGCATTAGATGACACTGGGGCGAAGAGAGGCGCTTAGCTTTATCAATGCTGAACAGCTTGACTCTGACAGTCAGCTGTCCCCTGCGCTGAAGACACAGCTCGACTCTCTCGCACGGATCGCTGACAGAATTAAGATTCTCTTCCTTCCTCAACTCTTGCGCTTGATGGCTGTTTACACTGCCTGACGATCTGGAAAAACTACTCTCTGGTTTAACTGGAGTAGTTACAACTGTGCTGCTACCAGCACCGACGTTTGGTTTACCGTGAGTCAGCTGATTCCAAAGACAAAAAAACAATCCCCCAAAAATAATGCAAAACTCCCCTTACCCTAAGGTTACAGTTAAGGTTAATGCACATTATGTCAGGGATGGTTGTCAGCGTAAAGCAGATCAAATATTAGTATGATATGAAATAAATATCATGAAATCCACTTCGCTATGTACCGCTAAATGCTGATTTTAACCCTCCTCCCTTTTTAAAAGCCAAACACAGATCATCAACTGCAACCTTTGTACCTTGTAGCAGAGTGTTTCCCACTCTCACATCGGTGTGTCACACCACGGTGCACCAGCATGACACCAAGGTCTCTGTGGAGTCCATAAACACGAAGCACTACGATTTAGTCAGACTGTGAAAACATAAAATGTTTGGACGGTTCCTTCTCTTCAGGCAGAGTTTATAAAGTCAGTATTTTTTGAGCTGTACACATTTCTGACTGTCGGCTTTCAGCTTTTCAGTGTTTAATGTTCTTAAAGAATGGCTGGATGCCATAAATCCAAAAATAATCTGGAATTAGCAATTATTTCCCTTGTTATGGTTTTAAATGTATTCTTTTCCTGTCTGACATCCGGTGAGATTACATGGGCAAATAATTCCAAAGGGATCCTCTGTTTTGCTGCAATCTCTGCCCTCCCCTACCTAATCTGCCTCTCTCGTCTAATTAAAGCTCAGAAGCCAACAGGCAGGAGGGGATTCTGATTCAGAGGCAAATCTTTATTGATATAAACAGCTGCCACCTTAATCAGCGAATCAGTCACAGCTAACAGAGTTCTGACCAGCGCTGGGATATCCGCCGAGTCAATCAATTGAAAATGATTGGCAGTCCCAGCATTTACCTTGAGGGAGAAGAGGTGAGGATGGTGAGGAAAGGGGTGTAGACGGAGAGTGGTCATGGAGAGAAGACTGAGTTGTCTCGACAGAGGGTCGACTGTGATCTCTTACCTCCCTCCATTGTTTGGACTCCACGCCCTGCGTGTACAACACCACCACTGAGAGGAGAGGAGACAGAACAAAATAGTTCATTTGTTAATAGACAATCTCGATCCGGCATCCTGCTTCTTTAAATGGGGCTTGGTCTGTTCCATCTTTTCTCACATTCGTCATTAATTATTCTGCCAAGCTCTGACAGAATAATTAAGTTCCAAGGTTGATGACGCTGCGTTGCGTGACATTCTGGGTTTAATTTCCACAAAGCTGTAAAGTCAAATTTAACGTTCCTGGAGGACAATTGAAGCTGTGCAATAAAAATAAAATGTCCTCAAATCGTAGGATTCTCCTGATTCTTGTTTGATTTTGCAACTTCAAACACAGCTGAGGCTGGTGAACACGAGGTGATCCATCTTAAATCTCCGGGTTCATCTTTAGGCAAATACAAAACGGGACCAGTGTGATATTTTCCCCGTAGCTTATTCACACAAGGCTCGAACCTCCTCCCTATTGAGATGAATGTCTCATCCATTCTCTATCCCTCAGGGAGTATCAAAAGAAATGCCTTTGTAGCAGATCCCCATGTGTCTCAACAAAAGATACCCATTCGTATTCAAAGGCTGACTTTTTTACCCTGCATGCATTAAGGTGGTTTTAGGGAGGAAAGGTTGTCACATTACTGTGCAAATAATATGCAGTCATTGAAGGAATACTTTGAAATAGCACAGTAAACTGAATCAAAGTAAAGCTCAGCAAAAGTAAAACGTATAGCTTTACAAAAGCAAAGTTGGTGTCAGTTCCCATTTTTTGAGCAAGAATCACTCGTACTGCAATTCGCATTGTAAAAAGATGAGAACTTACATGGGTCGGATTTGGAGAAAGTGTCTCGGTCCAAAAGATTTCTGTATGAGAGGGAAACAGTTACACATTAAAATCGGATAATGTAAGTAATATTTAAAGCAACAGTGGAAAACCTTTGAGTGTAGCAGCATCTAAAATGTGAAAGCTTTCAGCTTTTCTCTGTCTTGTATATGAGCCAATAAATCTTTCTGACACCCATGAAAAACTTGTATCAAAACGAACACTGGACTATTTGGGTGATCTCTTAATATACCCATGACAAGATAGAGGAAAGCTCTATCGATGCTCAGTGGTACTGCAGAGAGAAGATGAGGAGTCTGAGAAAGCAACGAGTCATAACACATGAAGATGGATTTGAGAATTGTCAGCAACCTGGATCAATACATCGAACAGGTCCATCAGATAAATCCATGAGCAAGGTTGGGTTTTCATGGAAGTGTGCTCATTGCATTATGATTATCAGTCCGATCCGGCAGTCAAACACATCCAGACGAGTTCCATTCAGGTTCTCTCACGTTGAATAACAATCAAAGAAAAACTCTACGAAAGAGAGGATACCTACAACAGCCACATGCTCCGAACCCTGCAATAAAACACCGCCTTAATCGCTGTTCCCTGAGGCTGATCACCATCCAACACCTTTTCATGCACACTGTTCTCATTCAAGATAAGAGAACGGCTATCAGACTGGATTTTCTGTGTGTTTCTTTGACTCAAGTCATTCCCTTTAGTGTGTCGTTCTGTTACTGTATAAGATCTAACCAAGCAGATATTAACTTCAACCTCTAAAGCCGCTGTTTATGCACGTGAGTATCAATCAATTAATGTGCCATTTTTAATGTGGGACATTTTCCAGATGGTCCCTAAGCACCGGCCGATCGCCACCCAAGCGAGTTTTTTTGCCGTTGCCAACGACTACAACCCCCCCTGGTTATTTTGTTGCGTTTATCTGCCACTCCTTCAAGACCTTAGAGATCTTATCTGTACATCAGCATGATGAGTCTATACATGTATTTTTTGATTGCAAGCAGAGTCAATATATAGCTTTCAAGTAGCTCAGAACACTGAATACGAGCAGGGGGGGGGGGGGGGGGGGGGCGTCATTCATAATCCTGCATTCCTGGACACAATCTCTGTCACAGGGATACGGAGCGGATAACAGATGCAGCTTGGCTAGGTATTAGCCTTGGGCTGACCTGACTACAGTTGGAACATTGTCAGGGTAATTATCATTGGAGATAACAGAGCCATCCATGACTAACTGCCTCTTTGCATCCACCTGTAACCGCCTGGCAGCCATTATGCGGCAACAATTAGCCTGTCCATCCCCTCCTCCCGTCTCTCAGCGCAGAACGCACTAAATGAACAACTTGAAGCCTTGTTTTTGCATTTACATAATGATCTTCATTTGGGTTGCTGAACCTCACTTTGCCCTTAAATGATTAGCATTACACACCAAGGCATATTAACCTACCATTTTACTCGTCACATGGGGCCACGTAACAGGCATTAACATCTCAAATAATCAGTCTGCTTTCACTGCCTATTTCAAAAGTTAACTCCTTCTCGTAATGATTCTCAGCGGGATAAGCAGAGACCATTATCCCAAAAGCTGGTAAGTTGAAGAGAAAGTTCATTGAAAGTAGGACAAAAGTAATTGGACTCTACTTATTAGACCAGTTGCTTTTCATCCACATGTCATACTTCTTCATACTGTAGAGCATCATCATCATCTCATTTGATACACTTGAATGAAAATGGCAAACATCAATTCGTATTCCTCTTGATCTCATCTTCATTAAAACTGTGGAAAAAAAAGAATCTCCTTAAGTCACTGGAGAATTTAATATTTTATCAAATGTGAAGAGAGAGTCTGCAGTGCATTATTAAATGTGGAACAAACAAAATGCCAAGAAATTAAACTAAATACAATTTCGTGAAAATAAGAAATGCATACTCTAAATCGCTTACTTTCGCTGTCTAATCATACCCTGCAAAATCACTTTTTTATTTTTTAGCAAATTAAGCTTGTAGTTATTGGTTATGCACACTTTAATTATTAAGGCACTTCCAGGAACATTTTACAATGATGAATTAATATCACCCAACCAATGCATGAACTCCAAATCCGCAATTTTCTCAGGCTGTATAGATGTTAATAAATGTTAAATATTCAAAGCATTTCCCCTAGAGGACAAAAGTAAAGGAGATTTGACCTCTAAAACATGGCTGGCTGCTGAAGTCCATTTTATAAGAGTGTTATGTGGGACACTCTCTCTTGGTCAGTTCCCTGGGGATATTTTAGCAGCTTCTTGGTCCATGTGGCCAATTATTAAACTGAGAAATAATTGCTGCACCTGCAGTGCCTTATTCTCAGAAGTCCTCCACTTTCTTAAAATTGTACAAAATGTGAATTGCATTGCCTTGGATCTGGCTTGTATGCACTGGCGCCAGGTTGTCTTAAAAGGACACAACAAATAGAAGCTTGAAAGTCAAGTCTTTGACCCGGTTAGAGGAAGTCTTTTATTGCAGTAGAGACAATGAGAGATTGTGGAAGGAGAAGGTTGAGGACAGTTTGCATTTCTCAAGTCTGCTCCGTCACATCACTTTCTCTATCGCCCTTTGGCCCCCTTTTTTTATTGAGGACAGACATTTGCTTTCCACTTACACACCACAGGGGCAGTAGGTCAAACATTTGTCTGATAGGCCTTGAGCAGCCTCTCAGGGGTCAGGGAACCAAACACGTGAGATATACGCTGCAGCAGAGGTTAGCTGACCCTTTACAAACTGGCTGAATCCCATCATTTCGACTGAATTGAGGGTGTTTTATAATTCTTGAAAATAACTTTATAATATGCAGGATCCACCATCACATACTGTACATGTGTCAGGGAGCACTACGGCTGGGACTAAAGCAAACAAATGAAAACAACAAGTGATCAAATCGAACGCCCTCCTGCATTTCATGTTGTAATTGACATCTGCCTGCTTTGCTTACGTAAATCCCCTGAATAGTGAAAGATAATGACACACATGTTGATTTGTCCTTTTTATTCAACGTGCACTTGCTCTTTTTGTTAGTGGCAGACCAGTCTGCTGACCTTCACTGTGATGGCACCAGGTGCCTTCTTTTCCATCGGTCTAATTATTCCGTTTCTGTTCAACCTGGGAAATTTCCAAGTCGACAGTACCTACAGGACAGCACTCCCTGGTCAGCCGTCGTGGAGGCAGTGACAAAATCCCAGTCGTAAAGCTGCTGGTACAATAGATGGGAATTCAAGTACTCTGTGACTCCTTGTTTTACAGTGGCTTTCGGTGTCTGACCAGGGTAGAATATCACCACTAATTGCATTGTGTGACAGCCAAGGGTATGCACAGGGAACGGTCTTTTTTTCTGAGGAGCCTTTGGGGGATGCACACACTGATACTATGTGTGCCATGACCCTGCAGAGCACTCTGCCTACTGTTAGAAAACCCAAGCTGCAAATATCTTTTACGTTTTTTGGCTTCGAAATGACTAATTGATTATTAACCTGAGATTGCAAAAGTAAGCTCTGCTTGGATTCAGTCAAGTGAGGAATGGAGAGAGCAGAGTCGATGTGTCCATTATAATAATGCTCTCAGAGAAACACTCATTGGTGTTAGTGAGGAATGAGATAGCAGAAGTGAAAGCAGCAGGTTAAGTGGTGGTAAGCCATCGTGACCACAGACCTCTTCACTCAACTCATCTCACATGTGAATACTCGGCTAAAAATATTTCAATCAGGACAGACTAAATTGACAAACATTTATTACACCGTATAATATTGCAATCGTGGAGATTCTTTGGCGATTGGACTCCATCCTAAACCGGGATAATCAAGGGGCCATAATGCCGAGTTCTGCTTGGCCGAATCCCCCCTGGGGTCTAGACACTGGTGGTGGTGGTGAAGAAGGGAGTTGATGAATGCCTGATAGCTGCTGGAGGTGCCTGGGGTGCAGGAGGGTGGAGGAGAGTCGTATCCGGTTTGGCACTGAAATGACACCTGACAGCAGCACAGAGAGAACCCCTTAAAAGGTTTGACAGCAAATATGTGATTGGTTTAGAGCCACAGCCAATCGCCGCTGATTGGATAATTCTGGGAGACCAGCTGAAGCGTGTCTAAATTACGCAAAGAGGGAGTCCTCCTTCTAGAACTACCGCTTAAGCTCCATATGTACTATGCATTTTCACAACCAATAGTCGGATAAGTTATTATTATTATTTTTTTTTTACATTGGTCAACCATTTCTGACCCATTAATACAATCATGTACTCAATCATGTGTATCTCATGCGGGAGTAGGGGGGGGATGGGGGGGGGGTGTTAGGTTAAGTTATGTGTTTGCAGTGTATATGCGGGTATGTGTCTAAATGTGTTTGCCATCCGTGTATTTGTTTTTTTAAAGGCCCGTGTAGGGACAGGTATTGTAAATTTACAGCAGCTATAAATGCAATACATTGTAATGAAAAACTGTAGAGCAGATCTCTATGTATATTAAATCTGTCCCCACCAAATAAACATGAGATGAAGTGCAACCAGAGGTCCGGAGCCTGGTTTACAACACATCCGACAGAAAATACATCCTATGAGGTTTACAGAGATTTAAGGCCTTGATATGGGGCTGAAGGATAATCTTCATCAATCTGAATTCAGATACAGATAAAACTGTACAGGGTAAATGCAATAGAATAGGGCAAATAGGGACACAATAGGGACAATACCGACACAGCTTGTTATTTGTATTGGGTAGGAGTCTGCTGTGTTCATTGATATTCCGTCAATCATTGAAAAAAGGGGATCTATTGACCGAAATGAATATATTATTTATAAGCAGGCCTTTGTGTATTTGTCACCTGAAAACAAACAATATATGAACAAGATATGAACGCTTTAGAATGAGACGTTACATCAAGTCTTCTTCTCGTCTCCATAAAGCCTAAGTAGAATTACAATAACTGACAGCTTCGAATCATTTTGTAGATTATGGTTAAATTTATCTTGCATAAATCCAGCATTTTTATTGATAATCCACTTCCCTGCAGGAAAATGAATTGTATGCACCCGACATATTCTCCAACAGAGACGTCTCCTTTGGCTAAAATATTAACATCATCCACCTGAACCTATTGAACACAAAAAAAAATGTTGCCTTAGATGAATTCATGAATGACATAACCTGACAATGAGTATCTTGTTTAGCTCTGTGGCTTAGATTTTAAACAAAGATGAGACTTAAACATATGCAGCAAAAAGGTGTGAAAATCACAGAGCAAATTGTTGCGCTTTGTACGGATCTGCCACAGCGTCGTACTTGTATACCAACAGGGGCCGCTTTTATTTGTTACTACGGCAACACCCTCTTGACTTTTCCCGTCATTCCAATCAAGACTTGCATGGCAGCCCAAAATGCAGATTGATACACACCCCTGACACAGCATCACAACGGTGTATTCAAAGGACCCCCCTCTGCTGTCATTAATCCTAAATAAGAATATTTTAAAAACAATGACACCACCACGAGCCAAGTGTCTGTGATCCCAACTCATTTTCCCTGTGTCAGGGGTTCATGCATAATCATCCGCTTCATCGACCTGTGAGAATCGCCTCATGCAATCTTAACAACCCAAATTTGAACGAAAAAAAAAGAAATCTAGCTCCTCCTGGTACCCTTGTGTCTCTCAGCCTTTATCCCCCAAAAAGATGCAATACATCACTAACACACGGCGCACACACAAACCCTCCTGCAAGATAAAAGCTGCCAATTCGCCCCAGGTCAGTCTTAACCCAGAAAACGATATGAAAAGAGCAGCACAGTGAAGACACTGCAAATTGAAATTTCTTTTTTACTTTGAGATTAACTTTTATTAACATTGTATGCTCTTGTAAAATGCAAACAGGTTCAATTCGAACTTGCTTTATGCCAGAGAAAGGCACCGGGATGTTTCAACCACAAAGGTCACAGCTTGATTGAATGGGTCACCAAGACTGAATTAGATCGACGGCTACAACGGCAAGTAACAAAACGACAACAGCAGAGTCGCAGGCCATAACAAAGCACTGCAATGAAAAAAGGCTTCCGCACAGCTTGAACTCCAATTGCTCTACTCGGGCAGTTGTTTGTGACAGATTGAGCAGCGATTCCACACACAGTAATAATCCTGATGATTTCATTAGACTTCCCCCCTCCGTTGTGATGGCGGCCGGAAGAGCTCGGATCAGGAAACATGCCCCATGTTTCAAGATTGACCCCCGAGAAGCGCCTTATCCGCCATGTATCCTCTCATGCAAGCATTTGTCACAGAATTCTGGCCGTCATGTGACCTCTTGTGTTTTCCACAAGGTAATGAATCCCTCTGGAGCAAAGTGGCCCTGTTGACTTAGATCGACCCCCCCCCCCCCCCCTCAACCCCAAGCACTGGAGCGCATTGATTGGATGCAGTGCAACTCTGACCAATCTATCACAGCAAATGAATGCGAGTGCAGAAGCAACCGCAGAGAACAGGAGGAGATGGACATGCTGCATTTTCTTCTTCTTCTTGATTAAATGTGCAATGGAGACTGATAAAGTCCAGAGTGGCTGTGCACTTTTAACAGTATACCTGTGGTGTGATTTGACAGGACCAATCAATTTCCGATATGTCCTCTGTCAACATGTTTTCGAGCAGGAGGGATATGATAATGTGAAGCTACGTCCTTGGGCTTGGGGTTTATCATGTACTTGCAGTGAAACAATGTCAAAATCAGGGCTTTTTTCTACTCCAACATCTCTTCTATTTCGTAACTTATATCATACCGAAAGCTTATCTTTCGGGAGGAAGTTATCATTTCCCCTCGCTCTGCTCTGACAAGGGTCTTAAACCTTTGTGGGAGGTTGTCAGACTTATCAGCTCTGCTCCCTCATTGTGGCCACATAAAGTAAACAGTGGCGTTACAAATCGTTACTGACACCCTGTACAGGGAACTGTGACAAACCAGAGAATAATAGAAACAAAGAACTACTCATGAACTGAACATCCACGTGTCAACCATTACAGACTTGTGCCTCACAGTGGAATCGAAAACAATGAAGTCCCAGTTCCCCTTCAGTCATTGTACAGGGCAACTCGGAGACGGTCTAGTGAGCTGATATAAAGAAAAGGCACATTTTACAAAGCAGCAGAACCCATATTTCCTGCTTTGCTCATAATTAAAGCATGATGTAGCTAACCATATAGACACTTCATTAGAACTGCTACAGTAACTAATGAACCCACTCACAACAGCCACATAGGAGGTGTGATCACGCTTGTCAAACCGCAGGGGACCACTGGCCTAAACCCCTTAACTGTATTTGCTGCCATTTGTTTGGTAAGGCAGATGTTGAAATAGAGGCCACTTGAGATTGAAGAGCCATCTTATTGCAGAGTTGGAGCTTGCAGCGAAGAAGCAGAAGCTCTTGGCTCGGATGCTCACCGGCTGACCTGTGAGCAAAACTAATCGCGGCTGTAGACTGTGAACAATGTGCTATAACAGTGATATGCGCTTGTTTTGATGAGGCTTTGTCTGCTTGAGTCCCTCCAGTTTGTCGGCGAGCTTTCTGTAATATTGGCAGAGGGTTATGAGAATGGCTGCAGGGCTGCACGCCACAATTCAACTCCGTGTGTACCGCAATCTCACAGCTCTCAAGCTTACTAAATCAATTACCCAGAGCTGTGGGGCCCGTGCTCCTCACCCACGTCACACCCATTGTTTCTATTTGCTTCTATCGGATGGGCCAGAAATACTTGAAGATCAGTATGATCTTTATGGCCATGTGTTGAACTTTTAAGCCATTTGATCTCTGAAGAAATCCTGTGAGGTCCGGCATGAGCCATATCACAGAAAGTCACGAAGCAGAACGGACAGGACCTGAAGTCTGCTCCCAAAACAGAAAGTGTTTCAAGGCTCAATGAAAGTAAGAGTTTTTTCTGCTCTATCAAACTGTGCCCTTGAGCAGGCCTTTGTTTGGACATTAATGACAGACTAGGGAACTGCAGATTAAAGAATAAAAGTCAGAGGCTAAAAAAATAAGTGTGTACCAACAGGGAGTCCAGCAGCTATTCTCTGGTCATGCACTAAAATGGACAAAAAAAACCCACACACAACCAAAGCTCCATACTCAAACCTTACACGTTCTCACCACACACACACACACACTCTTTTAACACACAATTTGATTTAATATGTTTTGGTTACCCAAAAACAAGACCACAGGCCTTAGTTGTGTTTATTGCTGATAATTTATTTTAAGCAGCCCCCCTCCCCTCAGCTGCATTATGAGGGGAGGTGCTCTAGCCTGTCATCTCTAAAGAGGTTAACCAATTTGTCCTGAATGATGACTTATATCTAAAGCGGTTTATAGGGTTTCCTAGATGGCAACCGCAACGTTGGGTTTGTTGAAAATCTTGAGAATGCCAAAATGGATGACACAGCAGCGTTTGCAGCAATAGTGAGTGAAAGCAGATTTCAAGAACATATCATATTTTAAAAAGAGAGGAAAGAAAACTATGGCTGCAGAACGTTTGGTTGATGAATCTCTCGCCGGTGGCTCAACGCACATAAAATGAAATCTCTATGGCAGTGGTTCTCAAATGGGGGGTGAACCCCTGGGGGGACACGAAGGCACTTCAGGGGGAGATTTTTTTTTTTAAATAAATTAAAAATGAGCATCCATTCAAAAATCCTTTTTAAATTCTTTTCTTAGGGGGTACTCGGCTGAAAGAAGTATTTTTTTAGGTGGTACATCACTAAAAAAAGGTTGAGAACCACTGCTGTGTGTGTCCCTTTTCCACGTGATGCAGTGGGACCACAACTGGAGCAGCCAGGAATGGCAACGATTTAAACACTGTGGATTATGGCAAAACGTCGCACAGCTATAGGGAGTCTCGGGAAATGCAAATGAACGACAATTTCCACGACTGTACCGACTGTAGTCGTCGTCCTTTATGTTGCAGAAGCACACTGAAGGGACTCCACCTGCAAGCAGCGCCGCCCCGCCCTATCCAGCCGAGGCTGTGGACATCTCCGTGATATTTAAGATTTTGGGAGGGGCGACGAGAGCTGAGATTCAATTAAAGCGCAAAGGACAACGAAGAAGAAAATATTTAGTCACAATTGGTGTTCCTGTGACTAAAAATAGTGTTGTTGTGTGTTGCTCTGTAGCGGTCAAACGGCTTCGCACACAACAAATAGCCAGGAGGGAACCCCCCCAGGCACAAACTACGGGGGGTCGATAGTACACAAAAAGAGTCACACGTACACACAGTGCTGGAGACCCGCGAGACACGCTGACAGAGACGTTGATGCATCTCAATAGACAAAACTCGACAGGACACAGTAACAAACATGAAAATAGAAGAGTTTGTCAGATTTAAAGCACATTGTGTATCTCACAGTGTGTCCGCTCTGAACTTAGCATTTTACAACACAACATTTTACGCACAGAGTAATTTTTCCCGTGTTTTAAAGTTTTATTTTATTATTCAAATTGACATTTTTAACGCAGATTCTTTTCAGATCTACATTGTCAAAAGGCACGCGTTGCTTGTTACAAAAGGTGTCCCGTCTTCTCACGGCAACACGCACCGTGGCGCACGGGGCTCCCCAAACACAGCGTCAGCCCCGGAGTGGACTCACCTGCAGGACACGGTGATCTCCACTTTGGTGGCCGGGATGCTCCCGCCGTTGGGATCGAAGTCACAGACCGTCGCCGTGGCCTCCACTTTGTCCATGACGTCTCCCTCCATGTGTGCAGGAAACACGGGCCAGCTCACTGAGCCGCGTGAGTCCCTCCGAACCCGGAGAGCCGACCGTGGAGAGCCGCAGCGCGGCGGGCGAGCGAGCGGGAGCAGATACGGTCCAGACAAACCTCCTAAGTGCTGTCCACTGGACGGGCAACAGCATGGGAAGTTTAATGGGAGGCTGCAGCAGCAAAGCAGTGGATTTGACGAAAGTGGGATCACATGCCAGGACGTATCAGTGCCAACTCCGCTGTTCACCAGGCAGAGAATGAGCTCTTCTTTCGGAGCAGCGTTTGAGAAGTAGAAGCTGTGAACTCCACCCCTCCTGTCTGCATTCTCCTACATGCTGGGCTGCGACGGACACAACTCGTTGCAGATTCAAGCTGTGGCTCCATGGGCTGGACGGGTCGTCGTTTCGCTCCAAAGCCGTTTACAAAACGATCAGATTAGCACCCGGCTCCGTGAATATAGAGTACAATTTTTACTTGGTTGGGGGTTTTCTGCAGAGTTAAATTGCCGCCTCAAATTCTACCCTAAAGTCACACGCAATGGATGAATAGTTTATTTCCATCTATAATGTTAAAAGCACATCAGTTCCTCCAGAGCCACCAGCTTGTATTACTAATTGAAGGGCTGCACGTTGCTTTCAGCATCTGGACAGCTCCTCGAACTCGTGCAGCTTCAGTCACAACGTTTTTCTCTCTGCTTTGTTTTTCTGCCAGCCCTGTTGTATATTGATCTCTGAGAGATTGCATGCAGTCATGCCCCTTTTACGCTTCACCGATATTAACTAATATTAGTATTCATTCGTCAATTCAACCAATTCACAGAGGACGGCTACCATGCTGCAGACATTGGTACAGTGTGTGTGTGACTCCTCTCTATGTGTTTGCACAGAAGCATTGTTTCTGGCAAGATGTTTATCTTATTAGGAAATCACAATAAAAAAAACTCCCCACGTCACCTGAAATCAACATCCCATTTCCTGCTATTGGCCAGCCGCCACTCCCTCAGACTGAAACACCTGCACATATGTTCCATGGGTCACAAGCCATCTAAACGGAAATGAGGTCTGCATTTTATAGTCTAAGCATTATATTACATTTCGTTCCTGAGCAGCAAGCATTGTGGAAGGTCTATTGTTAACTGAATGGTATAGTTACATTTGTACACCCCACAGTGAGACCAAGGCTGATGAGGTCAGTGCATTTCGGACACAGCTCTACCAGAGTGATGCTTCATACTTAATCATGTTCTCTCTGTAATTAGGCCCGGTGGTGGCCCTGGGTTGGCTTGATTTTTAGCTCCCTTTGGTACATTGTTCCCTGCCGCCTGCTGTGAGGCTCTCCACTGTTCCCTCCCACAGTCGCCCCACTTCCTGTAGCTGTGGCAGGAGTGTAATTATGACTGTATGGACCCTCTCTGCGGGGAGTCCGTTTGTGAGTGAGCGGTGATGAAACCCAAACCTGCTCAGCAGCAGGCCTCAGCATCAGCTGAGGGTGGAGGCCAGATGACAGGGTACAAACCCCAACACCACTGGTGTTCTGCTGCGACGAGAAATCTACGGCAACAAGTGAAGATTTTGAAAGTCGTACAAACATTTACTCAAACATTTTATATTTTTCTGAATATATATTTTATATATACTGTATATGAAATTATATTAAATATGATATTGTTCAAACTGGGCTAAGCTTAGAAGTGTGTTACTTCCAAGGTATTTATTATATTCACTGGATGCACTTATCTATACAAATGAAAACTTGTGTGAAGAACGAAATTAAGACAGCCTGAGATAAAAGCTGAAGTGCTTGGCCACCTGTCAATGCAGACACCAGCATGGAGAAAAAACAGTCGTAATTGCAACATATGAAAGTCTTCAATGCTCATTAAGATGGACAGTAGCACTGCATGTGTCACACGTGAATCATGATGGGGTTGAATCAGGTGGCAAATACCTCCAGTAATGGCATTGAAAATAAGAACGTCTTATCGAGGATTACAGGGATTGGATAGAGCAATCGGATTTGAGAGGGTACTTTGTACTTTATACCCTCCCAAAAAACATTTTGAGGTACAAGTAAAGTAAATATATCTAAATATCAAACAAAAACATTGTAATTCTACATTAGTATATCTATAATATTGAGTTACTTGTCACTTCACAGGTTAATATTCTGATCAAAATTATATCATTTTTATTAATAATAATTAGTATTATATATTGTCCCATTCTTCTACATAATTGAGTTTTTTACTTGAGGTATGTTTTGCTGCTAATATACACATGGCTAACAGCTAACTGACATTTTAAATGAAGGACTTCAACTCAAAACATTTTTAAATTGTGTTACATTTTAAGTTATTCCACTGCCGTTTACCACAAAACTTTCTATATTATATTCTCTCCAGAACTTTGCATGTTTGCAAAAATTCATTTCCCACCAGCCTTTACAAGTAAATGTTACATTTTAAAAAGCTGGCAAGCATTGTAGACCCGCAAACAAAAGCCAACAAAAACACAAGGTTAATTTCTCTGAGAACCAGACTTAACACCACAGTTTTACCTTTCTCTCCTATAAACACAGCACAAAGAACAGCTTTATATGTGGTTCACAGAGTTCTGTGCTTTACTGGAAGGTAAGGTTATATACATGTATGGCTGTGGTCATATTGTAAAGCTTGTATTGTATTCACAGGACACAATTAACATTCCTTTGGAGTCTGTTACTGGCTACCTGACAAATGAAAGCTCAATATTTAGCTCTGGTATGACAGCAAAGGGCAGATAAGGGCCATGAGTGCATCACAGCTTTTTCACCGAGGGAGAGCACGGCGCTGCTGCCGATAGCAGCTGGACAAGAAAGGGATGTAGTAAATAATTTACTACAACTTATATTGCTCTTATTTACTGTAAATGCGCAATGAAACCAAAACCATGAGTTTACGTACCCTCCTGGGCTGCAAAGTTGAGTGAAATATCACATCGAGTGAATCATTACAAGAGACCTCTTCCCCATTGTCAGACACAGTCATCTGATAAATTAGAATGATAACCAGATCACTTACTAGAGTGCAGATCTCTGCCACGTGTGGTGACTGAGTCTGTGGCTGCAGAACAGCGCGTGCAGTTCCGTTGAAGTGGTCCCTATAGACGTACGTTAAATGGCTTTCCCCATTTTGCAAAAGGTTTGCAAATGAACATAGCCGTGTTATCACTACGGGCCCCAACTGGCCAGTGTGGAGCAGGCAGTCAATGAAAGCGTAAGACAGGCAGTAAATGGTGTTTTGAGAGAGTGGGAGTCACCAGAACCATGAGAGGCTCTTGAGAATACAGCTACAACTCGGCACCTAGAATAATGTGGAGTTATGTGGAGCGGAATGTGAGATTAGCCTTGGACAGCACTCTCTCCGGCGGTACTGCGACATATGAGTTACTGTATGGGTAATTGTTCTTGCACTGAAGGATGAAAAAAAGGAAGAAAAAAATAGGTGTTGTTAAAGCTGCTGTCGTTTGCTGTTTTTAGGAAAAAGTAGATTTTCTGTGCAGTCTGACAACTGGCATCTATTTGGGAATTCACATCTGTGAAGCAACATACTGTAAATTTACTGTGAAATAAATGCTGGTTAAGAATTATCCCAGAGATGTATTGTTAAAAGTGTAAGTTTGTTTGTTTTGATTCAGTTTTTCACATTTTGAAAAGCAGATATATTTCAAGGACAAGTTGGCCATCTGTGACAAAATGCATAAAACTTGACTGATTGAAGTAACTTTCTGTATTTTATTCTGTTTCCCTCTGAGAATAAAGAGATATGCAGCCCACGAACATCAGATGATTTTTTAAACATTACTAGCGATTCATTTTTCGTTCGTCTGTCTTTTTTTAGAAAAAACTTTTTCATTGAAGATTTTAGATAAACTATAAAAAGTTCAGTGTTGATAGACAGAGAAGCTTGTGTGCGTTTTAGTCCCACACACACAGCACAGGCATGAATATACCCGTGCTGTGTGTGTGTGTGTGTGTGCGTGTGTGTGTGTGTGTGTGTGCGCGTGTGCGTGCGCGTGTGTGTGTGTGTGTGTGTGCGCGCCCCACTGGCTAGTTATTCAGTGCCACTCTGCACTGCTCGAATACAGCGGTTACATCTGATAACGTTTTGAGAGGTTTGACTGCATGCGGCTTTTGCTTTTCTCCTTTTCTCTCTCAACGATGCCCTGATGTCAAGATGAAAAGACACAATTGTAACTACTTTTGAGACGAGCGAGTCCCTTTCTCAAAGACAAGGAAACAGGGAGACTTAAATCCCTCCGATGCGATGATGTACAAGTGATAATGAGGGGCTCTACAGTCTCACAGGGAAGTGCAGAGAATAATTGAACTCAAAAGGGACGTGGGGTTTAGTCCAATTGCTCAATTGCTCTGTCCAACTGAGCTGCACTGATGTGATGTTGATGGAGCTTCATTGAGCTTGCGGGAGGGTGTGTGAAATTTTTCACATTTATCTTCAATGTGACGGAAAATTGTAAGGTGTGTAGGCGTGACAGGAGAGAGCTTTTTTTTAGGGCATGAGTGCTTTTGCAGGTCAGCTAATCACGCATACATGCATGTGTGTGTGTGTGTGTGTGTGTGTGTGTGTTGCAGAGACTCTTCACTGACACTGATTGGGCATCAGGAAATATAACGTCGTCAGCCGCCCCACATCACTAAAATACCAGAGCGTGTCGGTTTTCAGTGGTGGTGACAGGAAGCAGCCATGTTTTACTGCAGCGGAGCTCTGACACCACCCTGTCAGGGAGTTCATTATGTTAAAAAAAGAGATTCACAACCACCATAAAAGGGAAGGCATTCATTACTATAAAGTACACTGTAGATATTTCAGATTTGTATCTGATACCAGCTGCAGAGTTCATTTTTGTGGTGTAAATCTCTGACAAAACGCTGAGAATCATCGTCACAGGTAGAGTTGCAAGTTATGCAACTATATTGTTTAAAAAAAGCAGGATTTGCAGAGTTGGCTCTGTGGTTTCCCTTTGAAATGCTAATACTACACGGGGTAATTCATTTAAGTCATTTTGCCTGAAAAAGAAGAAAAAAAACCAAGGATGTCATGCATGTTTATAACCCGTTATGATTCCCAACTGTGATTGCAAGTCTTCCAAAAGAAGCTTGCACATTGATGAATGAATATAATAGTTGGGGCTTTTCTCATATCCTCCCACATATCGGCGGGTTGAGCATGTGTGACAGCTGTGTAGCAGCTTGGCTGCAACTGACTTTTCTCTCTTTTCTCTTCCACATCATCTCCAAGGCCAACTTTTACCATGCGCTCATCTTTTTGGACTATTTACATTATAGATGCTTATCATGTCGCAATAGTAATTAGTTGGTTACAAAATTATAAGCTGTACAATTTGTCAGATGCTTTAATGATCCCAGAGAGAGATTGATTGCAGAACCACCTAAACAACCATTTAACATTCTTGCTTCGACCGTGGAAGGGTTGTTTTGATACCTAACCCAAGACCATTGGATTTATTTATTTCGGGCCGAGTTTGTGTTCACACACTATGACACATATTCTCTTTACAAACTCTTTATTATATACAAGAAAGACTGTCTAAGCTCCAGAAACATATGACATCACTTCTCTTTTTATAAATATCAGTTTCATATTCTGTTTGCAGTGTGAGTGGATGTACCAATCAATGCATCCAGTTGCTCTATTTAAATGCCAAGCTGTAACAGACAGAATGGTCCCTAGAGAAGTCATTTAGGCTATGAGACCGCCTCTCTTTGAATGCCAAGGCCCATAAATTAGTTATAGACATAATCTGTAAAAGTTAAGGTGCCTCACATCTGTGAGCCTCTTTCGGATGTCTCTGAATAGCGTGCATGCCACACGTCTTTTTGCTTCAGCAACACATCATCCACCAGCAGCTGACCTAGATCCAGCCATCCCTGTGCTCACATATACATATTCATTGGGCTGTCTCAATCATAAGACAACCCCTTGAGCAGAAGAGAAAACTCTCTAATTAGTTTGCGATCATCCAATAGCTGCTCATTGGGCTGTGGTTGTCTTGCCTGCCACAATTTCCTATGTGTTCCTGCATTCGTTTTCGAGCAGGTTCAAGGCTGACTGTCATCTTCCATACCTGTGGTCACTTGTAAAATGAAGGTTGGGAGGAGTTTCACAGGGACCCTAGTTCTATGTTTGGTAGAGTAAACATTGTGCATGATTGAAGCTGTCTGCTTCAAGGACATAAATGTAATATTACATAAATGTGAGAACTTTTTCAGTTCTATTTCAGTTCAGCACTTAACACAATTACCCCCATGAAAATAATTGATATTACGCGCTTGAGTCCCTGGTTATTAGATTTCCTCAACAGACCCCCGGAGGTTTGGATTGGCAGCCACACCTCCTCAACTCAAGTTGAACACCAGCGCCTTTGTGCTCAGCCCCCTCCCATGCTGTCCACCCACGGCTGCTTCCCCTGAAACTCATCAGCTCGTGACGTCTGCACAAGACACTACTGCGATCGGCAGGATTCAAAAACAATGAGGACATTTCATATAGCGTAAAAAATTAACAACCTTGCAAAATGACGAGGAAGCTAACTGTTAATTTTAGGGAAAAGGAGGTAAACACTCAGCCCGGGAGGTGGTGCCAGTGAATATGAACATACAAAACAACCAGACATCTCCATCCAGGTTTATATAAAAAATATAATTCCAAAAGGACATTTAAGGCTAATTTCTGTGCAAAGTTCTAGTTAAATTTGACAGCGCAGCAACAGAAGGCATCCTGACAGGAAACCGTAAATTACTGGCATGGGATGTGCACAGCCCTGGATAGGAGTAACCCACAGACGGTGATTAAAAAAGGGCCAGCGAGGAGCTCAACGGATATTAAAAGACATTACCCCGCCCAGCCACAGCCCGTTCAACTTACTGCCATCTGGCAAGAGATACAGAAGTATCAGCTGCCGCACTACCATACTTTACCATACAGCCTCGTTCCCCTGACTCTAAGACTGCACCTCGTCCTCCAACATAAACATTTGGTTTTCTTGTTAAGCATAAAAAAGGGATTCCAACTACATTTTAATGTGATGGAAAATGAGTAGCACACTTCCTTCTACTCACATTCTATATGCCACTAAAAACGCCTTATCCCATAAGTTATATTTTAAATTATAGCAGTGTCAAATCAATGAAAAAAGTGTATTGAATTACCTCAGAGTTGTGAAATGTATCATCTGATCATTCTCTGAATCCCTGGCCACAGCTTCTTCCCATTTCAGCTTCTTCATGCAGCAAAACGCTCACTAATCATTCATCCTCAAGATGCTAACTGAAGCAGCTTAGTTTGTATTTTGACCGAAACTCTGCAGCTCCACTGCTGATCTGACAAGAACTGTGCTTTAGTGGGTTGCATTATACCCACTTTTATGGACAGAAGAAGAAGCAGGCCTTTCCCACTGGATTTTGACCTCATTTGTTATGCAAGCGTGGGGTCTAATCGTAAATGCTGCAACCCTGCAGCCTCCTGCCCCTACGATGCTTTGAGGTTAGGAGACGTTTCCCTCCTACCACTAATCAAAGTTTGCTTTCCAGTGTGGGCAGCAGAGGGTTTCCTCAAAGCCATATCCATGCAAATCATGGGATTTATCCCCTCTGCACTGGCTGCAGTACTGCTGGGAATGAACACACCGGCAGTTATATGTGAACATTGCTAGATAAGACTCACTGCAGGCACAGCACACCACCAATGGCTCTCTGGAGAAATAACAGGGTTCCTCCCACACAGAGATCAGATGCAGGTGCAGAGTGCAGACGAGCACCGCTGAGACGGAGCTGCAAAGGAGCACAAATACCAAAAATATTATCAAAAGGGATCCGTCAGCAAAATGGAAAAAGTACAGAGTGCCAGTCCTGTGGCATGTGCTTAAATTGTGATGCGGTTGAGTGAGGACACTTGTTGTCGTCATCCTCAGAGCACTTGCACCTCAGGGCATGAACCCGTGTCTCTGCAGCAGCCCTGTACATATGTGACAATATGATTAATGAGACTCCACACCCTCTGCATTATTCAACCCTCATGGCGCTCACATCTAGATAATGAAGAAAGGCTTCTTACCAGCCGAAGCGCCCCCCCATCTCCCCCATCCCTCTATGCACATGGCCTCTGGTGCAGTCATTACAGAGGATGCTCCGAGCAGGATTGGCCATTATGGTTTTCCTCATCACGGGGGCCCGGGTATGCAGCCATACGGGCTTTACTGTGGTGTTGTTAACACCAGCAGTCTTTAACCCCTTCGGCTATTTCTGATCATCCCACCAGCAGCAGCTGCCACGTCATAATCTCCATAGAAAGTACAGCTCCCTCACCTCCATTATTGTCATATACTTACCACCTAATGTTTGACAGTTTGATCTTAATAGGCAGAGCTTCACATTCCCCCCGTGAATAACATATCTTTAGCATGTGTGTACTATGAGCAACTTGAAGAACAGATGACGTAAGAACTCATTTTGAAATCAAACGACTGCCTGTCATTGATTGGAACATTTTTTTTAAAACAGCTGAACATTGAAGACTTGTGCTGAGTCGGCAAGTGTCCAGTAAAGTAATTAAATCTCCACTCATGCTGTCATGTGTTTAGCTGCAGCCACAGCTCTGTGTGATGGAGCACATCTCCTTGTCTCTGTGGGCAACACGGAAGCCGTTTATGGCTAAACCCACCGCAGTGTGAAGTGATTTATTTTGCCTTTTTTTAACATCAAACAAAAAAGAAACACATACTATTTAATAGGGTTGGGAATATAGTGAAGACAAAACACACAGATGAAAAGATAGAGACACCCAATGTTATGCAAGTTGGAAAGTTCAATGGAAATATCTTTGCATACACAGAAACAACCTTTGAAGCTCGATTCCAGTCCCCCTCATCCCAGTTTTACATGAACTGGTGTCATCATCAGTCACTGTTTCGTCAGTGTTTGATGCAAATAGTGTTTGTTTGGATACCGCTCATCTCAACAGCCTTCTTCAAAAAGTGTTCGCAGGCTTTGCACAGACCCTGTTTTAAGGTCTGTTCACACTGGACAACCAAATACATGAGAGTAAATTCTCTTCACTGTATTAGTGTGCTGTTGATGGTCACTGAACAGAAATACATCTAAGAGGAACAACAATTAAACTTTAATATCATGAAGGACGGTGATCCAACGTTTTGGGAAATAGGGTAGAAGTTTCCAAGAGTTTGTAGAGTTTGGGATGTAGGTAAAGAAATTAGCAAATAAACTTTGGAGTATGTGTCATAACATTATTGTTAAACGCTACACACAACGATAAGGAAATAGGAAAATGTGTTAATGTAAACAATATTAGTGTTAAATGTTACAGTGCATATATGAGACTTATAAATGCTAAAATGATGGTGAATTATACAACTGAATTCTATAATTCGCCATATTCCATTGAAGTATTACGCTGTGGATGTTGTAGTGTGTATTGGTAACCTGTCTGAGGAGCACTGGGTGCTCTGTGGTGTCAGTGATGCTGCTGCTAGAGTTTTTTTTTTATAAAATAAGGAATTACACTAAATATTCATATTAACTATACAAGTATACTGGATCCACTATGGATGTACTATGTATCATCATAATGAATACTGAAGTATACATTCAGCCTAAAAAGGTTCCTCTATCAGTACAAGAACTGTAGGATTCAAGGATTCACCACTTACTCATGATCACACATTAGTGAGTTATACGATGTCACTATACATTTCTTAGTGTAGTGTTCTATATAAATGTTATTGTCCGCTTATTGTCTGCCAGATGTTGCAGTTTAAACATACTTAAACACGTATATTATGCAATTAAAAACAAACAAACAGACAAACAGAGGAGATGCTGTAAACCAAAGGCTTTCATAATCCCTAGTGTAAACTTGCAGAGGAAGAAGAGTGACATGAAGAGAGAGCTGATCTGCAGCAGAGATCCTTAACAGTCCAATTAACAGCGAGAATATCCGCACAGCTCTCACATACAGCACTGCCTCGCCAAATGTTAGTGTTTAGAAAAAATCTTTTATTAGCTTCTGCTACAAGGTTATATAACTGCTGGAGCGCCACTCCTCATGCACTCTCACATGCAGAGACAATCGAAAAGTGAAGACATGACAACCCGTAAAATAATTACTTAGCTGTGGTGTCTTGCCTCCGTTTCAGGCCATTTGACAGACATATTGATTGTGACATTTTCAAAAGGGCACTTCACATCACAGTTAAAAACCTAGGTATGTTTTCTATGATCTCTGGGGCGGGGGCAGGGGGGGCTTTGATATTAGGCACACACAATCAAAGTAAGATTCAAGAATAACAATAAGAAAGAGATTCACCCCCCTGCCATGTGTGTCCCTGCCCCCCAGCTGATTCCTCCGTGTGTGCAAGTCAGACATGAAGCTGGTGTCATTGCACCGATAGCAGCTGTATTGGTCGGAGCAGCAGGGATTTCACCGGGATTTCGTCTGTCAGGGGATCTGAACGACGAGTCCAGCTCACACTTGATATCATGTTCTCTCGCACACACGCGCACACACACACACACACACA
This sequence comes from Pungitius pungitius, assembly GCF_949316345.1. Classification (NCBI taxonomy): domain Eukaryota; kingdom Metazoa; phylum Chordata; class Actinopteri; order Perciformes; family Gasterosteidae; genus Pungitius; species Pungitius pungitius. Next base: position 29,112,955 of record NC_084900.1, read on the forward strand.
CACAAGCAATCCTAGAAGCAGCAGGACATTTAAGGAATCAAATAGTTCACCAATTTCAAATGAGGAAAAAGAGATGGGGGGGAAATTACATTCAAAAGTGTTTGAATAAAAAAATCAATGTGATTAAAGATTGTGTGTGTTGACACAATGAGTGTGTGACCAGAAAGCAAAGAAGTAGAAAATACTATGTGTCTTTATATATATTAAATGCATTGGCATACCAACGAAAAACAATTACAGGGATCTCAAAAGATATACGTTTAATATCGATTTAGAAGTAAACATTATATATAAATACACAAACGAAGAGCAAACGTCTTTACAATTAAAGGAGCACACTTGTAATGCATCCGTTTCAAACATGCTAATAAATAACCCCATTCAATGCCTTACTGCCCCCTCTTGGACAATCTTGGCTGACAAAAAACTTGATTGAAAAGGCATTTGAGAAAATTTTCTATGTTTTCTGTTATTTTCCTTTTTGCAATAAAGCAGAGCATCCGTATTGGTAATTTCATTAGTGTGATGTGGAAAGATGAAGGATTACTAGAGAGATATTCAAGACCAACAAGCCTCAATGTGCAACACACTTCTGGGCTAATCATAAAATAAATCTGTGGCTGAGTTTAAAAGGCTGTTAATATTTAGGTGAAAGGGCTTCATCTCCTACTCTTTTTGGCATCTAATTAGACTACTTGTTTGTTATTAATCCAAAAGGCTGAAAAACACATATTTTACAAACACTTAAGTGGAATAGAAGACGAGTTGCATTACATAAAGCAATATTATAGCCATAAGAAAATATGAAGATGATGGAATATCTGTCACATTTCCAGAAAAACATTATATATAATAACACACTTTGCTCTCTGTCTCAGCAGGAAACCTTAATCACATCACGGAATAAGCATGTTGCTCATTTGATGAAAGTTGGCCGAAAATGTAATAAAGCTGCCTAGGTTATTAGAAGTGCCACAGGCCATTTTACAACAGATCCCACTTCTCGTATTGGATTATGGAAAGAAATATGACCAACCAAGTAAGTAGGATTTATCCATCAACACAGGACCTGGCGAGGTTTAATGACCGGGGAGAGAATCCACTCATAAACATTGATATTTACACCAATAACAAACAAAGGGTTGTCTCTGTTGAAGTTAACCAGAAGACACCCTTTTTAGGACTGCTGCATGCCTTTCACACTGCACTATAGTTTTGATCACACATTACATCCAGCGGATAACAACTGCGCGTGTGTGTGTGTGTGTGTGTGTGTGTGTGTGTGTGTGTGTGTGTGTGTGTGTGTGTGTGTGTGTGTGTGTGTGTGTGTGTGTGTGTGTGTGTGTGTGTGTGTGTGTGTGTGTGTGTGTATTTAGCGGTTTAAATGCTCTCCACTCAGCAGAGTTTAAGGGACTCCAGGGCGGCCAGTAATAAATCCAAAACTGCTCATTTAGCTCAGATGGAATAGACTTGACTAAAGAGCACGGAGGGATTCACACTGAAAACTATACTGACTCAAGCATAAAGCACCGATGCGTTTATGAAAGTTATGTGAGCCTTTCAAGCCCAGTAACCAGAATCCTTTGAGAGCTACTGTGATACTGATGTCTGGTATTGTGCCTCAAAAACTCTCTGAGAACAAACAAGAAGTAAATGAGGTTTTTATTTTTGCAATAAGTTCACAAGAAAATAATTGAAGTGTCCACTTGAATGTGCACAGTGTTTAGCCAATTCAAAGAGGGCCCCTCAACGAGATCAACCAACATGTCCAATACATGTAATAATTGCAAAGAATCCCCCAAAGAATCTTACTCATCAGATGTAATATTGAGAATGAATTGTCCTTGGCTTGATTTCCATTGCTCTGCTCAAATCCACTGATTTCCTGGTTCCTTTCAGATTGGTTATCTGCCAACAACCATAAGAAGGAGCAAAATGATTTCCCACTCCTCGCTCAAGGCAGTCTAGCTCCTACCCTTCTCCTCTTTCTACCTCCAAAAACAGTTCCTTTCTTCCCTCCCCAAACAATTCTCTTCCTCATGTTCCTATAGGCCGCGCCTCCTCACACCTTGATCCAGGAGGAAACTGATCACCTGACCAGGTAATGCGTGGCAAACAAATAACGCATGGGCAACATGCATTTACTGCACTTTGCAAGGGTGTTTAGAATGAACCATCACATGTGACGTAAAGCCCAACTGATTGCTTTGACTTGCTTCCACTAGTGTTGCACACTGTGGGGGTCCCCTGGTTCACAGCGGATGTTCTATCCTCCCCCTCACCTCCGTGGTGGTGGGATGCAATTCAATCAAATAGTGAAAACTCACTTTTTCCAGAATCCTTATTCTTATTTTGTTTTGAGTATATAAATATTCCCATTACAATGATATAAGACGTGAACCTGTACCGTTATTCACTTTTATCTTTCTTGGGATTCACAGGAAACCAGACTGGCAGATTGTTTGTAGGCTGCCGTGAGGAGCAGTAATTATTAAACCACTGGATAAACAACCCCGACTCCCCGTGGCAGTCGACAAGAAGACAGAAGAGCTCAGCTATCAGTTTATTGCTGAAATCCCATTAGAGTGTAAGTCTTTTAAGTATGGATAGAGTATGTGTTCAGAGAGTGTCCTGAGGTTGTCCATGATGCAACAATTGAAAACGTCTCATTATAACATCAATTCATTATTTCTCGTTCCCTCTCCAGACACAACAAAGATATTGTGTGGGCTTCCTGCTGGCTTAGGGGTCCATAAGACAATGACTCTGTGTTCCCTTGTCAACTTTGATGTATGGCATTCTTTCCCTTTCAATTCTCGTCTTATCTCTACTATTTACTGTTCAATAAAGGATAAAAATTCCTATACTTAGAAGATAGAAAATACCTTCATGCATTGGGAGTGATTGGAAATTCTATGAGAATTAAACTACAGGCTTAGTTAGCATTGCAAGGTTTCAGTCTAACGTACGTTACAACTTCATTAATCATTTCACATGAAATACCACGTCTAACTTGAATAATCAAAAATTATAACTTTCAATTATTATCATCATTATTGATTACTGCGACCACATGAATTACAGTGTGGGACGGATACTCCACTGCCTGCGTTTGATCAAACAGCACAGTTCATGTAAGGAGCAGCTTTCGGCTCTCTGCAGGACGTTTACCTCACCCGGGTCACCAGGAGAGCCCACAACATCATCAAGGACAGAGCACACCCCCAGAGCGGACTCTTCTCCCTCCGGCATCAGTCAGACGCTACAGGAGCCTGGAATCCAGAACAAAGAGACTAACAAGCAGCTTCTACCGGCAGGCCTCACAACCCCCCCACCGATAACAGCCCGATAAACTGAACTATGACTGACGGCTGCTGTGACTGTATGTCACCAACTCGCAATAATTGCAACAATGCATGGTGCACTTTATCCTTATGCCTATATTATACGTATATGTTTCTCTTTTTACTGTGTTACAGTAATCATGTGGAAGGAGGACATTTCAAGACACTCACATATTTTCATAAGTGCAGTATTTTAGTAAAATCCCATCCCTATCCCTATGTACAAACCCAGTCTTCATTAATGGCAAAATTACCATCTAGTAGACCTCATTTATTAGTTGATGAAGTTGGGATCAACCTCTGCTGGTGGCTGCTGATTGGAGACAACTGGCCATCATTAGTTTCTATATCTACCATCAACTTAAATGTCTGACATTTGCTGGATTTCCTAGTCCCACAAAGATAACTTCTTTGGAAGAATGAAGAAGCGAGTCTTCGATGTTAAACTAGCTTGTAAAAGTGATGAAGTGACATACGGTAGAATGACTGCAATGGCCAACTCAAACTTAGCTGTATGTTAAGGAGACAGAGGCTATTAGCATAAAAGAGAGTAAATGGTAATACAGTTAAACACCTTTATTTTCACACCATGTCTATGATGGCAAAAAGGCAGTGAAACATGAGATGCTATCTTTATTTGAGAGCTTTAACAAGGCAACATTGCTCTTGGTCAAAAACAGATGAACATGGTTTTATTTTTTAATTCAGAACCTTGAGCTCTGAATGCCGCATAAGTGAATCTTTGGATTTCACTAATTCCCTCATATCACTACAGGCTTTCATTATTTCTGACTTCATAATATGCCTGGAACCAGGGTTTTTCTCAGAAAAAACAAGTAAAACGGTTAATCCAAAATCTGGGTCCTTCTCCACATCCACTACATCTCCTGTTCAGTGTATCTCCAAAGAAACAGGAAGCTAAGAAATATTGACGAGTCACATCTATCAAGAACTGGGTCTCGTTAGAGCAGCACTCAAAAGCGTCTCTCTCGGCTTCTCCATTGTTTCTTTCAGGAGGAGCTTGTGTTTTGCTACCCCTCCACTGGCAGCTGATCCTCCCTCCTGAGCTGCAGGAAGGAAGCCGTCGGGGAGTCTGTCTCACCACGGGACAGACACTCCTCGCTAAATACACGGCAGAGGGTTGCGGGATATCTTCATGAACACTGACTGGAGGGTGAAGGGTACAGATGGAGGCATTCTCTCCGTCACCCTCGAGCCAGGTTTACCATACTTAACTGGATATGGCACAACAAAAGAAAAAAAAGACGGAGACACCTTATGTGTTGCTGTAGTTTAAACGGCATATATACATCAAAACACATGAGCAAAGCATGCAAATTGTACTAAATGAAATTTAAAAACATGGAATAATTGTGAGTCTTGTGAATTAGAACAACTAAACAATGCCCTAAAGCTATATTGAGGATACAAAAATAGCCCCAAGCATTATGCATGTCAGTGGTTTTGTTAGAGGTCTGGTAAGCTGAATCGAAACAAACATTTGTATTTTATTTTTTGAGGAAAAAATAGTTTACAGACTGGCTTTCCAAGGAGTTAAATGTCTTTTTACATTTGTTTGTACTTGGTCTTCAATGATCATCTTGTTGCTTGTTGCTGACGTCAGAGCCGCGCGGTTAATTGGGCAGGTGAGGGTGCTGTCCGGGGTGCTGAATCCTGAGCCCAAGCAGCCACAGCAGCTGCGGGTGCGTGTTTTGTGTGTCCTGGTGAGTTTGAAAGCTCCTGGCGACACGTGGATTGAGTTATTTTTTAAGGAAGGCTCGCTGTCATGGATCTGCTTCCAGCCCAGGAGGCTGCAAAAATCTACCACACCAACTATGTGAGAAACTCTCGAGCCATCGGCGTCATGTGGGCCGTGTTCACCATCTGCTTCGTCATCATCACCGTCGTGGTCTTCATCCAGCCCTACTGGATCGGGGACAGCGTCGACACTCCGCAGGCCGGCTACTTCGGCCTCTTCCACTACTGCATCGGAAACGCGCTCACCTCGGAGCTCATCTGCAAGGGCAGCATGCTGGACTTCGCCTCGATCCCGTCACCGGCCTTCCGGACCGCCATGTTCTTCGTGGGCACCGCCATGCTGCTGATCGTGGGCACGATGGTCTGCTTCAGCCTGTTTTTGTTCTGCAACGCCGGGAACGTCTACAAGATCTGCGCGTGGATGCAGCTGGCCTCGGGTGAGGGAGAGGGCGGTCTCCGTGTTGCTGATGCTCTTCGCGTTGCGCTTTTAAGCCCTCGTCATTTGTTTGACCGTCGGGTTTACCATCAGATAATAGATGTATGATCGCTTTATTTAAGTTCACAACAATATGAGAAGTAGTTAGAGCTTCGACTTCAGTGTAATTAGGTAACATTAGGTAACAGGACTTTACGAATCTAACGTTTTTACATGTACTAAAGTGTGTAGTGTTTTTAAATTTAGGCATAAATAACAGGTAAAGTAAGAGATACATCTTTCCACCACCACCTGAATACTATCTGGGAATAAACTAGGAGTAATCAATAAAATATCATGAGATTATTGATTATTGATCTAGTCGTTATGTTAAAAATACCATAAGAGTACAGCTATTATGCCATTATGTCCTCTAACAAATTTGCTGAATTGATGGTTATAAAAATATGTTTTAATATCTCTGCACTGGCCTGGTGACGCCTTGGGATCCCCCAGTCAGAGAGGTTTGGGGTCCACTGCTGGAGCTGTTGCCCCTGCGACCCGCCCCCCGGATAAGCGGTTGAAGATGGATGGTTTTAAAAACAAAAGAGTCTATTGCTTTTCCTGTTCAGAGTTAAGATCTTAAAAAGGTCAAAGGTCAAACAGTACTGCAGAAACTTTTTGTGGACCAACAATTCTCAAGCTTACTCTACTATTTCATTTTTTCTCTACTTTCGTTTAGATTCTGGTTTAGTGGTTTAGTTGCTTTAGATTCTACTTAGAATTTAAAAAACTGCATTTTTTGGAT